>NC_060173.1:111330065-111703143 GCF_021184085.1 Oncorhynchus gorbuscha | reverse complement strand
AGTCCCATTATGAATCCCTTTAACTTGTATTTCTTAATTTCAGAATTCATGACGATAGCGTGAGTTGGTATTATTGTTTTCATGCCATGGCCTGCAACAATGTTATTTGTGGTTGTGTCAGGGTTTGACCTTTAAAAGTCCCTTTGGAAAGCCATTTCAGCAACCAGCTGAGCTGCTAGAGAATCGCACATTTGCAACAGTACTGACCACCCCCGCTCATTTTGGAGGGGTGATGTCAGGGAACGGTTTTCTTGACAACGCAGTGCAAGACAATCTCATACATATGCAGGAGGTAAAGTCCATGAGTACGGCTGGGTATCAGGAAGGTACAGTCCATGAGTACGGCTGGGTATCAGGAGGTACAGTCCATGAGTACTGCTGGGTATCAGGAAGGTACAGTCCATGAGTACGGCTGGGTATCAGGAAGGTACAGTCCATGAGTACTGCTGGGTATCAGGAAGGTACAGTCCATGAGTACTGCTGGGTATCAGGAAGGTACAGTCCATGAGTACGGCTGGGTATCAGGAAGGTACAGTCCATGAGTACTGCTGGGTATCAGGAAGGTACAGTCCATGAGTACTGCTGGGTATCAGGAAGGTACAGTCCATGAGTACGGCTGGGTATCAGGAGGTACAGTCCATGAGTACTGCTGGGTATCAGGAAGGTACAGTCCATGAGTACGGCTGGGTATCAGGAGGTACAGTCCATGAGTACTGCTGGGTATCAGGAAGGTACAGTCCATGAGTACGGCTGGGTATCAGGAGGTACAGTCCATGAGTACTGCTGGGTATCAGGAAGGTACAGTCCATGAGTACGGCTGGGTATCAGGAGGTACAGTCCATGAGTACTGCTGGGTATCAGGAAGGTACAGTCCATGAGTACGGCTGGGTATCAGGAAGGTACAGTCCATGAGTACTGCTGGGTATCAGGAAGGTACAGTCCATGAGTACTGCTGGGTATCAGGAAGGTACAGTCCATGAGTACTGCTGGGTATCAGGAAGGTACAGTCCATGAGTACTGCTGGGTATCAGGAAGGTACAGTCCATGAGTACTGCTGGGTATCAGGAGGTACAGTCCATGAGTACTGCTGGGTATCAGGAAGGTACAGTCCATGAGTACTGCTGGGTATCAGGAAGGTACAGTCCATGAGTACGGCTGGGTATCAGGAAGGTACAGTCCATGAGTACTGCTGGGTATCAGGAAGGTACAGTCCATGAGTACGGCTGGGTATCAGGAGGTACAGTCCATGAGTACTGCTGGGTATCAGGAAGGTACAGTCCATGAGTACTGCTGGGTATCCACTCCACCCCTCACCACCAATCAACCAATCATAAACCATCAAGAGGTACAGTCCATGAGTACTGCTGGGTATCCACTAGACCTTTCACCACCAACCAATCCGACTGCACTTTCTACCATTCCCCATCACCACCAACCAATCACACTCCACCCTTCTTCACCCTCACCACCAACAAATCACACTCCACCATTCTTCACCATAACCACCAACCAATCACACTCCACCATTCTTCACCATAACCACCAACCAATCACACTCCACCATTCTTCACCATAACCACCAACCAATCACACTCCAAATTCTTCACCATCACCACCAACCGAACACACTACACCCTTCACCATCAGCACCAACCAATCACACTCCACCTTCACCATCACCACCAACCAATCACACTCCACCATTCTTCACCATCACCACGAACCGAATACACTACACCCTTCACCATCAGCACCAACCAATCACACTCCACATTCACCATCACCACCAACCAATCACACTCCACCTTTCCATCCTTCACCATCATCACCAACCAACTGATCACACTCCACCACTCCACCCTTCACATTACATTACATTTAAGTCATTTAGCAGACGCTCTTATCACCATCAACACCAACCAATCACACTGCACCCTTCACCATCACCACAAATCAACTAATCCCCTCATCAAGAGGTGGAAGCCTTGGAGAGGATGGACTGCCAATGATAAACTGGTACTGATAGTGCTGCTGTGCAGGGGAGAAACCAATCTGTGTATGTGTGTGTGTAGTAATGTACAGTACTGTGCTGTCCTTTCTGTGCTAATGATGAATAATTGAGGCCAGGCTGGGTGGTGCTGAATCACAGGGATCAGCTGTCTCTACTGTCACACTCTACAAACCTCGACTGCCCCACTCTACTAACCTCTACTGCCCCACTCTACAAACCTCTACTGCCACACTCTACTAACCTCTACTGCCCCACTCTACTAACCCCACTGCCCCACTCTACTAACCCCTACTGCCCCACTCTACTAACCCTACTGCCCCACTCTACTAACCCTACTGCCCCACTCTAGATCCGTCAAGTTGAATAATTTAGACTGGCCCTTTGATCAATCCTGGACATTAATAAAATATCTGGAAAAAAATACCATCCAAAATCTGACGTTGAATAGTTGAATAGCCCTGCTGTAAATACTACACACTATAGACCCTATACTACAGATATTCATCTGGTTAACACACTATAACCCGATACTACAGATATATATTCATCTGGTTAACACACTATACTACAGATATGTATTCATCTGGTTAACACACTATAACCCTATACTACAGATATATATTCATCTGGTTAACACACTATAACCCGATACTACAGATATATATTAATCTGGTTAACACACTATACTACAGATATATATTCATCTGGTTAACACACTATAACCCTATACTACAGATATATATTCATCTGGTTAACACACTATAACCCCATACTACAGATATATATTCATCTGGTTAACACACTATAACCTGATACTACAGATATATATTCATCTGGTTAACACACTATAACCCGATACTACAGATATATATTAATCTGGTTAACACACTATACTACAGATATATATTCATCTGGTTAACACACTATAACCCTATACTACAGATATATATTAATCTGGTTAACACACTATAACCCGATACTACAGATATATATTCATCTGGTTAACACACTATAACCCTATACTACAGATATATATTCATCTGGTTAACACACTATAACCCTATACTACAGATATATATTCATCTGGTTAACACACTATAACCCGATACTACAGATATATATTAATCTGGTTAACACACTATAAACTCTAGGCAAGCCTTCCTCACTACTGATGTATTTATAAAGCCCTTCTTACATCAGCTGATATCTCAAAGTGCTGTACAGAAACCCAGCCTAAAACCCCAAACAGCGAGCAATGCAGGTGTTGAAGCACGGTGGCTTGGAAAAACTCCCCAGAAAGGCAGGAACCTAGGAAGAAACCTAGAGAGGAACCAGACTATGAGGGGTGGCCAGTCCTCTTCTGGCTGTGCCGGGTGGAGATTATAACAACATGGCCAAGATGTTCAAATGTTCCTAGATGACCAGCAGGGTCAAATAATAATAATCACAGTGGTTGTAGAGGGTGCAATAGGTCAGCACCTCAGGAGTAGATGTCAGTTGGCTTTTCATAGCCGGTCGTTCAGAGTATCTCTACCGCTCCTGTTGTCTCTAGAGAGTTGAAAACAGCAAAACCTGGAGCAGCAGCACGACCAGGTAGACTGGGGACAGCAAGGAGTCATCAGGCCAGGTAGTGCTGAGGCATGGTCCTAGGGCTCAGCTCCTCAGAGAGAAATATATAAATATATATATATAGTAGTGAAGCTAGAGTCTCAGGATAAAGACGGAGGATGTTTCTTGAACTATGACATTCTAATGACCCTCATTGGCTTCCTTGCTATTCTCATGACCATACCACAAGATAAGTGATCATATCGCTACATTTCAGATAATTTTCTCATTTATTACATGACAGTTTTTAGTATTCTAGTGCTCAACTCACTACATTTGACACATTTAGTTGACACTTCTATCCAGAGTGACTTACAGTGAAGTGAGTGCAAACATTTCTATATTTGTTTGTACTGGTCTCCTGTGGGAATTGAACCCACAACCCTGGTTATGCAAGTGCCATACTCTACCAACTGAGCCAGACAGGACCCATCAGTCTGTAGGCAACACAATGTTACATCTGTACCGTTAATAAGTTGCTGTAAAGTTTTCTCATCAAAGACATTCAAGTTCAACTGCACTTCCTTACCTCACAAGCTGCAGAGTTATCCAGCACAATATGACTCTCAGTGGAGCTACTGCCACCTATAGGCAACTGTTCATACTAAACACACCATCCTCTTGTTTAGTCATATTCATAAACATCATATTTTCATACCACAAAATTCCATTTGCATGTACATTTGTGCTCGGTTTTGCATTGCACGCACTACAAATGGTTGTAGTTAGATCTGACAACATGTTCAATAATCCGTCTTGGTTCACCATACTCTACACTGCCAATATAATGATGTGATTACTAAGGTCCTCTCTAGATAGGGAGTCATGATTGAGTATTGTGTTTTAGATATGAACACTAATTTTAAAGGCCATATTTATTTTTGCTCTGCAAGTATTGAGCTGTAGTCAGGCTCTCTGACGTGACTAATTATTATTTTCCTTCTTCTGATCATTGAGCATTATAATACTGTTTAGTCATCCCTGCTTATACCCTAGGTTTACACATTGAGAGTGAGAGAGAGAGAGGAAGTGTGAGAGGGAGAGAGTTTGAGCGAGAGTGTGAGAGAAATAGAGAGAGTGAGAGAGCAAGAGCATGTGAGAGAGAGAGAGATCATGTGAGAGAGAGAGAGAGAGAGAGAGAGAGAGAGAGAGAGAGAGAGAGAGAGAGAGAGAGAGAGAGAGAGAGAGAGAGAGAGAGAGAGTGTGTCATCCCTGTCCTGTGTCTATATGTCCTCACCAATGATGGTGCATGACAAATCACAGCCTGACTTGATGGCCAACACTAGGCCATCTTCGTCAGTCACGGAGCTGACCAACACTAGGCCATCTTCGCCAGTCACGGAGCTGACCAACACTAGGCCACCTTCGTCAGTCACAGAGCTGACCAACACACGGCCATCTTCGCCAGTCACGGAGCTGACCAACACTAGGCCACCTTCGTCAGTCACGGAGCTGACCAACACTAGGCCACCTTCGTCAGTCACGGAGCTGACCAACACTAGGCCACCTTCGTCAGTCACAGAGCTGACCAACACACGGCCATCTTCGCCAGTCACGGAGCTGACCAACACTAGGCCACCTTCGTCAGTCACAGAGCTGACCAACACTAGGCCACCTTCGTCAGTCACAGAGCTGACCAACACTAGGCCACCTTCGTCAGTCACAGAGCTGACCAACACTAGGCCATCTTCGTCAGTCACAGAGCTGACCAACACTAGGCCATCTTCGTCAGTCACAGAGCTGACCAACACTAGGCCATCTTCGTCAGTCACAGAGCTGACCAACACTAGGCCATCTTCGTCAGTCACAGAGCTGACCAACACTAGGCCATCTTCGTCAGTCACAGAGCTGACCAACTTGGCCCGAGTGTCAACCTATCAAAACACTGCAGTCATTGTTAACAGCTTACAACTAAGCCCTGGGCAGCAGGTCAGAGTGAAAACAATCAGTACTCACATTGGGAGACTTGCTGGCCACAGGGGCAGGCAGATGGACTCGGAGGGCCTGAGGGAACCAAACACCTATTGACAACATTGTGATAACCACAATGTCTAAGCAAACCTAAGCATGACTACTCATTCAATCATTTTAGAGAACAATGGCTTTTACCAAGTGGCCGTGACTGTAAAACCTGCTTCCCAGGTGACATGAGGCTTCAGAATCCACAAGTCAATAAACGACTGATCAGGGTTAGACAAACACAGACTGGCCTAACAGACAGGGTGAGGAAAAGCCATGTGTGTCCTGTGGGCTTTTCCTCAAATCAGACACAGGAAATGGTGCAGCATTTTGTCTAGTGTAGAGGTGTGCGAGGGCAGTTACCAGACATGATGGGGCTCTTTTTTCTATACTTTTGTTGTTGTTTGTATTTTACCCCATTTTTCTCCCCAATTTCATGATATCCAATTGCTATTTTGTCTCTTCGATGCAACTCCCCAATGGGCTCGGGAGAGGCAAAGGTCAAGTCATGCATCCTCCGGAACATGACACGCCAAACCGCGCTCCTTAAAACCCGTCCACTTAACCCGGAAGCCAGCCTCGTGTCGGAGGAAACACTGTTCAACTGACAACTAAAATCAGCCTTCAGGTGCACGGTCAGCTACAAGGAGTCACAGGAGCGCGTGGAGCCAAGTAAAGCCCCCGCCCCCAGCCAAACCCTCCCCTAACCTGGACAACGCTGGGCCCATTATGTGCCACCCTATGGGACTCACAATTACGGCCGGTTGTGACACAGCCCAGGATCGAACCCGGGTCTGTAATGACATCTCAAGCACTGAAATGCAGTGTCTGAGACAGCTGCGCCACTCAGGAGATGAAGTGATGGGGGTCTTATAAGGGATAGGCCCCAACATGCAGTGGCCTGGATGGGTGAGGAGAGACCACCCCATCACAAGCCCACACTCGCCCGCCCCAGGGCCAGCCGCTGGGAGAGAGAATAATACTAACTGCATACAGTAAATGACTCCTCATTGACCATTACTACGTCGCTAGTCTCGTGCAGATAGTAATTTCCTTTAAAAACCTTCTATATGTAAAATATTGTGAGATATAGCTTGGAAAATAAACACGTGACTAGATGACAACATAATGCTTGTTTCCAACATTAGGGCTGTTTTCTTAAAGAAGTTAAATGTGCTTTGTGTTTTGTTTCCTTGCCACAATACTAACGAGTATCGTCCTGGCCCGACCAGTCACCTTCGTGTATATGCCAACCCTACGAGTATCGTCCCGGCCCAACCAGTCACCTTCGTGTATATGCCAACCCTACGAGTATCGTACCGGCCCGACCAGTCACCTTCGTGTATATGCCAACCCTATGAGTATCGTCCCAACCCGACCAGTCACCTTCGTGTATATGCCAACCCTACGAGTATCGTCCCAACCCGACCAGTCACCTTCGTGTATATGCCAACCCTATGAGTATCGTCCCAACCCGACCAGTCACCTTCGTGTATATGCAAACCCTACGAGTATCGTCCTGACCCGACCAGTCACCTTCGTGTATATGCCAACCCTATGAGTATCGTCCCAACCCGACCAGTCACCTTCATGTATATGCCAACCCTACGAGTATCGTCCCGACCCGACCAGTCACCTTCGTGTATATGCCAACCCTACGAGTATCGTCCCAACCCGACCAGTCACCTTCGTGTATATGCCAACCCTACGAGTATCGTCCCAACCCGACCAGTCACCTTCGTGTATATGCCAACCCTACGAGTATCGTCCCAACCCGACCAGTCACCTTCGTGTATATGCCAACCCTACGAGTATCGTCCCAACCCGACCAGTCACCTTCGTGTATATGCCAACCCTATGAGTATCGTCCCAACCCGACCAGTCACCTTCGTGTATATGCCAACCCTACGAGTATCGTCCTGACCCGACCAGTCACCTTCGTGTATATGCCAACCCTACGAGTATCGTCCCAACCCGACCAGTCACCTTCGTGTATATGCCAACCCTATGAGTATCGTCCCGACCCGACCAGTCACCTTCGTGTATATGCCAACCCTACGAGTATCGTCCCAACCCGACCAGTCACCTTCGTGTATATGCCAACCCTATGAGTATCGTCCCGACCCGACCAGTCACCTTCAGGAGAAACTGTAATCCAGGTTCAGTTCTCTTTAAACAGCCACTACTGCTCCTCCCCCTTCCTGCTGCTCCTCCCCCTTCATGCTGCTCCTCCCCCTTCCTGCTGCTCCTCCCCCTTCCTGCTGCTCCTCCCCCTTCCTGCTGCTCCTTCCCCTTCATGCTGCTCCTTCTCTTCCCCTTCCTGCTGCTCCTTCCCTCCATGCTGCTCATCCCCCTTCCTGCTGCTCCTTCCCCTTCCTGCTGCTCCTCCCCTTCCTGCTGCTCCTTCCCCTCCATGCTGCTCCTTCTCTTCCCCTTCCTGCTGCTCCTTCCCTTCCTGCTGCTCCTTCTCTTCCCCTTCCTGCTGCTCCTTCTCTCCCCTTCCTGCTGCTCCTCCCCCTTCATGCTGCTCCTCCCCCTTCCTGCTGCTCCTCCCCTTCCTGCTGCTCCTCCCCTTCCTGCTGCTCCTTCCCCTTCATGCTGCTCCTTCTCTTCCCCTTCCTGCTGCTCCTTCCCTCCATGCTGCTCATCCCCCTTCCTGCTGCTCCTTCCCCTTCCTGCTGCTCCTCCCCCTTCCTGCTGCTCCTTCCCCTTCCTGCTGCTCCTTCTCTTCCCCTTCCTGCTGCTCCTTCCCCTTCCTGCTGCTCCTTCTCTTCCCCTTCCTGCTGCTCCTTCTCTCCCCCTTCCTGCTGCTCCTTCCCCTTCCTGCTGCGCCTCCCCCTTCCTGCTGCTCCTTCCCCTTCCTGCTGCTCCTTCTCTTCCCCTTCCTGCTGCTCCTTCCCCTTCTTGCTGCTCCTCCCCCTTCCCGCTGCTCCTTCCCCTTCCTGCTGCTCCTTTTCTTCCCCTTCCTGCTGCTCCTTCTCTTCCCCTTCCTGCTGCTCCTTCTCTTCTCCTTCCTGCTGCTCCTTCCCCTCCATGCTGCTCCTCACCCTTCCTGCTGCTCCTTCCCCTCCATGCTGCTCCTTCCCCTTCCTGCTGCTCCTTCCCCTCCATGCTGCTCCTCCCCCTTCCTGCTGCTCCTTCTCTTCCCCTTCCTGCTGCTCCTCCCCTTCCTGCTGCTCCTTCCCCTCCATGCTGCTCCTTCCCCTTCCTGCTGCTCCTTCCCCTCCATGCTGCTCCTCCCCTTCCTGTTGCTCCTTCCCCTCCATGCTGCTCCTCCCCTTTCCCCTCCATGCTGCTCCTCCCCCTTCCTGCTGCTCCTCCCCCTTCCCCTCCATGCTGCTCCTCCCCCTTCCTGCTGCTCCTCCCCCACCATGCTGCTCCTCCCCCTTCCTGCTGCTCCTTCCCCTCCCTGTTATTACAAACATCTGTCACAAACCATTATCTGGGATCCTATTATGACAGGATCTTCTTCCTTCAATTACACGCAGTCTGTAATACAGGACTGTATGGGATATGTTCAATAAGCACATGTTAAAGGTTGTGGTTTCCTCTCACCCTATATTTGTTTAAAAATAGACTGTATTGATGAATGAGGGGCACATTTGATCCCCTAGCTTTCAGGTCCTCTCTCACTCACTGTCTCCAAGTGTTAGTTTCACAACCCAGAGTCCTGTCCCATGCTGGTTTTCAGAGTGGGGATTCTGAAGATTAGAGTCCCCTCCCGTTGTGACTCTTTCCTCCCAGCGTGCCCCACTCTCTGCACCTTCCTCTCAGCATGCCCCAGCTGGGTGATGATGGCTTCCTGCCCTCCCTCCCTCCCTCCCTCCCTCCCTCCCTCCCTCCCTCCCTCCCTCCCTCCCTCCCTCCCTCCCTCCCTCCGCCCAATGCCTGTACACTACTGTATGTTTGCAATTCTAAGTTTAACCGTATCAAATGACATATGCCAATTTACTCAAAGTAACTAAGGTTTTTATTCTCGGATTTTTCAGGAAATCTCGCTACATACAGAGCCATCTGTTGGACAACAAGCAGTAGTTAATCCCTTAAAGGGATATGTCTGGAGTTTGGCAATGAAGCTCTTTATCAACTTCCCCAGAGTCAGATGAAGTCATGGATACCACTGTTTACATGTCTCTGCATCCAGTATGAAGGAAGTCAGAGGTAGTTTAACAAGTTTATGCTAACTAGCGTTAGCGCAATGTGAATGGAAGTCTCTGATTGAGAGGGGTTGGGTTAAATGCGGATGACACATTTCAGTTGAACGTATTCAATTGGACAACTGACTGGGTATTCCCCTTTCCCTTTTCCTTTCCCTTCTATGGTATCTACTCGCATGCTTACTTCAAACAGCACGCAGAGACATACAAATGGTATCCACAAGTTCATCTGATTCTGAGGAAATAGATAAAATCCTGAAACATCCCTTTAATGACAGTACTCTAATGGTTGGGGGTTTAATAAGGGCACGTTTTTATGCATTTGTGTTATATTGTTAAATAATTAAATAAGGGCACAGTTTAATGAATTAGTGTTATATTGTTATATAATTAAATCAGGGCACAGTTTAATGAATTAGTGTTATATTGTTATATAGTTAAATAAGGGCACAGTTTGATGAATTAGTGTTATATTGTTATATAGTTAAATAAGGGCACAGTTTAATACATTACAACCGGCTGCTCCTTTCACGTCCAGTCAATAAGACTGTACAGTAAACTGTATGGCTGGTCCAATGTTCACTACTGTACAACACAACACAATAACATGATAAGACTGTACAGTATACTGTATGGCTGGTCCAATGTCCACTACTGTACAACACAACACAATAACATGATATAAAGTAGGTGAGGAGAGAGAGCACATGGGGATTGAACCCCAGTCTCTGGTGTGGAATCGTATATGTGGTATGGAGCTGGGAGACTATCTGCACGAGACTATCGACATAATAATGGACAACACTGAGTTGTCTGCTTCGTGTTTTCATTTTTGCCATGGAAGAAATATCATGATGCTGGTATCAACACAGCCCTAGTGACTGGACAGTGGACACTGGCCAGAATGCAGAGTGCATTCACAGATTTAGCAGAGGAGGCAAAGACACGCTGTAAGGATTTCAGTTTGGTCCTAAAAATGAGAAATAAAAAAGTACATCTGGGTCAGTGTTTAGCTCTGTTGTAATGACTGGTGCCACACGCACACACATGCACGCGCACACACCTCTCCCTGCTCCTGCCATGGCAATGTGAACTGGTGGGTAGTGAGGCGGGGGTGCACAGTACCCCCCTCAGAGCCTCCCACCCTTCCTGACAGAGAGGAAACTCATGTTATGGGATGTTGAACTGCATAGTGCATCCCTGTTTTAGGAAGGCTACTCTTCCGCCTTGGTCTGGGACAGTCAATATCGAACTGCATAGTGCATCCCTGTTTTAGGAAGGCACAAGCATTTCGCTACACTCACATTAACATCTGCTAACCATGTGTATGTGACAAATAAAATTGCTGTGTTTGATGTATTTGATATCATTCCACTCTAGCCATTAACACAAGCCCATTCTCCCTGATTAAGGTGCTACCAGACTCCTGTGGACCACGCATGCAGAAAGTCTCATACATAAAATGCCCCAGCAAAGGAAGTCTCATACATAACAATGCCCCAGCAAAGGAAGTCTCATACATAACAATGCCCCAGCAAAGGAAGTCTCATACATAACAATGCCCCAGCAAAGGAATTCTCACACATAACAATGCCCCAGCAAAGGAGTCTCATACATAACAATGCCCCAGCAAAGGAAGTCTCATACATAACAATGCCCAGCAAAGGAAGTCTCATACATAACAATGCCCCAGCAAAGGAAGTCTCATACATAACAATGCCCCAGCAAAGGCTAGATGGTGGGAGAGTGGGAGCTGTAGAGAACAACGGGCTTGTGTCAGGTTTCCAAAACAACAGTTCAGTCTTTCAAGTACATTTGCTCGAATGGGCAACCTATTATCATGATTCCTCTACGATCGAAAGGTTCTTAAATCCTTGGTCCAGCCCCAGGTCCATCCCCAGTTCCAGCCCCAGGTCCATCCCCAGGTCCATCCCCAGGTCCAGCCCCAGGTCCAGCCCCAGGTCCATCCCCAGTTCCAGCCCCAGTTCCAGCCCCAGGTCCAGCCCCAGTTCCATCCCCAGGTCCAGCCCCAGGTCCAGCCCCAGTTCCAGCCCCAGGTCCATCCCCAGGTCCAGCCCCAGGTCCATCCCCAGGTCCATCCCCAGGTCCATCCCCAGGTCCAGCCCCAGGTCCATCCCCATGTCCAGCCCCAGGTCAATCCCCAGGTCTAGCCCCAGGTCCAGCCCCAGCCCATCCCCAGTTCCAGCCCAGCCCCATCCCCAGTTCCAGCCCCAGGTCCATCCCCAGGTCCAGCCCCAGGTCCATCCCCAGGTCCAGCCCCAGCCCATCCCCAGGTCAAGCCCAGCCCCACCTCTAGCCCTTCCCCAGGTCCAGCCCGAGGTCCATCCCCAGTTCCAGCCCGAGGTCCATCCCCAGGTCCAGCCCCAGGTCCATCCCCAGTTCCAGCCCCAGGTCCATCCCCAGGTCCATCCCCAGGTCCAGCCCCAGCCCATCCCCAGGTCCAGCCCCAGGTCAATCCCGAGGTCCATCCCCAGGTCCAGCCCGAGGTCCATCCCCAGTTCCAGCCCCAGGTCCATCCCCAGTTCCAGCCCCAGGTCCAGCCCAGCCCATCCCCAGTTCCAGCCTGAGGTCCATCCCCAGGTCCAGCCCCAGCCCATCCCCAGGTCCAGCCCCAGCCCATCCCCAGGTCCAGCCCCAGCCCATCCCCAGGTCCAGCCCAGCCCCATCCCCAGTTCCAGCCCCAGGTCCATCCCCAGGTCCAGCCCCAGCCCATCCCCAGGTCCATCCCCAGTTCCAGCCCCAGGTCCAGCCCAGCCCATCCCCAGTTCCAGCCCCAGATCCAGCCCCAGTTCCAGCCCCAGGTCCAGCCCCAGGTCCATCCCCAGGTCCATCCCCAGGTCCAGTCCAGCCCAGCCCAGCCCATCCCCAGTTCCAGCCCCAGGTCCAGCCCCAGGTCCATCCCCAGGTCCATCCCCAGGTCCATCCCCAGGTCCAGCCCTCAGGCCAGGCAACCTGAACACCCACCCCCTCCATCTTCAGCCCCCCCTCACCCCCACCCCCCCGAGGAATGCCAACAATGCAGCCAGCCTGGTGAAAAGTCATAAGAGTTGATCCCCACTGGTTACGGCAGACTGGTACCACACAGATACGGTGCATGAGCTAGGCTAGCCTACTGCTGATAACGATGAAGAGCTTTATAATCTCATTTAATCAAACTAGCAGCAGGTACTGGAGGAGGGGGACATGATCAGAGATAATGGCCTAATCTCCACTGCGATTTCTATCATTTTGATTTGAGTACAGAAACACATCTATACTTGCCTTTTTATGACAAAGCATAGCTCTGACAGGGGATGAATACTATGACTACAGCAGCAGACAAGATACAGTCCAAAGGCAACTGGCAGTGAAACACACCAACTGAGCCTGGGCGGGGGGGGGTGGTCCCAGAGGAACAATAACAATGCCATAACAAACTTTCACTTTCATCTCTTACTGTCGGCCGACTCCAGTCAGGCGGTGGTGGAGACCTGGAACTTTAAGTAGATCCCTAAAACACACCCTATCTTTCCTCAATCATAAATACATAATGTACCAGACCTGAAAATAGTTATGGATAGTTATGGCTTTAAAGGGATTTATCACACTCTCTCTGCAGTAGTTGCATACCACATGGATTGAGTCTTAATGAAATTTCAGTGACCATAGTAAGCCTGACCATAGTAAGCCTGCATGTGGGAGACTCCCCAAACATATGGAAGAAGGTACACTCTGGTCAGATGAGACTAAATCATCAAGGAAAACGCTATGTCTGGCGCAACCCAACATCTCTCATTACCCCGAGAACACCATTCCCACAGTGAAGCATGGTGGCAGCAGCATCATGCTGAGGGGATGTTTTTCATTGGCAGGGACTGGGAAACTGTTCAGAATTGAAGGAATGATGGATGGGGCTAAATATAGGGAAATTCCTGAGGGAAACCTGATTGTCTTCCAGAGATTCAAGCTGGGACAGAGGTTCACCTTCCAGCCGGAAAATGACCCGAAGCATATTGCTAAAGCAACACTTGAGTGGTACAAGGGGAATGTTTAAACGTCTTGGAATGGCCTAGTCAAGGCACAGACCTCAATCCCATTGAACATTTGTGGTATGACTGAAAGATAATTGAACCTGTAATTGCTGTATAAGGTGGCTGTATAAAGTATTTACTTTGGGGGGGGATGAATAGTTATGCATGCTCAACTTTTCAGTTTTTTGTGTCTTATTTCTTGTTCATTTCACTATAACAAAGATTTAGCATCTTCAAAGTGGAAGGCATGTTGTGTAAATCAAATCAAACACCCCAAAAATGTATTTTAATTCCAAGTAGTAATGCAACAAAATAGGAAAAATTCTAAGAGGGTGAATACTTTCACAAGCCACTGTATATCATGGAGGCGAGGAATATAAACTAACAGGTTAAAGAGCAAACAACGCAATTATTACAATACATAGGTTGTAATATGGCTTTTTTTACTGGCTTGGCTTCCCCAGTGATTTTATATGACTACTGAATGCTGTGTTCTTTTGCTCAAACTTAATAACAAAATCAATACTGTTAAATGAATTGTTTTGGGAATATTAAATTGTCTCGCTTTTATTTTGGTGATAGTTAGTTCTCAAAAATATATACAGTAGGTCCATTATCTTTTCTACATACTTTATATTTGGTTTTAGTCGTTTAAGTTTACACTAAAGCGTTTTTACACCCCCCCCAAAAAATCAACAAAAGTATTATTTTTTCAAATGTATTTTATCAGTTTGGCCTTAGATATTCCAACAACAAATAAAATACCTGAGTACTACCTGAACCGGGCTGTATGGGGTTGCAGATATAACAGTCTCTTCATAGCAACCTACAGTATTAGTCTGGCTCTGTGAAACCACAAATAGACTGTCAATGAGACACAGAATCTCTAGAATCACCAGGGCCTTGAACCTTGGTGTGAAGCACTGTATGGTCATACTGAATCTGAACTGAATTGTACTTCAATAAATCATTCACAGGAAACTCTTAAGGTTAGGGTTACAGTTGAAGTCGGAAGTTTACATACACTTAGGTTGGAGTCATTAAAACTAATTTTTCAACCACTCCACAAATTTCTTGTTAACAAACTATAGTTTTGGCAAGTCGGTTAGGACATCTACTTTGTAGTCATTTTTCAAACAATTATTTACAAACATAATATTTCACTTACAATTCACTGTATCACAATTCCAGTGGGTCAGAAGTTTACATACACTAAGTTGACTGTGCCTTTAAACAGCTTGGAAAATTCCAGAAAAGTATGTAATGGCTTTAGAAGCTTCTGGTAGGCTAAGTGACATAATTTGAGTCAATTGGAGGTGTACCTGTGGATGAACATACTTTGGTGTGAAAAGTACAAATCGATCCCAGAACAACAGTAAAGGACCTTGTGAAGATGCTGGAGGACACAGATACAAAAGTATCTATATCGACAGTAAAACGAGTCCAATATCGACATAACCTGAAAGGTCGCTCAGCAAGGAAGAAACCACTGCTCCAAAACCGCCATAAAAAAGACAAGACTACGGTTTGAAACTGCACATGGGGACAAAGATCGTACCTTTTGGAGAAATGTCCTCTGGTCTGATGAAACATAAATAGAACTGTATGGTCATCGTTATGTTTGGAGGAAAATGTGGGAAGCTTGCAAGCCAAAGAACACCATCCCAACCATGAAGCACAGGGGTGGCAGCGTCATGTTCTGGGGTTGCTTTGCTGCAGGAGGGACTGGTGCACTTCACAAAATAAATGGCATCATGAGGACGGAAAGTTATGTGGATATATTGAAGCAAAATCTCAAGACATCAGTTAAAGCTTGGTTGCAAATGGGTCTTCCAAATGGACAATGACCCCAAACATACTTCCAAAGTTGTGGCAAAATGGCTTAAGGACAATGAAGTCAAGGTATTGGAGTGGCCATCACAAAGCCCTGACCGCAATCCTACAGCAAATTTGTGAGCAGCACTGAAAAAGCGAGCAAGGAGGCCTACAAACCTGAATCAGTTACACCAGCTCTGTCAGGAGGAATGGGCCAAAATTCACCCAATTTATTGTGGGAAGCTTGTGGAAGGCTGCCTGAAATGTTTGACCCAATTTAAACAATTTAAAGAAAATGCTACCAAATACTAATTGAGTGTATGTAAACTTCTGACCCACTGAGAAAGTGAATTAAATCATTCTCTCTATTATTATTCTGACATTTCAATTTCTTAAAATAAAGTGGTGATCCTAACTGACCTAAGACAGTGAATTTTTACTAGGATTAAATGTCAGGAATTGTGAAAAACTGGAGGAAAAAAATGAAAAACTGTTTAAATGCATTTGGCTAAGATGTATGGAAACTTCCGACTTCAACTGTAAGGTTAGGCATTAACTCTGAATGGTTAAGGTAAGGGTTAAGTCTTGGGATAGGCTTAAAACAAAAATTCAACAAAAAAAAACTTTATATTGCTATTATTCAAACTTGCAACCTTTGGAATCAGAGGCAGATTCTACTTGAAGGTAACAGTGCTCACCGTTGCCCCTAGTGGCCTGTTTTCACAGCAACCCAACGTCCTCAGACATGAATGGACGTCAAACAGTGACTTGTATCATGGGTGACCTGGCTGGAAATGTCACATGGAGAAAGGCTGGGCAAACTAAAATGAAGGTGGAATTGGCAGTGGATTGAACATGGAGAAAATGCCATCTGGAAAGGAAACAGATAACAAGACTGAACCTTCCCTGGTTCCCAGCATTTAAAGTAATTAGTAGCAGAAGGTGGGTTAAGCGAAGGAAGCATTGTTTTTAGAGACAAATCAAGGAGCCGAAAAGGATAAACACACCTCACAAAACAAAAAACAAAAAAAAGAAATGTGTTGTCCATCAGTCTGTCTACTCCCACAGTAAACACGGACCTGTCTCCACTCTCTGTGTTGTCCATCAGTCTGTCTACTCCCACAGTAAACACGGACCTGTCTCCACTCTCTGCTAGGCCCTGCGTAGTACTTTTGAAGACATCATTCCCCTGAGTTTAATCTGCCTGCAGGCTAGGAGGAGGAGGAGGAGGAGGAGGAGGGGCAAAGCTAATCAGACCCATAAAAAGCTTTTAGGCTTCATCTCCTTACTTATTACTAAATGGCCAGCCACTCACAAGCCAATGGATCAGCCAAGTGTGTGTTCCCAGGCACAGACATACTGTAGACAGGCTTCCTGATAGTGCTCTGATTCACTTCCTGTAGAAGGGCTGGGAGGGACATGAGTGAAGGTGGGTGGGAAATCGATAGTTACATATCGGGATATTATTTTTGACAATATAATCGTATCGTATTGTTTTGACAAAATCACAATATATTTTTTTTGGGCTAGATTTCTGCACCAGTATTTTTCCTTCAATACATCTTCCATCTTCTTTTTAAATAGGGAGCCAATTCGTTTTCAGCAATTGTATTTCCATGACTGATCTCATGGTTCTCTCTTGTCTCTCTGCAGAAGACATATGACGAGCAATATGTTTGGAACATCGAATTGCAATAAAATCACATTATCACATCGCAATTGACATGGAATAGCAAGAATACATATCGTACCGGCGCCTACGTACCGTGATAATATCGTACCCGCGCCTACGTATCGTGATAATATCGTACCGGCGCCTACGTATCGTGATAATATCGTACCCGCGCCTACGTATCATGATAATATCGTACCGGCGCCTACGCATCGTGATAATATCGTACCGGCGCCTACGCATCGTGATAATATCGTACCGGCGCCTACATATCAGGATAATATCGTACCGGCGCCTACGCATCGTGATAATATCGTACCGGCGCCTACATATCAGGATAATATCGTACCGGCGCCTACGTAGCGTGATAATATCATACCGGCGCCTACATATCAGGATAATATCGTACCGGCGCCTACGCATCGTGATAATATCGTACCGGCGCCTACATATCAGGATAATATCGTACCGGCGCCTACGTAGCGTGATAATATCGTACCGGCGCCTACGTATCGTGATAATATCTCCCCGGCGCCTACCTATCGTGATAATATCATATCGTGACTTCCCTGACAATTCCCAAGGGAGGGTGGTGCTGCATCTTAACGCTCATTAATAGGGAAGTCACGCTATACCTCCAAGCTGCTTCGGGCTAACGGAGACTCATACTGTAGCCCCCAGGCCTACCTAGTCCTCCCTTAGAAAGAACCAGGAAATGGGAGGGCTTAATTCAACACCAAAGCCACACTATTCTCATGAAGATGGAGTCTCGGGAAAATAGAAGGCGCTTTCTCAACACACGATGGTCACAGCCAAAAGGTATATGAGATTCACTAAACGTCTGTGAAAACATACAAGTACTTCCCGGCGTCTGGTGAATATGTGGTTCAGAGGGCCGTGTGGGGGTGATTCTCTCCAGGGGCTGAAGAGATGAGAGGACATCGTACCGCACCATATGCCTCGTGGCTCCCGCTGACCTGTCACTACGTCACCATCACTCAACAGGGCAGGAATGCCTAATTGGATAACAGGGAATGATTACTACTGTTCTATCAGTTTACAAAGGAAGGCTTGCAACATCATCAGAGAAGGAAAAAGAAGCCAGAAGGACATGACCCCCAATCAGTTCGTCGGTCCCCGACAGCCACAACTATGCCCTGATCAACCGAAATAGCCTCCTTCAGCCAAAGGGTACAGGCTGGAGACAACAGTCCACCGATTGCATTACATAATGGTATGGTAGCAAGTGTTTCCCCTTTAAGCATTGAGCAGTGGCGCACTGCAGCTGCTAAATCATGGACGCAAAAGTATTATAATAAAAAAAAAAATAATGTACAGTATATAGACTATATAATATATGCCCCAGGAAGCCCCCCCCCAAGAAAATCCCGATCCCATCCCCCAGCAGAAAGACCCCATTATCCCCCCCCCCAACTCTGTCACCGCTGCTGAAAAAAATCCTAGGGCAAACACTGTCAATGTTGAACACTTTAGCAAGTCTTCAAAAGTACTTAAGTGAATGAGGGTGATGTTTGATCGTGTAGGGAGGTGGTATTCAAACCATAGTGTTTACACCCTTGCAGGAGGTAGGACCTAAACAAACGAGTAGCCGAGAGCATTCCAGACTCCAAGATAAAAACAAACTTCACTTCAGCAACAAGCCTCGACTAGACCAACGCTTGCCTCACTCTTCATACACTGGTGTTACTGTTTTGGTACCTTACCAACATTTCAGAGTTCAAATGTTATTGTGAGAATACTTTAAACATTGGAAAAGCCAGGGGAAACAGTTGAAGTGTTATGGCGAGCAGTAGGGCGATACAGGTCCCAGAGCAGCTGCCCTGCACTTGTTAACAGGAAAGCACCATCTACAGGCTCTTTAAAACCCAGGTACTTTGTTATGGTAACCTTCCCTGTTTTCCAAAACAGTCAGGCTCTATCGGGGAGAACTGTCACAGTGGGCAGGTTTCCCAGCAACCCTGCCTGTCTGTCTGCTTATCTGTCTGTCTGCTCTACCCTGTACTCTGTCTGTCTGTCTGCTTATCTGTCTGTCTGTCTGCTCTGCCCTGGACTCTGCCTGTCTGTCTGCTTATCTGTCTGTCTGTTTGCTCTGCCCTGGACTCTGTCTGTCTGTCTGCTCTACCCTGGACGCTGCCTGTCTGTCTGCTTATCTGTCTGTCTGCTCTGCCCTGGACTCTGTCGGTCTGCTTATCTGTCTGTCTGCTTATCTGTCTGTCTGCTCTGCCAGTCCAACGACTGCTACAGGAAACCATCTCTATCTAGGAACTCTGGCCTCTCTACTTCCACAAGGAGATGGGAGACAGGAAGTCATGAACACTTCCAGTTTGGGCAGGGTCTATAGATTTTTGGGCAGAGTGGTCCAGGGGCATATTCAATGGGCTGTAAATCTTAGTGGTTTTTTTGCTCATAGAGCTAGCAAGTGGAAAGAGTTGCTCTGTTCTCTCGCCTCTGGTCCAAACAGAGAGCTATTTCCGTCTAACCAGTCACAATTACATAAGAGCCATGAAATCAGTACACAACTAAATGGAATCCCAGGCTTAGCCAGTGAGAAATCAATGGTCTATTGTGCCCAAGGGCTAACATATCACACATCAGAGAATCCAATAACCTGTTGGAGTGAAATGAGTGGGAAGCATTGAAGAGACAGTACTTCTCCATTTGTTTTCTTTCAGCGGGAAATGGTTAAATAAGCCACAAGTCTGAAACGACATTAAATAGCATGTCTGGATTACTTATGTATCAGTGTCAGATGGGATTCTTTGCTGGAAACAGTGTCCTCACTGGAAGTGCAAATATTCTATTTTGGTTAGTGTTCACAAAGATGTATGTCAGTGCAAGAATCCACAATGGTTCATCCCTTTTCCAAATCATTTGTTTCCCTGGCAGACCATGTGATCATTTGAGTTGGCCACATTGCTACTGCATTCAGACAAATGGAAAAAAACAAGACTTGACAGGCCCTGGCTAAAAACAATCCCCTCAACTCCTGTGTTTGATGACCTGAATTATCCTGTTCTCCACAAAGGACATCCCTCTAAAGCATCTATTCTCTGACCATGAGGGCCTCGAGTGGTGGATCTGGTTTAAAACCACAACTGCCAAGAAGCGTGCCTCGTACCACGCAAACATTGTTTATGGCCAGCCCTGTGGGTGAGTTGTATTCCCCACTTTACTTGACGCTTCCACGCCACAACTCCCACGTCATTGGTCATAGCTGTTTCATGTGGCCTTTAAATGTTTCCAGTCTAGTTAAATCACTTCTGAAAATTAAGAGAAACCCCTTTCTGACATTTAAAAGTGAAAAAAAAAATACAGACAGTAAAGAGTATTCTGGTTGTATACTAGGGCATCAATACAGACAGTAAAGAGTATTCCGGTTGTATACTAGGGCATAAATACAGACAGTAAAGAGTATTCTGGTTGTATACTAGGGCATCAATACAGACAGTAAAGAGTATTCCGGTTGTATACTAGGGCATCATTACAGACAGTAAAGAGTATTCTGTTTGTATACTAGGGTATCAATACAGACAGTATAGAGTGTTCCAGTTAAACACTAGGGTATCAATACAGACAGTATAGAGTGTTCCAGTTAAACACTAGGGTATCAATACAGACCCCTGATTCCCTTTCTCTTCTGTTACCGTGTCCTATTTAGATGCAGACTAGACACCATTCAAGTAGAGAACACACATCTAGCAGATCATCTGTCAAAGACAGCTCCAACTCAGTCCAATTTCCTAATGGACAACAGTCATTACATAGAGATGTAGTGTTGGACAACAGTCATTACATGGAGCTGTAGAGCTATACAGCACGACAGAGCCATACAGTAGGACAGAGCCATACAGCGGGACAGAGCCATACAGCGGGACAGAGCCATACAGTAGGACAGAGCCATACATTAGGACAGAGCCATACAGCAGGACAGAGCCATACAGTGGGACAGAGCCATACATTAGGACAGAGCCATACAGACCCCAGAGCCATACAGTGTCCTATTTAGACAGAGCCATACAGTAGGACAGAGCCATACAGTAGGACAGAGCCACACAGCGGGACAGAGCCATACAGTAGGACAGAGCCATACAGCGGGACAGAGCCATACAGCGGGACAGAGCCATACAGCGGGACAGAGCCATACAGCGGGACAGAGCCATACAGCGGGACAGAGCCATACAGTAGGACAGAGCCACACAGCAGGACAGAGCCATACAGTAGGACAGAGCCATACAGCGGGACAGAGCCATACAGCATGACAGAGCCATACAGTAGGACAGAGCTATACAGCACGACAGAGCCATACAGTAGGACAGAGCCATACAGCGGGACAGAGCCATACAGCGGGACAGAGCCACACAGCAGGACAGAGCCATACAGCGGGACAGAGCCACACAGCAGGACAGAGCCATACATTAGGACAGAGCCATACAGCAGGACAGAGCCATACAGCAGGACAGAGCCATACATTAGGACAGAGCCATACAGCAGGACAGAGCCATACAGCAGCCACCATACAGCAGGACAGAGTCATACAGCAGCCACCATACAGCAGGACAGAGCCATACAGCGGGACAGAGCCATACAGCGGGACAGAGCCACACAGCAGCCTGTTGTCTACCTCACTGGGGCGGCAGGTAGCCTAGTGGTTAGAGCGTTAGACCAGTTACCCGAAAGGTTGCTAGATTGAATTCCTGAGCTGACAAGGTAAAATCTGTCGCTCTGCCACTGAACAAGGCAGTTAACCCACTGTTCCCCAGGCGCCGAAGACGTGGACGTTGATTAAGGCAGCCCCCCCTCACCTCTCTGATTCAGAGGGTTAAATGCGGAAGACACATTTCAGTTGAATGAATTCAGTTGTACAATTGACTAGGTATCCCCCTTTGCCATACAGCATGCCAGAGGCCATAACTATTAAAGATATCAGGGAGGTTGAGTGCTGTCTACAAGGGGAAAGTGGACAGGGATTGTTCAGTGTGATAGAGTGGTGACTTGGCCAAAGTGTCTCTTAATGGTCCCATGTATTAAGGATCCATGCAGGCTGAGAGCCCATCTGTCTCGCCATTTCTGTTCACTAACAGTACCCTTACCTTGACACAGAAACACATATCACTGACCTCTGTTCACTAACAGTACCCTTACCTTGACACAGAAACACATATCACTGACCTCTGTTCACTAACAGTACCCTTACCTTGACACAGAAACACATATCACTGACCTCTGTTCACTAACAGTACCTTACCTTGACACAGAAACACATATCACTGACCTCTGTTCACTAACAGTACCCTTACCTTGACACAGAAACACATATCACTGACCTCTGTTCACTAACAGTACCCTTACCTTGACACAGAAACACATATCACTGACCTCTGTTCACTAACAGTACCCTTACCTTGACACAGAAACACATATCACTGACCTCTGTTCACTAACAGTACCCTTACCTTGACACAGAAACACATATCACTGACCTCTGTTCACTAACAGTACCCTTACCTTGACACAGAAACACATATCACTGACCTCTGTTCACTAACAGTACCCTTACCTTGACACAGAAACACATATCACTGACCTCTGTTCACTAACAGTACCCTTACCTTGACACAGAAACACATATCACTGACCTCTGTTCACTAACAGTACCCTTACCTTGACACAGAAACACATATCACTGACCTCTGTTCACTAACAGTACCCTTACCTTGACACAGAAACACATATCACTGACCTCTGTTCACTAACAGTACCCTTACCTTGACACAGAAACACATATCACTGACCTCTGTTCACTAACAGTACCCTTACCTTGACACAGAAACACATATCACTGACCTCTGTTCACTAACAGTACCCTTACCTTGACACAGAAACACATATCACTGACCTCTGTTCACTAACAGTACCCTTACCTTGACACAGAAACACATATCACTGACCTCTGTTCACTAACAGTACCCTTACCTTGACACAGAAACACATATCACTGACCTCTGTTCACTAACAGTACCCTTACCTTGACACAGAAACACATATCACTGACCTCTGTTCACTAACAGTACCCTTACCTTGACACAGAAACACATATCACTGACCTCTGTTCACTAACAGTACCCTTACCTTGACACAGAAACACATATCACTGACCTCTGTTCACTAACAGTACCCTTACCTTGACACAGAAACACATATCACTGACCTCTGTTCACTAACAGTACCCTTACCTTGACACAGAAACACATATCACTGACCTCTGTTCACTAACAGTACCCTTACCTTGACACAGAAACACATATCACTGACCTCTGTTCACTAACAGTACCCTTACCTTGACACAGAAACACATATCACTGACCTCTGTTCACTAACAGTACCCTTACCTTGACACAGAAACACATATCACTGACCTCTGTTCACTAACAGTACCCTTACCTTGACACAGAAACACATATCACTGACCTCTGTTCCTAACAGTACCCTTACCTTGACACAGAAACACATATCACTGACCTCTGTTCACTAACAGTACCCTTACCTTGACACAGAAACACATATCACTGACCTCTGTTCACTAACAGTACCCTTACCTTGACACAGAAACACATATCACTGACCTCTGTTCACTAACAGTACCCTTACCCGGTCTGCAGGACCCGGCCTCGCCCTACTACAATCTGAAGTCAAACGTCTACTGTTTGCTGATGATCTGGTGCTTCTGTCCCCAACCAAGGAGGGCCTAGAGCAGCACCTAGATATTCTGCACAGATTCTGTCAGACCTGGGCCCTGACTAACCTGGGACCTGACAGACCTGGGCCCTGACAGACCTGGGCCCTGACAGACCTGGGCCCTGACAGACCTGGGCCCTGACAGAGCTGGGCCCTGACAGACCTGGGCCCTGACAGTAAATCTCAGTAAGACCAAAATAATGTTCCATAAAAGGTCCAGTCACCAGGACCACAAATACAAATTACATCTAGACACCGTTGCCCTAGAGCACACAAAAAAACTATACATACCTCGGCCTAAACATCAGCGCCACAGGTAACTTCCACAAAGCTGTGAACAATCTGAGGGACAAGGCAAGAAGGGCCTTCTATTCCACCAAAAGGAACATAAAATATCGACATACCAATTCGGATCTGGCTACAAATACTTGAATCGGTTATAGAACCCATTGCCCTTTATGGATGTGAGGTCTAGGGTCCATTCACCAACCAAGACTTCACAAAATGGGACAACCACCAAATTGATACTCTGCATGCAGAATTCTGCAAAACTATCTTCCCTGTACAATGTAGAACAAAAAATAATGCATGCACACAGAATTAGGCCGATACCCACTAATTATCAAAATCCAGAAAAGAGCCATTAACATCCTTTTAGGTAGTTGTAGAATTTATTCTCAATCCTTCCACAAGAAAGCAATCACCTACAGAGAGATTACCTGGAAAAGAGTCCCCTAAGCAAGCTGGTCCTGGGGCTCTGTTGACAAAACACAAACAGACCCCACAGAGCCCCAGGACAGCAACACAATTAGACCCAACCATGAGAAAACACAAACAGACCCCACAGAGCCCCAGGACAGCAACACAATTAGACCCCACAGAGCCCCAGGACAGCAACACAATTAGACCCCACAGAGCCCTAGGACAGCAACACAATTAGACCCCACAGAGCCCCAGGACAGCAACACAATTAGACCCCACAGAGCCCTAGGACAGCAACACAATTAGACCCCACAGAGCCCTAGGACAGCAACACAATTAGACCCCACAGAGCCCTAGGACAGCAACACAATTAGACCCCACAGAGCCCCAGGACAGCAACACAATTAGACCCCACAGAGCCCTAGGACAGCAACAATAATTAGACCCCACAGAGCCCTAGGACAGCAACACAATTAGACCCCACAGAGCCCCAGGACAGCAACACAATTAGACCCCACAGAGCCCCAGGACAGCAACACAATTAGACCCCACAGAGCCCCAGGACAGCAACACAATTAGACCCCACAGAGCCCCAGGACAGCAACACAATTAGACCAAATCATGAGAAAACACAAACACACCCACAGAGCCCCAGGACAGCAACACAATTAGACCAAATCATGAGAAAACACAAACAGACCCCACAGAGCCCCAGGACAGCAACACAATTAGACCAAATCATGAGAAAACACAAACAGACCCCACAGAGCCCCAGGACAGCAACACAATTAGACCCCACAGAGCCCCAGGACAGCAACACAATTAGACCCAACCATGAGAAAACACAAAGGCATTTACTTGACACATTGGAAAGAAAACTGAGCAAACTAGAATGCTATTTGGCCCTAAACAGAGAGTACACAGTGGTAGAATACCTGTCCACTGTGACTGACCCTAAACAGAGAGTACACAGTGGCAGAATACCTGTCCACTGTGACTGACCCTAAACAGAGAGTACACAGTGGCAGAATACCTGACCACTGTGACTGACCCAAACTTAAGGAAAGCTTTGACTATGTACAGACTCAGTGAGCATAGCCTTGCTATTGAGAAAAGCCGCCGTAGGCAGACCTGGCTCTCAAGAGAGGACAGGGTATGTGCTCACTGCCCACAAAATAAGGTGGAAATTGAGCTGCACTTCCTAACCTCCTGCCAAATGTATGACCATATCCCTCAGATTACAGAGATCCACAAAGAATTTGAAAAAACAAAAGCAATTCCGATAAACTCCCATATCTACTGGGTGAAATTCCACAGTGTGCCATCACAGCAGCAAGATTTGTGACCTGTTGCCACAAGAAAAGGGCAACCAGTGAAGAACAAACACCATTCTAAATACAACCCATATTTATGTTTATTTATTTTCCCTTTTGTACTTGAACCATTTTCACATCGTTACAACGATGTACATACAGTATTTGAACACACTGTACATATATTTTTTTATTGTGTTATTGACTGTACGTTTGTTTATGTGTAACTCTGTGTTGTTGATTTTGTCACACTGCTTTGCTTTATCTTGGCCAGGTCGCAGTTCTAAATGAGAACTTGTTCTCAACTGGCCTACCTATTCTTTTGGAGTGTAATGTTTGCTGTTCATTTTTATTATTTATTTCACTTTTGTTTCTTATCTACTTGCTTTGGAAACGCTAACATATGTTTCCCATGCAAATAAAACCCCTTGAATTTATTTGAAATGAATTAAGACCAGAGAGAGAGAGAGAGAAAGAGAGAGAGAGAGAGAGAGAGAGAGAGAGAGAGAGAGAGAGAGAGAGAGAGAGAGAGAGAGAGAGAGAGAGACCAGAGAGAGAGACCAGAGAGAGAGAGAGAGAGAGAGAGAGAGAGAGAGAGAGAGAGAGAGAGAGACCAGAGAGAGAGAGAGAGAGAGAGAGAGAGAGAGAGAGAGAGAGACCAGAGAGAGAGAGACCAGAGAAAGAGAGAGATGTATTATTTATTTTATATTGTGTCCTTTACCATTTGTACATTGTTAAAACACTGTATATGTAATATGACATTTGTAATGTCTTTATTGTTTTGAAACTTCTGAATGTGTAATGTTTACTGTTAATTTTTATAGTTTATTTCACTTTATATATTCACTTTATATATTATCTACCTCACTTGCTTTGGCAATGTTAACACATGTTTCCCATGCCAATAGAGCCCTTGAATTGAAATTGAATTGAGAGACCAGAGATAGTGAGACCAGAGAGAAAGAGAGAGAGAGAGAGACCAGAGAGAGAGAGACCAGAGAAAGAGAGAGACCAGAGATAGTGAGACCAGAGAAAGAGAGCGAGAGAGACCAGAGAGACTAGAGAAAGAGACCAGAGAGACTAGAGAGAGAGACCAGAGAGACTAGAGAGAGAGAGAGAGAGAGTGAGAGAGAGAGAGACCAGAGACCAGAGAGCGAGAGAGAAACCAGAGAAAGAGAGAGAGACAGCGAGAGAGACCAGAGAGACTAGAGAGAGAGAGACCAGAGAGACTAGAGAGAGAGAGACCAGAGAGACTAGAGAGAGGGAGACCAGAGAGACTAGAGAGAGAGAGACCAGAGAGACTAGAGAGAGGGAGACCAGAGAGACCAGAGAGAGAGAGAAAGAGAGCGAGAGAGAGAGAGAGCAGAGAGAGACCAGAGTTGGAGAGAGATGCAGAAAAAGCAAAGGGAGAGAGGGGTAGAAAGAGAGATCGGAGAGAGTGCGTGCAACAAAGTTTCTTAAGGCCTGCTCTGCTGGACAACCATTACAATCCACTGATCTCCTGACTGGCAAGGAGGGTAGCATACAGCATACAGCATGTCACAGTCATTCTCCACAGTCCACCCATCTCTACTGTTCCTGACGGGGAACAACAGTATCCATTCACCAGGTTCACAGGGCCAAGCTCAACACTGGATTCATGACTGCATAGGGCTGGAAAAGTAAATTACATATTTATACACACATCCATAAAAACAAGTCGAAAGAAAGTCCACCTTACGGGCACTCTATCCCACACAACATTAGGCTACATTAAACACCCTTTCATTTCCCCTTAATCACAATTAGAAAAGGTAAGAGAAAGACTTATGACAAGCCTATTTGATAACAATGGTCGTTTTAAAGGATTGTCCATTTTACAAAAGACACCTCTCACATAATCCAGTACAGGTTCAAAGGTCAAGCAATGGCTATCCACCAGATTTCCTCTCACATAATCCAGTACAGGTTCAAAGGTCAAGCAATGGCTATCCACCAGAGTCCTCTCACATAATCCGGACAGGGTCAAAGGTCAATGCTGTCTCAGCCTCCAGTATCTATGCTGCAGTAGTTTATGTGTCGGGGGGCTAGGGTCAGTCTGTTATATCTGGAGTATTTCTCCAGTCATATCCGCTGTTCTGTGTGAATTTAAGTATGCTCTCTCTAACTCTCTCTCTCTCTTTCTTTCTTTATTTCTCTCTCTCAGAGGACCTTGCCTCAGGACTACCTGGCATGATGACTCCTTGCTGTCCCCTGTCCACCTGGGCGTGCTGCTGCTCCAGGTTCAACTGTTCTGCCTGCGTCTATGGAACCCTGACCTGTTCACTGGACGTGCTACCTGTCCCAGACCTGCTGTTTTCAACGCTCTAGAGACAGCAGGAGAGGTAGAGATGAATGGTCGGCTATGAAAAGCCAACTGACATCTACTCCTGAGGTGTTGACCTGTTGCACCCTCGACATCCACTGTGATTATTATTATTTGACCCTGCTGGTCATCTAGGAACATTTGAACATCTTGGCCATGTTCTGTTATAATCTCCACCCGGCACAGCCAGAAGAGGACTGGCCACCCCACATAGCCTGGTTCCTCTCTAGGTTTCTTCCTAGGTTTTGGCCTTTCTGGGGAGTTTTTCCTAGCCACTGTGCTTCTACACCTGCATTGCTTGCTGTTTGGGGTTTTAGGCTGGGTTTCTGTACAGCACTTTGAGATATCAGCTGATGTACGAAGGGCTTTATAAATACATTTGATTTGATTTGAATGGCTATCCGCCAGAGTCAAAGACTTATTGAAATTACACTGGAGACAATGTTCCTGGTCTGTGGCACGACCACCTGATGAGTTGTCTGTCGGTACACTGTTGTGAGGGTTGTTGAGCTGTCTGTCTGTACACTGATGTGAGGGTTGTTGAGCTGTCTGTCTGTACACTGATGTGAGGGTTGTTGAGCTGTCTGTCTGTACACTGATGTGAGGGTTGTTGAGCTGTCTGTCTGTACACTGATGTGAGGGTTGTTGAGCTGTCTGTCTGTACACTGATGTGAGGGTTGTTGAGCTGTCTGTCTGTACACTGATGTGAGGGTTGTTGAGCTGTCTGTCTGTACACTGATGTGAGGGTTGTTGAGCTGTCTGTCTGTACACTGATGTGAGGGTTGTTGAGCTGTCTGTCTGTACACTGATGTGAGGGTTGTTGAGCTGTCTGTCTGTACACTGATGTGAGGGTTGTTGAGCTGTCTGTCTGTACACTGATGTGAGGGTTGTTGAGCTGTCTGTCTGTACACTGATGTGAGGGTTGTTGAGCTGTCTGTCTGTACACTGATGTGAGGGTTGTTGAGCTGTCTGTCTGTACACTGACGTGAGGGTTGTTGAGCTGTCTGTCTGTACACTGGTGTGAGGGTTGTTGAGCTGTCTGTCTGTACACTGATGTGAGGGTTGTTGAGCTGTCTGTCTGTACACTGGTGTGAGGGTTGTTGAGCTGTCTGTCTGTACACTGATGTGAGGGTTGTTGAGCTGTCTGTCTGTACACTTATGTGAGGGTTGCTCACAACAACACCGTGACTGCTACTATAAATGACTCCTGAAGAAAAAGCATCATGGATGATAACAAAAGACTGCGAGTGAAAGAGGGAAATGAACAATTACTCGGAGAGTAATGACGACTGTTTGTTGATGCTCAGTAGGTCAGTTTAATTGAGACAGGAAATGCTCTGCTGTACCGCCTGCCAAACAGTTTATGCGGTGTCAGATTTCTCCATCGCCCTCTGTGACGAACAAAAGGGCCCCCCGCGAGGCTCCCGCGGCCTTGGCTATACAGATATGACAGGCCTGGACCATATGACAGGCCTGGAGGCTGTGTGAGATGATATCCCTCCCCCAGGTTCCCACCAACAGCAGGGCCAGGGAGGATCTAAGTCTATCAACATTAGCTGAAATGCAACATGGACTATTGATTGCAATTACACAACCGCCCCCCAATTACACAACAGCTGCTTTATAGCACTTGTGTGTTAACAGATCATTTGTAGCTGTCATCAACGGGCTAAGACCATCAGCCCATCAGACCATCAGCCCATCATCCCATCAGCCCATCAGCCCATCAGCCCATCAGACAATCAGACCATCAGCCCATCAGCCTATCAGACAATCAGACCATCAGCCCATCAGCACCACCAGCATCAGCAGCAACACATTCAAAGCTGATGACGTCCATTATGGTTCTAATGGTATTCACAGAGAGAAACCTGGGTATTCACAGAGAGAAACCTGGGTATTCACAGAGAGAAACCTGGGTATTCACAGAGAAAACAGAGTATTCACAGAGAGAAAACAGAGTATTCACAGAGATAAACCTGGGTATTCACAGAGAGAAAACTGGGTATTCACAGAGAGAAAACAGAGTATTCACAGAGAGAAAACAGAGTATTCACAAAGAGAAAACTGGGTATTCACAGTGAGAAACCTGGGTATTCACAGAGAGAAACCTGGGTAGTCACAGAGAAAAACCTGGGTATTCACAGAGAGAAACCTGGATATTCACAGAGAGAAACCTGGTTATTCACAGAGAGAAACCTGGGTATTCACAGAGAGAAACCTGGGTATTCACAGAGAGAAACCTGGGTATTCACAGAGAGAAACCTGGGTATTCACAGAGAGAAACCTGGGTATTCACAGAGAGAAACCTAGGTATTCACAGAGAGAACCCTGGGTATTCACAGAGAGAACCCTGGCTCTGCTCTGGGCATGGAGAAACAGAGAGACATCTCAGGGATGAGCCCTATCCAGTCACTCTACTCCAACAATAAACAAAGGGTCTCTGCCCAGTATGTCCTCTCAGAAACACCATAAACTGGCTAATAAGTAGAAGAGTGGACAGTGTATGCTTCCAAAATCCAACATTTGCATTTATCCAATCCATGACTTTCTAGTTGGAGCCATACAATATCTACCGACCAAAGATAATCTATTCAGCTCATTATGACTTCTTAGTGGCCATTTTGGATTACAATCTTTCAGACAGAAAGAGTACAATACATTTGTGTTGTAATCTAGACTGAAATCCAATCGTCCAGAATGGTGGGGGATCCGTCAGAATCTCCCCGTTACGTTGCTGAAAGAGATCCTGCTCTGCCTATGAGGGTATTTACATGTTTCACAGAGGAATTACTTACAAGATGTGTGTGTGTGTGTGTGTGTGTGTGTGTGTGTGTGTGTGTGTGTGTGTGTGTGTGTGTGTGTGTGTGTGTGTGTGTGTGTGTGTGTGTGTGTGTGTGTGTGTGTGTGTGTGTGTGTGTGTGTGTGTGTGTGTGTGTGTGTGTGTGTGTGTGTGTGTGGACAGAGGTCTCGTGTGCAATCACATTCCTGTCCCATTCCACTGAGAGTCCCCACTTCACCAAAACAACAGAGCTGTGCTTCCAGCTTCATGACTCCTACCAGCCACCATACGTTGGCCGCCAGTTGGAGGATGTCAAATAATATTCACGCAGCTGCTGCAACCAGGCCATTCTCAACTTGGTAGTTGTCCTTAGTCGGTCATATTCACAATGGCTTCCTTATAAAAATGCATATCCCTCGTCTCCTCCTCCTCCAGAATCCTTTGTCTGAATACATAATATGAAGGTGTGGTGACAGAGAGCCTGGACAGTAACAGAGAGCCTGGACGGTAACAGAGAGCCTGGACGGTAACAGAGAGCCTGGACAGTAACAGAGAGCCTGGACAGTAACAGAGAGCCTGGACAGTAACAGAGAGCCTGGACAGTAACAGAGAGCCTGGACGGTAACAGAGAGCCTGGACGGTAACAGAGAGCCTGGACAGTAACAGAGAGCCTGGACGGTAACAGAGAGCCTGGACAGTAACAGAGAGCCTGGACAGTAACAGAGAGCCTGGACAGTAACAGAGAGCCTGGACAGTAACAGAGAGCCTGGACGGTAACAGAGAGCCTGGACAGTAACAGAGAGCCTGGACAGTAACAGAGAGCCATGGACAGTAACAGAGAGCCTGGACAGTAACAGAGAGCCTGGACAGTAACAGAGAGCCTGGACAGTAACAGAGAGCCTGGACAGTGTCCAGTTCGGTTACTTAGTAACTTCTTCCAGAAAAGTTTGAACAATGATGTAACGGTTTTTCTCCTCTTCGTCTGAAGAGGCGAGAAGGATCGGAGGACCAATATGCGGCATGGTAATTGTCCATGGCATTTATTTAAACACATTTAAAAACATAGAATGCCCACCCAACTCACGTCCTGACCTTCTAAAACAAACAATTAACACAATAACTAGGGTCAGAACATGACAAATGACTCCGAAACCACAACAAACACACACACACACACACACACACACACACACACACACACACACACACACACACACACACACACACACACACACACACACACACACACACACACACACACACACACACACACACACAAGTGTAAACTCCTTTCTCCCAGAGCATTTGCAAATTGTATATTTAGATATCAAATCAAACTGTATTTGTCACATACGCTGAAAACAACAGACCTTACAGTGAAATGCTTTACTTACAAGCCCTTAATCAACAATGCAGTTCAGGAAGAGTTAAGAAAATATTTACTAAATAAACTAAAGTAAAAAAATTGAATCAATCAAAAAGTAACACAATAAATAAATGTGCATAACAATAATGAGGATATATACAGGGGGTACCGGTACCGAGTCGGGTTCGTTTCCCGGGACCACCCATACGTAGAATGTATGCACACATGACTGTAAGTCGCTTTGGATAAAAGCGTCTGCTAAAATGGCATATATTAATATACAGGTTAGTCAAGGTCATTTGTAAAGTGACTATACACGGTAAAAACAATTGCGGGGGGGGCTGTTAGGAAGCCTTTTGGACCTAGACGTGGCGCTCCGGTACCACTTTGCCGTGCATTAGCAGAGAGAACAGTCTATGACTATGGTGGTTGGAGTCTTTGGCAATTTTTAGGGCCTTTCTCTGACACCGCCTGGTGTAGAGGTCCTGGATGGCAGGCAGGTTAGCCTCGGTGATGTACTGGGCCGTACGCACTACTGTCACGCCCTGGTCGTAGTATTTTCTGTTTTTCTTCATGTATTTGGTCAGACCAGGGTGTGACATGGGTTTTTGTATGTGGTATGTAGATAGTGGGATTGTAGCTTAGTGGGGTGTTCTAGGTTAGTCTATGGCTGTCTGAAGTGGTTCTCAATCAGAGGCAGGTGTTTATCGTTGTCTCTGATTGGGAACCATATTTAGACAGCCATATTTTTTGGTTGTATTGTGGGTGATTGTCCTGAGTTTCTTGATGTCCTTGTGCTGTGTTAGTTAACACCAGTATAGGCTGTTTTCGGTTTTCGTTTCGTTTATTGTTTTGTACTGTTTGTGTTTTGGATTCGTGTTACGTTGTGTGATTAAACATGGATCGCAATATACACGCTGCAGTTTGGTCCGACTCTCCTTCACCACATGAAAACCGTGACAACTACTCTGTAGCGCCTTGTGGTCGAAGGCCGAGCAGTTGCCGTATCAGGCAGTGATACAACCAGGATGCTCTCAATGGTGCCACTGTACAACTTTTTGAGGATCTGAGGACCCATGACAAATCATTTCAGTCTCCTGAGGGGGAATAGGCATTGTCATCACAACTGTCTTGGTGTGTTTGGACCATGATAGTTTGTTGGTGATGTGGACACCAAGAAACTCTAAGCTCTCAACCTGCTCCTCTACAGCCCTGTCGATTAGAACGGGGGCGTGCTCGGCACTCCTTTTCCTTTGTCTTGATCACGTTGAGGGAGAGGTTGTTGTGCTGGCACCACACTGCCTGGTCTCTGATCTCCTCCCTTTTGGCTGTCATTGATGTCGTCGGCAAACTTAATGATGATGTTGGAGTCATGCTTGGCCCCGCAGTCATGGGTGAACAGGGAGCACAGGAGGGGGCTAAGCATGCACCCCTGAGTGGCCCCCGTGTTGAGCATCAGCGTGGCAGATGTGTTGTTGCCTACCCTCACCACCTGGGGGCGGCCCGTCAACTGTGGGACATTATATAGACGTGTGCCTTTCCAAATCATGTCCAATTAATTTAATTTACCACTGGTGGACTCCAATCAAGTTGTAGAAACAATTCAAGGACGATCAATGGAAACAGGATGTGCTTCAGCTCAATCTCCAGTCGCATAGCAAAGGATCTGAATACTTATGTAAATAAGATTATCTGGTTTTATGTTTTGTACATTTGCAAAGATATAAACCTGTTTCCGCTTTGTCATTATAGGGTATTTTGTGTAGATTGATGAGATTTGTATTTAATTTAATCAGTTTTAGAATGAGGCTGTAATGTAACAAAACATGGAAAAGGGAAGAACACATTCCATATACACTGTACAAGTGATATTTCAGTTTTTATTCGTAATACATTTGCCAAAATCTTTAAAAACCTGTTTTTGCTTTGTCCTTATGAGGTATTGTTTGTAGATTGATGAGGGGGGGGGGGGGGGGGGGTCCATTATAGAATAAAGCTGTAACATAAATATAAAAGTGGAAAAAGTCAAAGGGTCTGAATCCTTTCCACGTGCTGTATCTCCTCCTATATATAGGACAGACACTTAAAACATGTATTCCTTATGATTCATTGTTTTACTGTCTGTTTTGCCATTTATTCATGTGTAATTCAATGCGTTTCTATGGGCTATAGTCGGCCAAATTCTATATTTTATCAAATAATTGTTTTATATATCTTCTTTCTTTTTACATTCATGGGTCTTAAAATTCTAAATTAAATAGTTAAAAGATCAATCTTAAAACAATTCCATATGTTAGCTTAGTAGAATCCCCTCTACCCCAAAGGTTAGATGTTTTTTAAAATATCCATAATTATCCATGTAGCCTATAGGCCTACCATTGCTGCTGTGTGCCTCTATCTCATCTGCATATTGGATCAATGAAAGAAGGATGGGATTGACCTTAATGGAGGATCAGATGGTGAAACCTGTTTAACTCGAATGGAATAAAACTCAATAACGTGAGTGAGGCAGGTGAAGATGACAAAACACACCGGAGTAATTTAAAAAAATAAAAGGTCAAGTCAAATAATATGTAAAACCCCCCCAACATTGAATGCATCATTTCATGCTTTCAAGTACTTATACAAAATGGAATTCAGATCTTATTGGGACACATGTTGAGTAAGAGTATCATAGCGCTCCACCAGCTGACCTCCAGTCAGAACTCTAGAGACACATGGACAGGTTGGGTGACACCTCGATAAGCTACAAAGTAACAACACACAAGGCACAATGGCAGACAGATGTATGATAGAAAAAAAGCGAAAGATTACGTAGAGAAAGAAGGTATGGAAATGGTGTACTTACAATAAACACGGAGGTCCTGACAACCTCAGAGACACTTTGCCTTAGTTCAGCCGCAGTGCCAGGTTTACTTAGTCCCCTTGTAAATTTCCTGGTCTCCGGATGTACTGGAACAGACATTGTCGAGTTCTGCCTTTCATCAATTTCTTTCAAGAATTGATTAAACGTCAAATAAAAGTTAAAACTGAATTTATAAACCGGTTAATTAATCAGTTTATTCAACTCCACTAGTGCGCACATTGCGTTTGAAACCGGATCATGTTTAGGTGGTTGAGTATGCCTTTTCGATCTCATAATTTACACCAATTACAAGTGAAAGTTGTATTGTATTACTTTCACTTGTAGCCGTTACATTCCCCCGCGGAGTTATTGTTGTCATAATAAACCATTCTTCAGAGCTGTCACGGTCTCATTACCGCCGCCCCTCCGTCTCCAAATGGTCGGTGACGGTGTAGGCTCATGCGACGACGTCAGCCAGACGAAATCACTAGTATTCTGCCAGCAACACAAATAACGTCACGTCCATATGGTAATGTTGAAACCTTCAAAATAAAAGCGCCCATTTCAAAACATTGCAATGTGGATAACTAATTTAAAGAATAAATAATTGTAATCAATTGCCACTTTTATTGTACCAACAAGAAAGGGCAATAAGTATAAAAACAAATCAAACATATGGTTTTAAAAACATTTTTTCAGCCTAATAATGGCTAAATACAATGTTCACACTGGTATGCTGAGAATACTGGGCTGTAGAGACCTGTTATAGACCTGTTATAACGACTAATGATGGACTGGCATACCTGTTACAACGACCAGTGATGGAAATCGAACCCACTACCCTGGCGTTACAAGCGCCATGCTCTACGAACTGAGCTACAGAAGGACCACGCATACCTGTTATAACGACTAGTGATGGACTAGCATACCTGTTATAACGACTAGTGATGGACTATCATACCTGTTATAACAACTAGTGATGGACTAGCATACCTGTTATAACGACCAGTGATGGACTAGCATACCTGTTATAACGACTAGTGATGGACTAGCATACCTGTTATAACGACCAATGATGGACTGACATACCTGTTATAATGACTAGTGATGGATTAGCATACCTGTTATAACAACTAGTGATGGACTAGCATACCTGTTATAACGACTAGTGATGGACTAGCATAAATGTTATAACGACCAGTGATGGACTAGCATACCTGTTATAACGACTAGTGATGGACTAGCATACCTGTTATAACGACTAGTGATGGACTATCATACCTGTTATAACGACTAGTGATGGACTAGCATACCTGTTATAACGACCAGTGATGGACTAGCATACCTGTTATAACGACTAGTGATGGACTAGCATACTTGTTATAACGACCAATGATGGACTGACATACCTGTTATAACGACTAGTGATGGACTGGCATACCTGTTATAACGACTAGTGATGGACTGACATACCTGTTATAATGACTAGTGATGGACTAGCATACCTGTTATAACGACCAGTGATGGACTAGCATACCTGTTATAACGACTAGTGATGGACTGGCATACCTGTTATAATGACTAGTGATGGACTGACATACCTGTTATAACGACTAGTGATGGACTAGCATACCTGTTATAACGACTAGTGATGGACTATCATACCTGTTATAACGACTAGTGATGGACTGGCATACCTGTTATAATGACTAGTGATGGACTGACATACCTGTTATAACGACTAGTGATGGACTAGCATACCTGTTATAACGACTAGTGATGGACTATCATACCTGTTATAACGACTAGTGATGGACTGGCATACCTGTTATAACGACTAGTGATGGACTAGCATACCTGTTATAACGACCAGTGATGGACTAGCATACCTGTTATAACGACTAGTGATGGACTGGCATACCTGTTATAACGACTAGTGATGGACTGACATACCTGTTATAATGACTAGTGATGGACTAGCATACCTGTTATAACGACTAGTGATGGACTATCATACCTGTTATAACGACTAGTGATGGACTGGCATACCTGTTATAATGTCTAGTGATGGACTGACATACCTGTTATAACGACTAGTGATGGACTGGCATACCTGTTATAACGACTAGTGATGGACTGACATACCTGTTATAACGACTAGTGATGGACTAGCATACCTGTTATAACGACTAGTGATGGACTGACATACCTGTTATAACGACTAGTGATGGACTGACATACCTGTTATAATGACTAGTGATGGACTGACATACCTGTTATAACGACTAGTGATGGACTGGCATACCTGTTATAACGACTAGTGATGGACTAGCATACCTGTTATAACGACTAGTGATGGACTAGCATACCTGTTATAACGACTAGTGATGGACTAGCATACCTGTTATAACGACTAGTGATGGACTAGCATACCTGTTATAACGACTAGTGATGGACTGACATACCTGTTATAACGACTAGTGATGGACTAGCATACCTGTTATAACGACTAGTGATGGACTGACATACCTGTTATAACGACTAGTGATGGACTATCATACCTGTTATAACGACTAGTGATGGACTGGCATACCTGTTATAACGACTAGTGATGGACTAGCATACCTGTTATAACGACCAGTGATGGACTAGCATACCTGTTATAACGACTAGTGATGGACTGGCATACCTGTTATAACGACTAGTGATGGACTGACATACCTGTTATAACGACTAGTGATGGACTAGCATACCTGTTATAACGACTAGTGATGGACTATCATACCTGTTATAACGACTAGTGATGGACTGGCATACCTGTTATAACGTCTAGTGATGGACTGACATACCTGTTATAACGACTAGTGATGGACTGACATACCTGTTATAACGACTAGTGATGGACTGACATACCTGTTATAACGACTAGTGATGGACTGGCATACCTGTTATAACGACTAGTGATGGACTGGCATACCTGTTATAACGACTAGTGATGGACTAGCATACCTGTTATAACGACTAGTGATGGACTAGCATACCTGTTATAACGACTAGTGATGGACTGACATACCTGTTATAACTTGTATGTAACAGATGTGAAACGGCTAGCTTAGTTAGCGGTGGCTTTTGTGTAGCGATGGGTAACGATGCTTCGTGGGTGACAGTTGTTGATGTGTGCAGAGGGTCTCTGGTCCGCGCCCGGGTATGGGCGAGGGGACGGTCTAAAATTATACTGTTACACATACAAGAAGATGCACTGTGATACGGTGAGAGACACAGCGCAGGCCAGACACAACATCAAACACACGCATTCATGAAAAAACAAACAACAACAAGAATGACAGTTTAAGGACTCTTACCCCTCCCTTCCACAACACAACTTCCGGTGCACGTTTACTGTGATCACTGTGGCTGTACTCGCTTTAAGTTACAGGTTTAACAGTGGTCAAGTAGGCTACTGTGGCTATTTGATCATAATTTAGGTCTACCAGAGTGGCCCCACCATCAAAAACAATGGAGAAAAATGTATCCCATCATATTTTAACATGGAAATAGCTGTTCTATAATTCAGCCTACAGTAGCAGCCAATATGTAGTGTTCAATGTAGGGCCTACATTCCATGAGTTGTGTTGTTTGATGCAAGAGACCACTTTACAAAATAAAATACATTATTATTCCCATACTAGTTACTACAAAGAATCAGTCAAATTATGCTTCCCTCTGCCTACTACTTATTCAAGCCTGTCTCAAAATATAACACTGCCCCTTTAAGGCTACACCGTTTAGAGGGAACATTGGTCTCAATTAATCCAATGGTTGGCTTCTTGGACTTGGGTCGGACTAATTCATTGATCATCCTTATCTGTCCAAAGTGTCAGAAAATACAACTGATTGTTACTGGGCCTCTGTCTTATTAAAACACAAATATCAGGATGAAATACACTTTTCACCAGTTTTATACATTACTAGGGGATTGATTGGAAAATTGTGGTTGTTTTAACTTGTGCTCTTTCCAACATCCCAATTGCTGGGTAGCATCTCCTACAGAAATCTCTCATTTGATTGATCTACTGACACAGTCCCCCCGTCCCCCGAAAAGAACAATATTTGGTTAGCAGAAACACTGCTGAGTATTTCCACTTTACCCGAGACATATAGAAAAGTTCTCTCTACAAGCCAATCTGCATCCCATGTACAGTCCATAACAGTGTATTGCTTTGGGGGCTATGGAGGGGGTTGGGGGGTGAACAAATTTCTGTTGGATGTGTACAACACAGTCCTCGTCAAGAACTGCACATATTTGGTTTGTAGATCCCAGGCTGAGTATTTCCCAGCCCAGTTTATATTAGACAGGCAGTACATTTATTCCTCTACAACCCAATACTGTAAGTATCCCATATACCTTGTATTACATTGCAGTGAATTGAGTTTGTGGAGTAAGGACTCACCAGCACTCTGTATTAAAACTGTTCTGTCATTCTGATAACATATATATATATATATATATATTTTTTTTTTTTTATTGAAAGTGTATTTCTTTAAATATAGCCTACACGACACCTTTCAAAATCCCAATGTGAAAACTTTCAAAAGAAATGCTGTCATAAATAATACAGTATTAAATCAAATACATCAAATGATCCATTTATTTTTTCCAAAGGTGGTTGCAATGCTGTGAAAAACAGTTGTACGGCACTAGAGTGCTAACAAAAATCGATATTCCCCAAGTTTAGCCTGTTTTGGAAGGGGGACTCTTATTTTTTTTTAAAATATATATATATACTGAATCCTGGTGCCAGCATATTATCCTGCTGCTAGGAGAACGGTAATCCATGACGTAATCTGCGTGCTCCGTTCTGGAAACAGTGGCGGCACCATTCTGTACTCCTCCACACTCCATTCATGTACAAAGACCTGCCCACTTTACTTTCTCTATGAGCACGCTATGAATGTATGCTACTGTAATTATTTTTACAATTATATTTATGGGTAAAAAACAAAACGTGGAAAGAAGATACCATGCACTGTCTTTCTGTTCCATAGGGGAACTAATTGTTCAATGATTTGAATATTTAAACGTTAAACGTGTAGAATTAAAATGCAGTTAAGTTCACAACATTTCAAAATTCGACATTTTAAGAGGAAATGGCAATAACCCATTTCGTTTTTAGGATGCCTATGTCGATTTCTCCTTTCATCAGATGGAAATCATGAGTGCAATAACTTCGGGGGCAGTAGCCAATGTGACGAGCACAACGGAACAGGCTTTATGTTATTGATCAACGATACCGCCTATGGGTCATACAAGAAACAGCATTTTAATAATATTGTAGAGCGCATTGAAGTGAAAGTGGTCCAAAACATTGAAAGTTAACTATTGTGGACCATGCAAATAAAACTCACAATACAATGTTCAAATAAATGTATTTTTTATTTTATTGCTTTCAATGCCAAAGAGCTCTCTCTGTTGTCTGGCAGCACACCCTCAATACCCTCTGGAATGCTACACTTCATAAACCCTGTCATATGCATAGATCCATTTCATTTAAATTCCTAAATGTCTCTTACATATGGGCAGCCTAGTCCAACAAGGGCAATGGTGCTTGGAACTGAAAGTTGATATTTTGGTTCACGCATATTCTTTAAAGCTTTCCATTACAGTGTCCTTCATAATACACAGATTATGATCATGTCTCACACTGTTAAGGGTGGAATATAATATTATTCAGAAAACCCTCAGCGCTATCCACACGACAAAAGATCCTCATGTAAGAGAAATATTCACTATGCTTGCCGAATAATGGCGTTATTGGTGATGGTGACGAACCTGATCGTTTTTAAAGTAGTTTTAGAGTCCTGTCAATAGTACAACTACATATTTGGATATTTTTACTGATCATCCATGTTTTCACAAGGTTACTCACATTCTCCAGAGACATCTTATATTTATATATATTTATATATATAAAAAAGTATTTTAAAGTGGACTGTTTAACGACACATTTTAAGTCTCCTCCCCGCTGACGTAATATAAGTGCAGTGTAAAATCTAGGACAACGGTAGACCTGTTTTAACATTTGCAGTGTAAAATCTAGGACAACGGTAGACCTGTTTTAACATTTGCAGTGTAAAATCTAGGACAACGGTAGACCTGTTTTAACATTTGCAGTGTAAAATCTAGGACAACGGTAGACCTGTTTTAACATTTGCAGTGTAAAATCTAGGACAACGGTAGACCTGTTTAGACATTTGCAGTGTAAAATCTAGGACAACGGTAGACCTGTTTTAACATTTGCAGTGTAAAATCTAGGACAACGGTAGACCTGTTTAGACATTTGCAGTGTAAAATCTAGGACAACGGTAGACCTGTTTTAACATTTGCAGTGTAAAATCTAGGACAACGGTAGACCTGTTTTAACATTTGCAGTGTAAAATCTAGGACAACGGTAGACCTGTTTAGACATTTGCAGTGTAAAATCTAGGACAACGGTAGACCTGTTTTAACATTTGCAGTGTAAAATCTAGGACAACGGTAGACCTGTTTTAACATTTGCAGTGTAAAATCTAGGACAACGGTAGACCTGTTTTAACATTTGCAGTGTAAAATCTAGGACAACGGTAGACCTGTTTTAACATTTGCAGTGTAAAATCTAGGACAACGGTAGACCTGTTTAGACATTTGCAGTGTAAAATCTAGGACAACGGTAGACCTGTTTTAACATTTGCAGTGTAAAATCTAGGACAACGGTAGACCTGTTTTAACATTTGCAGTGTAAAATCTAGGACAACGGTAGACCTGTTTAGACATTTGCAGTGTAAAATCTAGGACAACGGTAGACCTGTTTTAACATTTGCAGTGTAAAATCTAGGACAACGGTAGACCTGTTTTAACATTTGCAGTGTAAAATCTAGGACAACGGTAGACCTGTTTTAACATTTGCAGTGTAAAATCTAGGACAACGGTAGACCTGTTTTAACATTTGCAGTGTAAAATCTAGGACAACGGTAGACCTGTTTAGACATTTGCAGTGTAAAATCTAGGACAACGGTAGACCTGTTTTAACATTTGCAGTGTAAAATCTAGGACAACGGTAGACCTGTTTTAACATTGGCAGTGTAAAATCTAGGACAACGGTAGACCTGTTTAGACATTTGCAGTGTAAAATCTAGGACAACGGTAGACCTGTTTTAACATTTGCAGTGTAAAATCTAGGACAACGGTAGACCTGTTTTAACATTTGCAGTGTAAAATCTAGGACAATGGTAGACCTGTTTAGACATTTGCAGTGTAAAATCTAGGACAACGGTAGACCTGTTTTAACATTTGCAGTGTAAAATCTAGGACAACGGTAGACCTGTTTTAACATTTGCAGTGTAAAATCTAGGACAACGGTAGACCTGTTTAGACATTTGCAGTGTAAAATCTAGGACAACGGTAGACCTGTTTTAACATTTGCAGTGTAAAATCTAGGACAACGGTAGACCTGTTTTAACATTTGCAGTGTAAAATCTAGGACAACGGTAGACCTGTTTAGACATTTGCAGTGTAAAATCTAGGACAACGGTAGACCTGTTTAGACATTTGCAGTGTAAAATCTAGGACAACGGTAGACCTGTTTAGACATTTGCAGTGTAAAATCTAGGACAACGGTAGACCTGTTTTAACATTTGCAGTGTAAAATCTAGGACAACGGTAGACCTGTTTAGACATTTGCAGTGTAAAATCTAGGACAACGGTAGACCTGTTTTAACATTTGCAGTGTAAAATCTAGGACAACGGTAGACCTGTTTTAACATTTGCAGTGTAAAATCTAGGACAACGGTAGACCTGTTTTAACATTTGCAGTGTAAAATCTAGGACAACGGTAGACCTGTTTTAACATTTGCAGTGTAAAATCTAGGACAACGGTAGACCTGTTTTGACATTTGCAGTGTAAAATCTAGGACAACGGTAGACCTGTTTTGACATTTGCAGTGTAAAATCTAGGATAACGGTAGACCTGTTTTAACATTTGCAGTGTAAAATCTAGGACAACGGTAGACCTATTTTGACATTTGCAGTGTAAAATCTAGGACAATGGTAGACCTGTTTAGACATTTGCAGTGTAAAATCTAGGACAACGGTAGACCTGTTTTGACATTTGCGTTGTAAAATCTAGGACAACGGTAGACCTGTTTTGACATTTGCAGTGTAAAATCTAGGACAATAGTAGACCTGTTTTGACATTTGCAGTGTAAAATCTAGGACAACGGTAGACCTGTTTAGACATTTGCAGTGTAAAATCTAGGACAACGGTAGACCTGTTTAGACATTTGCAGTGTAAAATCTAGGACAACGGTAGACCTGTTTAGACATTTGCAGTGTAAAATCTAGGACAACGGTAGACCTGTTTAGACATTTGCAGTGTAAAATCTAGGACAACGGTAGACCTGTTTAGACATTTGCAGTGTAAAATCTAGGACAACGGTAGACCTGTTTAGACACTCAAGCTGTTGGATTTCAAAGCAGCTTTTTTTGTTTTGTTTTTCCCCCCATTAAATGAACAAGGAGACAAAAGACCTTGAGGATGCAGTGATATCCTAAATGAAAAACAGTTTTTTTTTTAAAACAACAACAACCGCAGAATCAGTTTCCACCATAAAACGATCCAATGACAGAATGTGAAAACAGAAGTATAGTATGTGCTCCGTTGAAAACAGAAGTATAGAATGTGCTCCGTTAGAAAACAGAAGTATAGTATGTGCTCCATTAGAAAACAGAAGTATAGTATGTGCTCCGTTGAAAACAGAAGTATAGTATGTGCTCCGTTGAAAACAGAAGTATAGAATGTGCTCCGTTAGAAAACAGAAGTATAGTATGTGCTCCGTTGAAAACAGAAGTATAGTAAGTGCTCCGTTAGAAAACAGAAGTATAGTATGTGCTCCGTTAGAAAACAGAAGTATAGTATGTGCTCTGTTAGAAAACAGAAGTATAGTATGTGCTCTGTTGAAAACAGAAGTATAGTATGTGCTCCGTTGAAAACAGAAGTATAGTATGTGATCCGTTAGAAAACAGAAGTATAGTATGTGCTCTGTTAGAAAACAGAAGTATAGTATGTGCTCTGTTGAAAACAGAAGTATAGTATGTGCTCCGTTGAAAACAGAAGTATAGTATGTGCTCCGTTGAAAACAGAAGTATAGTATGTGCTCCGTTAGAAAACAGAAGTATAGTATGTGCTCCGTTGAAAACAGAAGTATAGTATGTGCTCCGTTGAAAACAGAAGTATAGTATGTGCTCCGTTGAAAACAGAAGTATAGTATGTGCTCCGTTGAAAACAGAAGTATAGTATGTGCTCCGTTGAAAACAGAAGTATAGTATGTGCTCCGTTAGAAAACAGAAGTATAGTATGTGCTCCGTTAGAAAACAGAAGTATAGTATGTGCTCCGTTAACAGTACAAAATGACGTCCTACAAAAAAAAGAGAGATTCAGAGCAGAGTATAAAAAAAATGCTGAAAATGTCTGTCTCTGTTTGCAGTCTAAACCAGCGGACATGTCACCACATCAATAAGCACCAAGATTGTGCATTGGACACTGCTCAATGTACACACGTCCCAGATCCATGGAGAAAAGGAAATCAACAGATTCCAGACAAGTGAATGTGTGGTTCCAGCTTGCTGCTAGAGGGAGTCGTAGTGTGAAGAGAGGCTGTATGTGGCCAGACCCTATGGGAGAGGTTGTGGTGAGGAGAAGAGGCACGGGGAGACAGGGAGAGAACCCTCCTGCTCTTTGGGTCAGTACGGATGGGACTCTTTCCGGCTCAGAATGCGGTTATGGCTGGCAGAGACTGTGGCGCTGCGAATTACCTCCATCCACCTGTATGAAGAGAAAGAGAAAGGTTTTCACATCCAGTAGACACATATTTTTTATTTTTTGAACCTTTATTTTACTAGGCAAGTCAGTTAAGAACAAATTCTTATTTTCAATGACGGCCTAGGAACATTGGGTTAACTGCCTGTTCCGGGGCAGAAAGACAGATTTGTACCTTGTCAGCTGGGGGATTTGAACTTGCAACCTTTTGGTTACTAGCCAACGCTCTAACCACTAGGCTACCCTGCCGCCCCATATACTATCTACTGTACACAATACCAAATATACAGACTTGTACTGTACCTGTCAAAGTTGTACTCGCTCTCAGATCTGAAGTAGTAGACGTGGGATTTGAAATGCAGTTTGAAGACGTAGTCTTTGTGGATGTTTTCAGAATCAGTGGGGATGGTGACAGAGTAGCCCAACAGGGGGAGACTGGCCAGTGGATAGTCATCCTGGAGAGAGGGGAAAGGACCAAACTGTCAAAAGCATTCTGAATTTCATGGAGCTGCTCACTTTAACTACCAATACACTTTACATCACTTTTATGCTTTGATGATGTACAGTATATTACAAGATGGCAAAATGCCCAGTGGCTACAGGTTGCAGAACATGTGTTATAACAAAGCAACTGACTATTGCGTAACTAACACTGGTTCGTTCAGGTGGTGATTCCAATGGATTCAGGGGAGCTGTGCCTAAAGTGAGAGCAGATAGTCCGGCATGTGAATGTGTACGACTCCCTTACATGGAACACGGAAATCCCACAGAGAGATGGGATATTCTGACATGGAACACGGAAATCCCACAGAGAGATGGGATATTCTGACATGGAACACGGAAATCCCACAGAGAGATGAGATATTCTGACATGGAACACGGAAATCCCACAGAGAGATGGGATATTCTGACATGGAACACGGAAATCCCACAGAGAGATGGGATGTTCTGACATGGAACACGGAAATCCCACAGAGAGATGGGATATTCTGACATGCAACACAGATCTGAAATCCCACAGAGAGATGAGATATTCAAATCAATTCACATTGTATTGGTCACATACACATGGTTAGCAGATGTTAATGGTCACATGGTTAACAGATGTTAATGGTCACATGGTTAGCAGATGTTAATGGTCACATGGTTAACAGATGTTAATGGTCACATGGTTAACAGATGTTAATGGGCACATGGTTAACAGATGTTAATGGTCACATGGTTAGCAGATGTTAATGGTCACATACACATGGTTAACAGATGTTAATGGTCACATACACATGGTTAGCAGATATTAATGGTCACATACACATGGTTAGCAGATGTTAATGGTCACATGGTTAACAGATGTTAATGGTCACATACACATGGTTAGCAGATGTTAATGGTCACATACACATGGTTAGCAGATGTTATTGGTCACATGGTTAGCAGATGTTAATGGTCACATGGTTAACAGATGTTAATGGTCACATGGTTAGCAGATGTTAATGGTCACATACACATGGTTAGCAGATGTTAATGGTCACATACACATGGTTAGCAGATGTTAATGGTCACATACACATGGTTAACAGATGTTAATGGTCACATGGTTAGCAGATGTTAATAGCACATACACATGGTTAACAGATGTTAATGGTCACATGGTTAACAGATGTTAATGGTCACATACACATGGTTAGCAGATGTTAATGGTCACATACACATGGTTAGCAGATGTTAATGATCACATACACATGGTTAGCAGATGTTAATGGTCACATACACATGGTTAACAGATGTTAATGGTCACATACACATGGTTAGCAGATGTTAATGGTCACATACACATGGTTAGCAGATGTTATTGGTCACATACACATGGTTAGCAGATGTTAATGGTCACATACACATGGTTAACAGATGTTAATGGTCACATGGTTAGCAGATGTTAATAGCACATACACATGGTTAACAGATGTTAATGGTCACATGGTTAACAGATGTTAATGGTCACATACACATGGTTAGCAGATGTTAATGGTCACATACACATGGTTAGCAGATGTTAATGATCACATACACATGGTTAGCAGATGTTAATGGTCACATACACATGGTTAACAGATGTTAATGGTCACATACACATGGTTAGCAGATGTTAATGGTCACATACACATGGTTAGCAGATGTTATTGGTCACATACACATGGTTAGCAGATGTTAATGAGAGTGTAGCGAAATGCTTGTGCTTCTAGTTCCGACCGTTCAGTAATATCTAACAAGTAATCTAACAATTTCACAACAACTACTTTATACACACAAGTGTAAAGGAATGAATAAGAATATGTACATATAAATATATGGATGAGCGATGGCCGTGCGGCATAGGCAAGATAGACGGTATAGATGTACAGTAGATGGTATAGATGTACAGTAGATGGTATAGATGTACAGTAGATGGTATAGATGTACAGTAGATGGTATAGATGTACAGTAGATGGTATAGATGTACAGTAGATGGTATAGATGTACAGTAGATGGTATAGAGTACAGTAGATGGTATAGATGTACAGTAGATGGTATAGATGTACAGTAGATGGTATAGAGTACAGTAGATGGTATAGATGTACAGTAGATGGTATAGATGTACAGTAGATGGTATAGATGTACAGTAGATGGTATAGATGTACAGTAGATGGTATAGATGTACAGTAGATGGTATAGAGGTACAGTAGATGGTATAGAGTACAGTAGATGGTATAGATGTACAGTAGATGGTATAGATGTACAGTAGATGGTATAGATGTACAGTAGATGGTATAGAGTACAGTAGATGGTATAGATGTACAGTAGATGGTATAGATGTACAGTAGATGGTATAGATGTACAGTAGATGGTATAGAGTACAGTAGATGGTATAGATGTACAGTAGATGGTATAGATGTACAGTAGATGGTATAGATGTACAGTAGATGGTATAGATGTACAGTAGATGGTATAGAGTACAGTAGATGGTATAGATGTACAGTAGATGGTATAGATGTACAGTAGATTTACATTTACATTTAAGTCATTTAGCAGACGCTCTTATCCAGAGCGACTGGTATAGATGTACAGTAGATGGTATAGATGTACAGTAGACGGTATAGATGTACAGTAGACGGTATAGATGTACAGTAGACGGTATAGATGTACAGTAGACGGTATAGATGTACAGTAGATGGTATAGATGTACAGTAGATGGTATAGAGTACAGTAGATGGTATAGATGTACAGTAGATGGTATAGAGTACAGTAGATGGTATAGATGTACAGTAGATGGTATAGATGTACAGTAGATGGTATAGAGTACAGTAGATGGTATAGATGTACAGTAGATGGTATAGAGTACAGTAGATGGTATAGATGTACAGTAGATGGTATAGATGTACAGTAGATGGTATAGATGTACAGTAGATGGTATAGATGTACAGTAGATGGTATAGATGTACAGTAGATGGTATAGATGTACAGTAGATGGTATAGATGTACAGTAGATGGTATAGATGTACAGTAGATGGTATAGAGTACAGTAGATGGTATAGATGTACAGTAGATGGTATAGATGTACAGTAGATGGTATAGATGTACAGTAGATGGTATAGAGTACAGTAGATGGTATAGATGTACAGTAGATGGTATAGATGTACAGTAGATGGTATAGATGTACAGTAGATGGTATAGAGTACAGTAGATGGTATAGATGTACAGTAGATGGTATAGAGTACAGTATTTACATATGAGATGAGTAATGTAGGACATGTAAACATCATATAAAGTGGCATTATTTAAAGTGACTAGCGATACATTTATTACATCCACCTTTTTATTATTAAAGTGGCTAGAGATTTTCTTACATGGAACACGGATCTGAAATGAGCAGGAGGGGAGGGGGTCTGCCCCAGCACACACTGCTGTACTTCGAGCCTTCACAGACTACATGGAAGGAGGAGGGGGGTATCTCCTTCCCCAGAACACATTCCTGCAGTTCTGGTCCAGTATCCACCAAGCGTCTCAGAGTAGGATGGCTGATCTAGGATCAGTTTTACCTTCATTTAGATCATAATGTATCACATGGACAGGACGGACCTGATGAGATGGTGCTCACCTCGTGGGTTTTGTAGAAGAACAGGCTGAAGTTGGTGAAGACCACCCAGAGTTTCTGCCAGCCGTTGCTGTTCTTGAACTTCCTCAGAAGGTTTCCTGACAGCTGATTCTACAGTAGAACAACGATTTGCAATCCGTGAACTTCATTTGTGTGAAAAGGACATATTATGACAAAAATCAAAATAGATACAGGCAATATCAACAAACATTTATATATATATATTTTTTAAAGTTTTTATTTATTTAACCTTTATTTAACTATATGAATGTATAAGGAATAGTTCATGCATATGTGCTGTACTGTCAGCTCTGTAAATAAACCCACTGTGATTAAGCCTGGGGCCTCTTTTCAATCCTAACATTGGTTTATCTGATGTAAGTACAGCTATAAACAGTCAGCCTCCAGCCACAGTTTAAAGTCATTGAACCTCTAAGGTCACAGTGAACAACAGCCATCTAGTGGTGATAAAAAGCATGTACTGCCATCTAGTGGTGATAAAAAGCATGTACTGCCATCTAGTGGTGATAAAAGCATGTACTGCCATCTAGTGGTGATAAAAAACATTTACTGTAAACTGAGCCATCGTTGAATACTGAACAAAAATCAAAACGCAACATGTAAAGTGGTGGTCCCATGTTTCACGAGCTGAAATAAGATGCCAGAAATTTGCCTCAAATTTTGTGCATAAATTTGTTTACATCCCTGTTAGTGAGCATTTCTCCTTTGTCAAGATTATCCATCCACCTGACAGGTGTGACATATCAAGAAGCTGACTAAACAATATGATCATTACACAGGTGCACCTTGTACTGGGGACAAAATGTACAGTTTTGTCACACAACACAATGCCACATATGTCTCAAGTTTTGAGGGAGTGTGCAATGTGCATGCTGACTGCAGGAATGTCCACGAGAGCTGTTGCCAGAAAATGTAATATTAATTTCTCTAATTTCTCATAAGCCACTTCCGACGCCATCTTAGAGAATTTGACAGGAGAATTATTTCTGTCTGTAATAAAGCCCTTTTGTGGGGAAAATTAATTCCGATTGGCTGGGCCTGGGTCCCCATTGGTTGGTACTATGCCATCCTAGGCCCCTGCTTAGTCATGTGAAATCCATAGATTATGGAGTAATTAATTTATTTCAATTGACTGATTTCCTTTCATGAACTGTAACTCTGTAAAATCCTTGAAATTGTTGCATGTTGTGTTTATATTTTTTGGTTAGTGTATATATATGCCATTTAGAAGATTTACAGTCATGCATGCATACATCTTTATAGGTAGGTGGCCCTGGGAATCTAACCCACAATCGCCAAACTCTACCAATTAAGTCATACAGGACCAACATTGCAGGCTACCACTAATTTCTCTTAAATCATTTGTACGTCTTCACAGATGAAAAGTTTTACACAAAAGAATGACACTTTTCACCAACAACCTCAAAGAAGATAAGATGATAGTACGCAAGGACAGTAATTCTACAATGCGATGAGGAGGTCTCTCCTCTCTCCCTGGATCCTTTACCTCTAGACTCCTGCAGGAATCACTAAAGGAGAGGCTGTGAACTCGATACCAGCAAATAAGAGACAGAGGCACTGGGCCCTGGCCACTGCTGGGCCCCAAGGGCCCCGCGAGGGAGGCCTCTGAGTCACTGACTGGACTAGGCTCCTCTAGCACGGAGGACAGGCAGACGGACACACAGAAGAAAGCGAGAGAGAGAGAGAGAGAGAAAAGAGAGAGAGAGAGGGAGGGAAGGACAGAGACACAAAGACTGAGTGTAAACACACATACACAAGAGGAGCTAACGGTGAGTCCACGGCTGTGAAGAAGGGAAGAAAGGAGTGCACAACCACCCTGGAAAGAGTTCGCAATAGAGATAAGATGAGGAAACCACCCTGGAAAGAGTTAGAAATAGAGATAAGATGAGGAAACCACCCTGGAAAGAGTTAGCAATAGAGATAAGATGAGGAAACCACCCTGGAAAGAGTTAGCAATAGAGATAAGATGAGGAAACCACCCTGGAAAGAGTTAGCAATAGAGATAAGATGAGGAAACCACCCTGGAAAGAGTTAGAAATAGAGATAAGATGAGGAAACCACCCTGGAAAGAGTTAGCAATAGAGATAAGATGAGGAAACCACCCTGGAAAGAGTTAGCAATAGAGATAAGATGAGGAAACCACCCTGGAAAGAGTTAGAAATAGAGATAAGATGAGGAAACCACCCTGGAAAGAGTTAGCAATAGAGATAAGATGAGGAAACCACCCTGGAAAGAGTTAGCAATAGAGATAAGATGAGGAAACCACCCTGGAAAGAGTTAGCAATAGAGATAAGATGAGGAAACCACCCTGGAAAGAGTTAGAAATAGAGATAAGATGAGGAAACCACCCTGGAAAGAGTTAGCAATAGAGATAAGATGAGGAAACCACCCTGGAAAGAGTTAGCAATAGAGATAAGATGAGGAAACCATCCTGGAAAGAGTTAGAAATAGAGATAAGATGAGGAAACCACCCTGGAAAGAGTTAGCAATAGAGATAAGATGAGGAAACCACCCTGGAAAGAGTTAGCAATAGAGATAAGATGAGGAAACCACCCTGGAAAGAGTTAGCAATAGAGATAAGATGAGGAAACCACCCTGGAAAGAGTTAGCAATAGAGATAAGATGAGGAAACCACCCTGGAAAGAGTTCGCAATAGAGATAAGATGAGGAAACCACCCTGGAAAGAGTTAGCAATAGAGATAAGATGAGGAAACCACCCTGGAAAGAGTTAGCAATAGAGATAAGATGAGGAAACCACCCTGGAAAGAGTTAGCAATAGAGGGCTGATCTGAGAACAGTGTCCTTTGCAGTTCACCCACCTCCTGCTAATGTCTGCTCTGCTCTCAGCTCAGTATTCAACAAAGAAAACAAATGAGCTTGTAGAAGCTGCTTCAGCTGCACTCAGAGCTGCTGTTTAAATCTGACAAACGACAGTACTGCTTCCCCTTCCTGGTGAGATCCAAAGGGGCATACGTAGCAGTTGACAGAAGTGAGAGTACGAACAGCGTAGAGACAAATCACTGAGGTAATATAATGTCCAAATAACACCATAAGGCTATGACAGAGAGGGAGTTGCTAAGGAGGACACTGTTCCCAGGTGAGGAAACACACTCAGATATACAGTGGGGCAAAAAAGTATTTAGTCAGCCACCAATTGTGCAAGTTCTCCCACTTAAAACTATGAGAGAGGCCTGTAATATTCATCATAGGTACACTTCAACTATGAGAAACAAAATGAGAACAAAAATCCAGAAAATCACATTGTAGGATTTTTACGAATTGATTTGCAAATTATGGTGAAAAATAAGTATTTGGTCAATAACAAAAGTTTATCTCAATACTTTGTTATATACCCTTTGTTGGCAATGACAGAGGTCAAATGTTTTCTGTACATCTTCACAAGGTTTTCACACACTGTTGCTGGTATTTTGGCCCATTCCTCCATGCAGATCTCCTTTAGAGCAGTGATGTTTTGGGGGTGTTGCTGGGCAACATGGACTTTCAACTCCCTCCAAAGATTTTCTATGGGGTTGAGATCTGGAGACTGGCTAGGCCACTCCAGGACCTTGAGATGCTTCTTAAGAAGCCACTCCTTCGTTGCCCGGGCGGTGTGTTTGGGATCATTGTCATGTTGAAAGACCCAGCCACGTTTAATCTTCAATGCCCTTGCTGATGGAAGGAGGTTTTCACTCAAAATCTCACCATACATGGCCCCATTCATTCTTTCCTTTACACGGATCAGTCGTCCTGGTCCCTTTGCTGAAAAACAGCCCCAAAGCATTATGTTTCCACCCCCATGCTTCACAGTAGGTATGGTGTTCTTTGGATGCAACTCAGCATTCTTTGTCCTCCAAACACGACGAGTTGAGTTTTTACCAAAAAGTTATATTTTGGTTTCATCTGACCATATGACATTCTCCCGATCTTCTTCTGGATCATCCAAATGCTCTCTAGCAAACTTCAGACGGGCCTGGACATGTACTGGCTTAAGCAGGGGGACACGTCTGGCACTGCAGGATATGAGTCCCTGGCGGCGTAGTGTGTTACTGATGGTAGGCTTTATTACTTTCGTCCCAGCTCTCTGCAGGTCATTCACTAGGTCCCCCCGTGTGGTTCTGGGATTTTTGCTCACCGTTCTTGTGATCATTTTGACCCCACAGGGTGAGATCTTGCGTGGAGCCCCAGATCGAGGGAGATTATCAGTGGTCTTGTATGTCTTCCATTTCCTAATAATTGCTCCCACAGTTGATTTCTTCAAACCAAGTTGCTTACCTATTGCAGATTCAGTCTTCCCAACCTGGTGCAGGTCTACAATTTTGTTTCTGGTGTCCTTTGACAGCTCTTTCGTCTTGGCCATAGGGGAGTTTGGAGTGTGACTGTTTGAGGTTGTGGACAGGTGTCTTTTATACTGATAACAAGTTCAACCAGGTGCCATTAATACAGGTAACGAGTGGAGGACAGAGGAGCCTCATAAAGAAGAAGTTACAGGTCTGTGAGAGCCAGAAATCTTGCTTGTTTGTAGGTGACCAAATATTTATTGTCCACCATAATTTGCAAATAAATTCATAAAAAATCCTACAATGTAATTTTCTGGATTTTCTTTTCTAATTTTGTCTGTCATAGTTGAAGTGTACCTATGATGAAAATTACAGGCCTCTCTCATCTTTTTAAGTGGGAGAACTTGCACAATTGGTGGCTGACTAAATACTTTTTTTGCCCCACTGTAGATACACAGACAGACAGAGAGACAGAGAGACTGGGTAAGCCAGAGCAGTACAGGTTAGGGCTGGTTCTGGTTTTGGTACCTCCACGGCTACGCTAAAGTCCACCATGGACACGCTGGTGTTCCTGTGCCAGCACACGTGCACCGTGGTGTTACCACGGTGAGGGGCCTGCCTCTCCAGGGAGGTGCGCGACGCCATCAGGTCGTCCTCAGACTCCGCCTCTGCACAGGAGTCCTCTGTTAGGGATTCTGGGAAATTCAGGAAGCGGTTACTTCCAAGACACACATTATAACAACCTGGGAAGTTGGATCCTACTGTAAAACCAGACGAGATCAACAGTAGCACAGTACTTCACAGTGGCTATGTTTGTGAGTACAGACATGTAGTCAGGCTGGATAAAAAAAGGAACATCCTTCAAATCAATGATTTATAAACCATACATTTGGAGCATTGTATTTTAGCTATTGAAGCTCTATGCAGATTTAAAGGTTGGCCCATACTGGCTCTGAAGTTTCTAGAAGAGGATGAACTGTCTGTGCAAAGAGGACCAGTAAGAGGGAGAATTCAGCAATAACTCGTGGGGTTGGATGATTGTCGGATACACTATTAGTGTTCCTATACAGTGTGCCCAATGGCCAAGCTCTAGTGTAGCCAACTTACTGTTATCTGTCAGACTGCTGGCCAGCCAGTCAGACGTAGGACCGTTGATGCTCTCCGCCAGGATAATGGCCATATTAATGTCCTCCATCCACTTCTCCATCTCTGACAGTGAACTGGAGGGGGTGATAGAAAGGGAGAGAGTGAGAGAGAGAGAGAGAGAGAGAGAGAGGAAAGGAGACAGGAGAGAGGAAGAGGAGCGAGAGAGCGAAAGAGAGATAAACCCAACAGCTTATACTACTGTAAAAACACAACAACTTAAACAACTGTGTAAACTCAAGAGTGTATACTACTGTAAGAACACAACAGCATATACTACTGTAAAAACCCAACAGCTTATACTACTGTATAAACCCAACAGCTTATACTACTGTATAAACCCAACAGCTTATACTACTGTAAAACACAAGAGCTTATACTACTGTAAAAACACAAGAGGGTATACTACTGTAAAAACACAAGAGCTTATACTACTGTTAAAACACAAGAGCTTATACTACTGTAAAAACACATGAGCGTATACTACTGTAAAAACACATGAGCGTATACTACTGTAAAAACATAACAGCATATACTACTGTAAAACACAAGAGCTTATACTACTGTAAAAACACAAGAGCTTATACTACTGTAAAAACACAAGAGTGTATACTACTGTAAAAACACAAGAGCGTATACTACTGTAAAAACACAAGAGCTTATACTACTGTAAAAACACAAGAGCGTATACTACTGTAAAAACATAACAGCATATACTACTGTAAAACACAAGAGCTTATACTACTGTAAAAACACAAGAGCGTATACTACTGTAAAAACACAAGAGCGTATACTACTGTAAAAACACAAGAGCGTATACTACTGTAAAAACACAAGAGCTTATACTACAGTAAAAACACAAGAGCGTATACTACTGTAAAAACACAAGAGCGTATACTACTGTAAAAACATAACAGCATATACTACTGTAAAACACAAGAGCTTATACTACTGTAAAAACACAAGAGCTTATACTACTGTATAAACCCAACAGCTTGTACTACTGTATAAACTCAAGAGCGTATACTACTGTAAAAACACAACAGCATATACTACTGTAAAAACCCAACAGCTTATACTACTGTAAAATACAACAGCTTATACTACTGTAAAACACAACAGCTTATACTACTGTATAAACACAACAGACAAACATAAAAATATATATATATTTTTAACCAGCCTGATAAATATGTCATGCCGTTATTTTTATGACTAAGTGAGCGGTAAAAATAATGAATGTGTCTTTGTGATTATATAAAGGCCTCATTGTTGACTCTGCTGATGGGACTAGTCTCCTCCCGATTCACCGACCACGTTATTGTGAACATCTTCATTCCAGAACCTGAAGGTCTACTGGCGAGTGTTTGAAGACTATTCCAGAGACGAGCTGGATCGAACCATAGCCTCACCTTGCTGCTACCACTACTGACTGGCGCTGCCCAACCAGGGTGAAGGCGTGAGGCACACCCCACTCATCCTCGCTCTCCCGGATCTGGGAACATAACAGGCACAGTCAACACATGAGGCACGAGAGGGTACATCTGCCTTTGGGAAAAAATGACTGAGTGTGTGAGAGAGGGAGAGACAGATGGAGGGAGTTAAAGACAGAGAGACAGATGGAGGGAGTTAAAGACAGAGAGACAGATTGTCACGTTCTGACCTTTATTTCCTTTCTTTTTTATTCATTTAGTATGGTCAGGGCGTGAGTTAGGTGGGCAGTCTATGTTTGTTTTTCTAGGTTTTGGGTATTTCTATGTTTCACCTAGTATGGTTCTCAATCAGAGGCAGGTGTCATTAGTTGTCTCTGAGAATCATACTTAGGTAGCCTGGGTTTCACTGTGGGTGATTGTTCCTGTCTCTGTGTTTTGCACCAGATAGGGCTGTTTTTGGTTTTCCACGTTTATTGTTTTGTAGTGTTCATGTTTATCTGTTTTTATTAAACATGAGTCAATATAACCACGCTGCGTTTTGGTCCACCTCTACTTCACCACAGGAAAACCCTGACACAGATGGAGGGAGTTAAAGACAGAGAGACAGATGGAGGGAGTTAAAGACAGAGAGACAGATGGAGGGAGTTAAAGACAGAGAGACAGATGGAGGGAGTTAAAGACAGAGAGACAGATGGAGGGAGTTAAAGACAGAGAGACAGATGGAGGGAGTTAAAGACAGAGACAGATGGAGGGAGTTAAAGACAGAGAGACAGATGGAGGGAGTTAAAGACAGAGAGACAGATGGAGGGAGTTAAAGACAGAGACAGATGGAGGGAGTTAAAGACAGAGACAGATGGAGGGAGTTAAAGACAGAGAGACAGATGGAGGGAGTTAAAGACAGAGAGACAGATGGAGGGAGTTAAAGACAGAGACAGATGGAGGGAGTTAAAGACAGAGACAGATGGAGGGAGTTAAAGAGATAGATAGATGGAGGGAGGGAGTTAAAGACAGAGACGGAGGGAGGGAGTTAAAGACAGAGACAGACGGAGGGAGTTAAAGACAGAGACAGATGGAGGGAGTTAAAGACAGAGACAGATGGAGGGAGTTAAAGACAGAGAGACAGATAGAGGGAGTTAAAGACAGAGACAGATGGAGGGAGTTAAAGTGGCACAGCAGTTCATTCACAGTAAATAATTCATCTTGTGAAAGCTACTGTACTCTACCGTATTCTACTCTACTGTACTGTACTGTACAGTATTCTACTCTACTGTATTGTACTGTATTCTACTCTACTGTACTGTATTCTACTCTACTGTACTGTACAGTATTCTACTGTACTCTACTGTATTCTACTCTACTGCACTGCACTGTACTGTACTCTACCGTATTCTACTCTACTGTACTGTATTCTACTGTACTCTACTGTGCTCTACTCTACTGTACTGTACTGTACCATATTCTACTGTACTGTACTGTATTCTACTGTACTCACTGTACTGTACCCTACTGTACTCACTGTACTGTACTCACAGTACTATACTGTACTGTATTCTACTGTACTCTACTGTTCTCACTGTACTGTACTCTAATCTGCTGTGCTCTGCTCTATTGTACTGTATTCTACTGTACTGTACTCTACTGTACTCACGGTACTATACTGTACTGTATTCTACTGTACTCAACTGTACTCACTGTACTATACTCTACTCTGCTGTGCTCTGCTCTACTCTATTGTACTGTATTCTACTGTACTGTACTCACTGTACTCTAGTCTACTGTGCTCTAGTCTACTGTGCTCCAAGGCAGGGCACAACGCTGGGAGGGTAAGAGAGGGGGAAAAAAGAGACGTACTGTCATGCCATAGAGAGGGAGCTGCCCGTGCACTTTGAACTGGTTCGTTGCCGTCATCCCTCGACTCGTATACAACAGGACATCATTGAACTATCACCATAGAGCAAGAAAACAGACACTTCAATCATTGACTGGTCATTAATAGTTCTATCACCCTTATTTACGTCACACAAAAAGAACATTGATTGAATGTTTGTGGCTCAGTAAATACATTAGCTCTGTCAGGGATACACCTGATCCAACTGGATTACATTCAATCTGTTTCTTACATGAATCGTGATTCAGATGAGTCTTGGTCTCATGAGATGCCCTCTACAATAACAAAGAGGGACTCTGGCTGAAAGAACAGTATACAGCTGTGTGGAAAGATAAGGAAGCCGTCGTCTTTGAGGCATTTTGGACAAAGCCATTCATTCTGGGGATGTTAAAATACAGAGCTCTATTTGCCATGACTGTATGTTGTGCGACCACTGAATAATCTGTTTAATAACTCATTCAAGATGACAATCTCAGATAAATCTCAGACATTACCAGGAAAAACATTCGTTGCTGGAGGCCTTTTCCAGACAGCTTACTGAGGCAGCCTAACCTTAGGAACTCCTGAAAAAAAACACAAATTCCAACATCGCAAGTCAAACACAACATCCCGAATCAAACACAACATCCCGAGTCAATCACAACATCCCAAGCCAAACACAACATCCCAAGTCAAACACAACATCCCAAGTCAAACACAACATCCCAAATCAAACACAACATCCCAAATCAAACACAACATCCCGAGTCAAACACAACATCCCAAGTCAATCACAACATCCTAAGTCAATCACAAACATCCCAAGTCAATCACAACATCCCAAGTTAAACACAATATCCCAAGTCAATCACAACATCCTAAGTCAATCACAACATCCCAAGTCAATCACAAACACCCAAGTCAATCACAACATCCCAAGTCAAACACAACATCCCAAGTCAAATCACAACATCCTACATCAATCACAAACACCCAAGTCAATCACAACATCCCAAGTCAATCACAACATCCCAAGTCAAACACAACATCCCAAGTCAAAACATTCATCCCATGTCAAACACAACATCCCAAGTCAAACACAACATCCCAAGTCAATCACAACATCCCAAGTCAATCACAACATCCCAAGTCAAACACAACATCCCAAGTCAATCACAACATCCCAAGTCAAACACAACATCCCAAGTCAATCACAACATCCCAAGTCAAACCATTCATCCCAAGTCAAACACAACATCCCAAGTCAAACACAACAAACACAACATCAATCAATCACAACATCCCAAGTCAAACACAACATCCCAAGTCAATCACAACATCCCAAGTCAATCACAACATCCCAAGTCAATCACAACATCCCAAGTCAATCACAACATCCTACATCAATCACAACATCCCAAGTCAATCACAACATCCCAAGTCAAACACAACATCCCAAGTCAATCACAACATCCTACATCAATCACAAATACCCAAGTCAATCACAACATCCCAAGTCAAACACAACATCCCAAGTCAAACACAACATCCCAAGTCAATCACAACATCCCAAGTCAAACACAACATCCCAAGTCAATCACAACATCCTAATCAATCACAACATCCCAAGTCAAACCATTCATCCCATGTCAAACACAACATCCCAAGTCAAATCACAACATCCCAAGTCAATCACAACATCCCAAGTCAATCACAACATCCCAAGTCAATCACAAACACCCAAGTCAATCACAACATCCCAAGTCAAACACAACATCCCAAGTCAAACACAACATCCCAAGTCAATCACAACATCCCAAGTCAAAACATTCATCCCATGTCAAACACAACATCCCAAGTCAATCACAACATACTAATAATAATAATAATAATATCCCAAGTCAAACCATTCATCCCATGTCAAACACAACATCCCAAGTCAAACACAACATCCCAAGTCAATCACAACATCCCAAGTCAATCACAACATCCTAAGTCAATCACAAACACCCAAGTCAATCACAACATCCCAAGTCAAACACAACATCCCAAGTCAAACACAACATCCTACATCAATCACAAACACCCAAGTCAATCACAACATCCCAAGTCAAACCATTCATCCCATGTCAAACACAACATCCCAAGTCAAACACAACATCCCAAGTCAAACACAACATCCCAAGTCAATCACAACATCCCAAGTCAAACCATTCATCCCATGTCAAACACAACATCCCAAGTCAAACACAACATCCCAAGTCAAACACAACATCCTACATCAATTACAAACACCCAAGTCAATCACAACATCCCAAGTCAAACACAACATCCCAAGTCAATCACAACATCCCAAGTCAAACACAACATCCCAAGTCAAACACAACATCCCAAATCAATCCCAAAATCCGAAATCAAACACAACATCCCAAATCAAACACAACATCCCAAGTCAATCACAACATCCCAAGTCAATCTCAAAATCCCAAATCAATCACAACATCCCAAGTCAAACACAACATCCCAAGTCAAACACAACATCCCAAGTCAAGTCTCAGAGAAAGACAACAACTCAGAAAGACATAAAACAACTGACAAAACAAAAGGAGTGCTTCAAACTTGCTTCTGCAAACTGTTGATATGGGGATATTCCCTACATAGTGCACTACTTTTGAATAGGGCCCAGATCAAAAGTAGTGCACTATATAGGGAATAGGCTCCCATTTGGGATGGAGTCCGGTCTCTCCTTGAACTCACCCGCCCTGGAGTGACTAGATTGTCGATGCCAATCAAATCCTTCATAAGCTCCAGCAGCTTCTGAAAGTTCTCCATCTTCATCATGCTTCCATGGAGCTGGGACACCACCTCTGACACGTCTGCCAGTGCAGCTAGAGGAGAGGCCATTCAATTAGAAACAACAGTAATTTATGATGTCATAGACCTCAACTGCACCAGGAGGCCCTCAACTGCACCAGTAGGCCCTCAACTGCACCAGTAGGCCCTCGACTGCACCAGGAGGCCCTCGACTGCACCAGGAGGCCCTCGACTGCACCAGGAGGCCCTCGACTGCACCAGGAGGACCTCGACTGCACCAGTAGGACATAGATAGCCTGCTTCAGTCTGATAGTTCTGACTGTGTACAGAACAGTAACAGTTACCTCTGCAGTCCCTGAAGTCCACATGTGCGGGCGGGTAGTGTTTGCAGAGGCGCTCCAGGATCTGCTTGTAATGCATGAGGCGGTGCAGGGGCCGGAGGATGAACACGTTGAGGGGGATGTAGCACACCTTCTGCAGCTCAAAGTCCCGGACCAGCCCCTCCAGCCGCGGGGAACCCCGGCATGCCTTCTCCAGCTCCACTAGGGCCTCCGAGTGCTTCTGAAGGTGGGCTGTCAGTGGCTAGAAAATTATATATTAGAGTAGAGTAGAATAGAGTAGAAGAGAGTAGAATAGAGTATAGTATAATACAATAAAGTAGAGTAGAATAGAGTAGAGTAGAATAGAGCAGAGTAGAGTAGAATAGAGCAGAGTAGATGAGAATAGAGTAGAATAGAGTAGAATAGAGTAGAGTAGAATAGAGCAGAGTAGAGCAGAGTAGAATAGAGTAGAATAGAGCAGAGTAGAGTAGAATAGAGTAGAATAGAGTAGAATAGAGTAGAATAGAGTAGAGTACAATAGAGCAGAGTAGAGTAGAATAGAGCAGAGTAGAGTAGAATAGAGCAGAGTAGAGTAGAATAGAGTAGAATAGAGCAGAGTAGAATAGAGTAGAATAGAGTAGAATAGAGTAGAGTAGAATAGAGCAGAGTAGAGCAGAGTAGAATAGAGTAGAATAGAGTAGAATAGAGCAGAGTAGAGTAGAGCAGAGTAGAAGAGGGAATAGAATAAAGTACAGCAGAACGAACATATTTGCACGACCATATCACACACATACGACAGGCTAGGAGAAGCTACGGGTCAGCCACAGAGCGAGCAGTCCCCTGGAGTAGGGCTACAGGCAGACTTTACACAAGGCAGCATATATTTGTTCTTCGAGGAGTGGTGCAGATACATAGTGAAGTACATAACAAGTGCAATAATGTGAAAGAGGTGCACACACCTTCAGTCCCTGTAGGTGCTTCAGCATGACATCCCCGATGCGCTGGTAGTCTCCTTTGATGTGGGCATTGGAGCACCCTTCCCTAAAATAAAACAGTACGTTTATTTCTTTGGAACAGTTTAGTGCTAGTGTGTGTGTGTATTTTAAGCACTTAAAGTCACATTTCATATTCATGTAGACAATTATGCAAGGGAATTCCAATGAAATGGTTAACCTTTACCTGCACTGCTGAACACCACCAGCAGGTGTCGTTCTTGAGCATGAATTTCAGTTGACGACTAGATTCAGCACCATGTGAACTGACATCGTTCTCAATACTCTTTCATTCAAAATATCAACCAATACATTATGGGGAGGTTAATACAAAACCGAGAGAGGATGTTCTGAATGTCGTTCCGTTGAGGTGCAACCCCTGTCCACTCACACATCCCACTACCAGCTCTTTAATCTAAGATCAAGAGAGGGCTAAAATAAGCCAACTGTACATCACATTTTAAAAGTAGATGGCAATGTATCTGTGCTCCGTAGTTGGTCATCTCGTTTGCCTTTGGGCCAGATGTCGGCCGTGTTTTGTGTGAAAACACATGTCATCTCTTCCTTGGAGTTCTGTCTCTTGCTCTGTGGTTTAGTCTTGTAATAAAGCTGGACAGTATGATGTCTGTAGTCGTGACAGTCTGCCAGTCGGGGCTCTGACGTAGGGACCACATCATTTAGAGGAGCAGACAGTGGAATAACCCACGGGGCTAGGAGGAGAAGAAGTGGCTTGATGCAGCGCGATTGTTGCTATAGAAACCCCAGCTCCACAGGAGGCGTGTGTGTCTCTGTGATGAGGCTTCCCAGAATGAATGTCAATACCCAGGATCAATGAAAACCCAAACCAAACCAAACTACAAACTGTGTTCTTAATCCAAGAGGGTCTTAACGCAAATAAAACGAGGCTAAGTGGGAGTGACATTTTGAGAGAAAATAGCCTGAACTACAAAATACATACATCATTGTGGGTGATTGTGATGTGCCATCTCACCATAGAGCCAGTCTCTGCTCCACCTCTCTGAGGAAGACGGACTGAAACCTGTACAGAGGTGCAAAGTTGGTGAAGATGGTGCTCTTCAGGGAGTCCGGCACTGCTTCGTCTTTACCCACCGAGTCCTGAAAAGACTGGGATGACACACACACACACACACACACACACACACACACACACACACACACACACACACACACACACACACACACACACACACACACACACACACACACACACACACACACACACACACACACACACACACACACACACACACACACACACACACACACACACTCCATTGTGTAAATAGTGACGTTGTCAATTGCCAGTAGTTAAATGAGGACTTGCAGTCTGATGAGGTGAAAAACAGTGGGTTCTGGTGGACTAGGAGCTTGGACTGCATTACAATCTGCACGTGCTTCTGCCAAAATACCTCAACACTTCCGGCGCCGACTGAGATGGCCGCCTCGCTTCGCGTTCCTAGGAAACTATGCAGTTTTTTGTTTTTTCCGTGTTATTTCTTACATTAGTACCCCAGGTCATCTTAGGTTTCATTACATACAGTCGAGAAGAACTACTGAATATAAGATCAGCGTCAACTCACCATCAGTCCGACCAAGAATATGTTTTCCGCGACGCGGATCCTGTGTTCTGCCTTACAAACAGGACAACGGAATGGATCGCATGCAGCGACCCAAGGAAACGACTCCGAAAAAGAGGGAAACGCGGCGGTGTTCTGGTCAGACTCCGAAAAAGGGCACATCGCGCACCACTTCCCAGTATTCTTCTTGCCAATGTCCAGTCTCTCGACAACAAGGTTGATGAAATCCGAGCAAGGGTGGCATTCCAGAGGGACATCAGAGACTGCAACGTTCTCTGCTTTACGGAAACATGGCTTACTGGGAAGACGCTATCCAGGGCGGTGCAGCCAACGGGTTTCTCCACGCATCGCGCCGACAGAAACAAACATCTCTCTGGTAAGAAGAGTGGCGGGGGCGTATGCCTCATGACTAACGGGACATGGTGTGATGAAGGAAACATACAGGAACTCAAATCCTTCTGTTCACCTGATTTAGAATTCCTCACAATCAAATGTAGACCGCATTATCTTCCAAGAGAATTCTCTTCGATTATAATCACAGCCGTATATATCCCCCCCCCCCCAAGCAGACACATCGATGGCTCTGAACGAACTTTATTTAACTCTTTGCAAACTGGAAAACATTTATCCGGAGGCTGCATTCATTGTAGCTGGGGATTTTAACAAAGCCAATCTGAAAACAAGACTCCCTAAATTTTATCAGCATAACCAGGGGTGGTAAAACCTTGGATCATTGTTACTCTAACTTCCGCGACGCATATAAGGCCCTGCCCCGCCCCCCCTTTCGGAAAAGCTGACCACGACTCCATTTTGCTGATCCCTGCCTACAGGCAGAAATTAAAACAAGAGGCTCCCACGCTGAGGTCTGTCCAACGCTGGTCAGACCAAGCTGACTCTACACTCCAAGACTGCTTCCATCACGTGGACTGGGACATGTTTCGTATTGCGTCAGATGGGAATATTGACGAATACGCTGATTCGGTGTGCGAGTTCATTAGAACGTGCGTCGAAGATGTCGTTCCCATAGCAACGATAAAAACATTCCCTAACCAGAAACCGTGGATTGATGGCAGCATTCGCGTGAAACTGAAAGCGCGAACCACTGCTTTTAATCAGGGCAAGGTGTCTGGCAACATGACTGAATACAAACAGTGCAGCTAGTCCCTCCGCAAGGCTATTAAACTAGCTAAGCGTCAGTACAGAGACAAAGTGGAATCTCAATTCAATGGCTCAGACACAAGAGGCATGTGGCAGGGTCTACAGAATCAGCCTCGAGACCCTCCTCCCGCGGACTACAAGATGAAATCCAGCCCAGTCACGGACCAGGATGTCTTGCTCCCAGGCAGACTAAATAACTTTTTTGCCCGCTTTGAGGACAATACAGTGCCACTGACACGGCCTGCAACGGAAACATGCGGTCTCTCCTTCACTGCAGCCAAGGTGAGTAAGACATTTAAACGTGTTAACCCTCGCAAGGCTGCAGGCCCAGACGGCATCCCCAGCCGCGCCCTCCGAGCATGCGCAGACCAGCTGGCCGGTGTGTTTACGGACATATTCAATCAATCCCTATACCAGTCTGCTGTTCCCACATGCTTCAAGAGGGCCACCATTGTTCCTGTTGAGGTGGTACGGTACTGTAGGAGAGGAGGAGGTACGGTACTGTAGGAGAGGAGGTACGGTACTGTAGGAGAGGAGGTACGGTACTGCAGGAGAGGACGTACGGTACTGTAGGAGAGGAGGAGGTACGGTACTGCAGGAGAGGAGGAGGTACGGTACTGTAGGAGAGGAGGAGGTACGGTACTGCAGGAGAGGAGGAGGTACGGTACTGTAGGAGGGAAGTACGGTACTGTAGGAGAGGAGGAGGTACGGTACTGTAGGAGAGGAGGAGGTACAGTACTGCAGGAGAGGAGGAGGTACGGTACTGTAGGAGGGAAGTACGGTACTGTAGGAGAGGAGGAGGTACGGTACTGTAGGAGAGGAGGAGGTACGGTACTGTAGGAGGGAAGTACGGTACTGTAGGAGAGGAGGAGGTACGGTACTCCAGGAGAGGAGGAGGTACGGTACTGCAGGAGAGGAGGAGGTACGGTACTGTAGGACAGGAGGAGGTACGGTACTGTAGGAGAGGAGGAGGTACGGTACTGTAGGAGGGAAGTACGGTACTGTAGGAGAGGAGGAGGTACGGTACTGCAGGAGAGGAGGAGGTACGGTACTGTAGGAGAGGAGGAGGTACAGTACTGCAGGAGAGGAGGAGGTACGGTACTGTAGGAGAGGAGGAGGTACGGTACTGCAGGAGAGGAGGAGGTACGGTACTGTAGGAGGGAAGTACGTTACTGCAGGAGAGGAGGAGGTACGGTACTGCAGGAGAGGAGGAGGTACGGTACTGCAGGAGAGGAGGTACGGTACTGCAGGAGAGGAGGAGGTACGGTACTGTAGGAGAGGAGGAGGTACGGTACTGTAGGAGAGGAGGAGGTACGGTACTGCAGGAGAGGAGGAGGTACGGTACTGTAGGAGAGGAGGAGGTACGGTACTGTAGGAGAGGAGGAGGTACGGTACTGCAGGAGAGGAGGAGGTACGGTACTGCAGGAGAGGAGGAGGTACGGTACTGTAGGAGAGGAGGAGGTACGGTACTGCAGGAGAGGAGGAGGTACGGTACTGTAGGAGGGAGGTACGGTACTGCAGGACGGACGGTTCCCAAACTTTTTACAGTCCCGTACCCCTTCAAACATTCAACCTCCAGCTGCGTACCCCCTCTAGCACCAGGGGCAGCATACTCTCAAATGTTGTTTTTTGCCATTATTGTAAGCCTGCCACACACACACTTTACGATACATTTATTAAACATAAGAAGGCGTGTGAGTTTTTGACACAACACGGCTCGTGGGAAGTGACATAGAGCTCTTATAGGACCAGGGCACAAATAATAATATAATAATAATAATCAATCATTGAGATCTTTATTTAGCCATTTTACATATAAAACCTTATTTGTCACCACAGGTTAATGAGAAGGATGTGCTTGAAAGGATGCACATAACTCTGCAATGTTGGGTTGTATTGGAGAGAGTCTCAGTCTTAAATCATTTTCCACACACAGTCTGTGCCTGTATTTAGTTTTCATGCTAGTGAGGGCCGAGAATCCACTCTCACATAGGTACGTGGTTGCAGAGGGCATCAGTGTCGTAACAGCGCGATTTGTCAACGCAGGATACTCTGAGCGCAGCCGTATCCAGAAATCTGGCAGTGGCTTCTGATTAAATTACATTTTCACAGAACCGCTTGATGCAATTTCGATAAGGCTCTCTTGTTCAGATATCTGTAAGTGGACTGGAGGCAGGGCATGAAAGGGATAACAAATCAAATTGTTTGTGTCATCCGTTTTGGGAAAGTACCTGCAGAGAAGAGCTTCTTAATCATAGCCTCAATTTTGTCCTGCACGTTGAATATATTTAACTTTAATCTTGTTTCTCAATAGAAAAATACAAATGTGTCAATACTTTGCCCCTTGATAACCAGCACACTTCTGTATGTTGTAAAAGCATTACATGGTTGCCGAATATACAGTTCAAGGGCCTTGCTTTAACAAAGTTAACCCCTTTCACTGTATTGTCCAAAAGCTCTTTCTTGCCCACCAAAGTCCATTTGATGTCACAAAGCTGTCCAGTACTTTAAAAATATCCTCTCCTGTTGTCCTGGTTTCCAGTGGTTTGCAGAAGAGGATATCTTCCTTAATTGACCCCCCATAAACATAACAGACATATACCAGGAGCTGTGCCAGGCCCTGTTGACTCATTCAGCTGTAACAGACATATACCAGGAGCTGTGTCAGGCCCTGTTGACTCATCCAGCTGTAACAGACATATACCAGGAGCTGTGCCAGGCCCGCCATGTCTGTTGACTCATTCAGCTGTAACAGACATATACCAGTAAGCTGTGCCAGGCCCTCCACGTCTGTTGACTCATCCAGCTGTAACAGACATATACCAGGAGCTGTGCCAGGCCTTCCACGTCTGTTGACTCATCCAGCTGTAACAGACATATACCAGGAGCTGTGCCAGGCCCTCCACGTCTGTTGACTCATCCAGCTGTAACAGACATATACCAGGAGCTGTGCCAGGCCCTCCACGTCTGTTGACTCATCCAGCTGTAACAGACATATACCAGGGGCTGTGCCAGGCCCTCCACGTCTGTTGACTCATCCAGCTGTAACAGACATATACCAGGAGCTGTGCCAGGCCCTCCACGTCTGTTGACTCATCCAGCTGTAACAGACATATACCAGGGGCTGTGCCAGGCCCTCCACGTCTGTTGACTCATCCAGCTGTAACAGACATATACCAGGAGCTGTGCCAGGCCCTCCACGTCTGTTGACTCATCCAGCTGTAACAGACATATACCAGGAGCTGTGCCAGGCTCTCCACGTCTGTTGACTCATCCAGCTGTAACAGACATATACCAGGGGCTGTGCCAGGCCCTCCACGTCTGTTGACTCATCCAGCTGTAACAGACATATACCAGGGGCTGTGCCAGGCCCTCCACGTCTGTTGACTCATCCAGCTGTAACAGACATATACCAGGGGCTGTGCCAGGCCCTCCACGTCTGTTGACTCATCCAGCTGTAACAGACATATACCAGGGGCTGTGCCAGGCCCTCCACATCTGTTGACTCATCCAGCTGTAACAGACATATACCAGGGGCTGTGCCAGGCCCTCCACGTCTGTTGACTCATCCAGCTGTAACAGACATATACCAGGAGCTGTGCCAGGCCCTCCACGTCTGTTGACTCATCCAGCTGTAACAGACATATACCAGGAGCTGTGCCAGGCCCTCCACGTCTGTTGACTCATCCAGCTGTAACAGACATATACCAGGGGCTGTGCCAGGCCCTCCACGTCTGTTGACTCATCCAGCTGTAACAGACATATACCAGGGGCTGTGCCAGGCCCTCCACGTCTGTTGACTCATCCAGCTGTAACAGACATATACCAGGAGCTGTGCCAGGCCCTCCACGTCTGTTGACTCATCCAGCTGTAACAGACATATACCAGGAGCTGTGCCAGGCCCTCCACGTCTGTTGACTCATCCAGCTGTAACAGACATATACCAGGGGCTGTGCCAGGCCCTCCACGTCTGTTGACTCATCCAGCTGTAACAGACATATACCAGGGGCTGTGCCAGGCCCTCCACGTCTGTTGACTCATCCAGCTGTAACAGACATATACCAGGAGCTGTGCCAGGCCCTCCACGTCTGTTGACTCATCCAGCTGTAACAGACATATACCAGGAGCTGTGCCAGGCCCTCCACGTCTGTTGACTCATCCAGCTGTAACAGACATATACCAGGAGCTGTGCCAGGCCTTCCACGTCTGTTGACTCATCCAGCTGTAACAGACATATACCAGGAGCTGTGCCAGGCCCTCCACGTCTGTTGACTCATCCAGCTGTAACAGACATATACCAGGAGCTGTGCCAGGCCCTCCACGTCTGTTGACTCATCCAGCTGTAACAGACATATACCAGGGGCTGTGCCAGGCCCTCCACGTCTGTTGACTCATCCAGCTGTAACAGACATATACCAGGAGCTGTGCCAGGCCCTCCACGTCTGTTGACTCATCCAGCTGTAACAGACATATACCAGGAGCTGTGCCAGGCCCTCAACGTCTGTTGACTCATCCAGCTGTAACAGACATATACCAGGGGCTGTGCCAGGCCCTCCACGTCTGTTGACTCATCCAGCTGTAACAGACATATACCAGGAGCTGTGCCAGGCCCTCCACGTCTGTTGACTCATCCAGCTGTAACAGACATATACCAGGAGCTGTGCCAGGCCCTCCACGTCTGTTGACTCATCCAGCTGTAACAGACATATACCAGGGGCTGTGCCAGGCCCTCCACGTCTGTTGACTCATCCAGCTGTAACAGACATATACCAGGAGCTGTGCCAGGCCCTCCACGCCTGTTGACTCATCCAGCTGTAACGCATATAATTCACTGGCTTGTATGCGAAGTAGTTATTGTTTCAAAACATCTCCTGCCATGGTCACTGATGTGTCATGAAACAGTGTTGTTTGATGAAGCCATTGTCTGTATAGTTTTTGGGCCTTTTCCCCGAGCATTGTCCCAGCCGTGACGGCAGGAATAATGAAGTCATCCACAATAGCATGGGGCTTGCCTGTCCTTCCCACTCAGTAGCTCACCATATAAGATGCTTCTAGCCCCTTCTTATTAATGGTATCTGTTGCTTTTATACCTGTCTTACTATTCGAAAGGTGTCTTAGTTCTCACTCAGAAATTCCTGTGGTTTATTTTTCAAATTGGCACGCTTCATTTCTAAATGTCTGCACAAGAGTGAAGGTTTCATTGAGTTGTGAGATAGTACTTTTGCACATGTGGGGCGGCAGGGTAGCCTAGTGGTTAGAGCGTTGGACTAGTAACCAAAAGGTTGTAAGTTCAAATCCCCGAGCTGACAAGGTACACAATCTGTCGTTCTGCCCCTGAACAAGGCAGTTAACCCACTGTTCCTAGGCTGTCATTGAAAATAAGAATTTGTTCTTAACTGACTTGCCTAGTTAAATAAAGGTATAATGTGATTGGATGTTAATTATTTGAGGCTACCTGTATTTGACATTGTGTTGTTATTTCTCTGAACACTAGATGGTTTCATTTTATTTTTGACAGTCAAATGAGGCTACTCAGAAGACAAAAAAACCTCCCCCAAATGTATAGCCCCGTTGGAATTTGTTCATATTTATTTTTATATAGAGAAAGAGAGAGAGCGGAATAATCTATCTGGTGATGTGCCCTTACCACAGTCACCACCTCCAGGTCCTTCAGATAGGTCCTCTCTGTGGTCAGCAGCTCCTTGGCGATAAAGTAGGCCTTGTCGGTAGGGAACCTCTGTGAAGGAAAGTAAAACATACTCTTTTAACTGTGCAGAGACAACACTACTGTGTCATGGGTCATTTTTTCACATTTTGAATAATCAATTCCAGTGTTACGACATGTAGCCCTGTTACATCAGACTTGGTACAGAGTACCCAGCACTCGCCCCTGTGGAGAGTTATTTAGGCCAGGTAATCTCAGTCCTCTGCTATTGTAGGTACTACTGTATGTGACTGGAGCCTCTTTGAAGCAGGTGATGGTAATTGGAGATTTAAAACCACAATGAGGCACATCAATGCCTTTCTAGCTGTAGTCCTGTCACATAGGGCCCTCTCTGGAACACAAACCTTCCTCCCAACCTCGTCTTCATCGTCGGCGCGCACACTGCCGGAGTCGTTGAGCAAGGGACTGGTGAAGGGGGAGGGCTGCCGAACGTCCGGACTGTGACCACAGAGTTCGACCGGCTTCTGACCGTTGACAATGCCCTGGGAGTTAACGGAGGAGGCGGAGAGATGAGGGCTGTTGGACACCACCCCTATTGACGGAATGGAGAGGGGGATGAGAAAGAGAGTCAGCTGAAGAAGTTAAATTAAATCTATAAATATCTGCAGCATGTTTCATGTCTCTAATGTCCAGACAGTTCTAATGCTCTTCACTCGCTCTAATATTCAGACAGCTCTAATGCTCTTCTCTCTCTCTAATATCCAGACAGCTCTAATGCTCTTCTCTCTCTCTCTAATATCCAGAAAGCTCTAATGCTCTTCTCTCCCTCTAATATCCAGACAGCTCTAATGCTCTTCTCTCTCTCTAATATCCAGACAGCTCTAATGCTCTTCTCTCTCTCTAATATCCAGACAGCTCTAATGCTCTTCTCTTTCTCTAATGTCCAGAAAGCTCTAATGCTCTTCTCTCTCTCTAATATCCAGACAGCTCTAATGCTCTTCTCTCTCTCTAATGTCCAGAAAGCTCTAATGCTCTTCTCTCTCTCTAATATCCAGACAGCTCTAATGCTCTTCTCTCTCTCTAATGTCCAGAAAGCTCTAATGCTCTTCTCTCTCTCTAATATCCAGACAGCTCTAATGCTCTTCTCTCTCTCTAATATCCAGACAGCTCTAATGCTCTTCTCTCTCTCTAATATCCAGACAGCTCTAATGCTCTTCTCTCTCTCTAATATCCAGACAGCTCTAATGCTCTTCTCTCTCTCTAATATCCAGACAGCTCTAATGCTCTTCTCTCTCTCTAATATCCAGACAGCTCTAATGCTCTTCTCTCTCTCTAATGTCCAGAAAGCTCTAATGCTCTTCTCTCTCTCTAATATCCAGACAGCTCTAATGCTCTTCTCTCTCTCTAATGTCCAGAAAGCTCTAATGCTCTTCTCTCTCTCTAATATCCAGACAGCTCTAATGCTCTTCTCTCTCTCTAATATCCAGACAGCTCTAATGCTCTTCTCTCTCTCTAATATCCAGACAGCTCTAATGCTTTTCTCTCTCTCTTATATCCAGACAGCTTTAAGGCTCTTCTCTCTCTCTAATATCCAGACAGCTCTAATGCTCTTCTCTCTCTCTAATATCCAGACAGCTCTAATGCTCTTCTCTCTCTCTAATATCCAGACAGCTCTAATGCTTTTCTCTCTCTCTTATATCCAGACAGCTCTAATGCTCTTCTCTCTCTCTAATATCCAGACAGCTCTAATGCTTTTCTCTCTCTCTTATATCCAGACAGCTCTAATGCTCTTCTCTCTCTCTAATATTCAGACAGCTCTAATGCTCTTCTCTCTCTCTAATATCCAGACAGCTCTAATGCTCTTCTCTCTCTCTAATATCCAGACAGCTCTAATGCTCTTCTCTCTCTCTAATATCCAGACAGCTCTAATGCTTTTCTCTCTCTCTTATATCCAGACAGCTTTAAGGCTCTTCTCTCTCTCTAATATCCAGACAGCTCTAATGCTCTTCTCTCTCTCTAATATCCAGACAGCTCTAATGCTCTTCTCTCTCTCTAATATCCAGACAGCTCTAATGCTTTTCTCTCTCTCTTATATCCAGACAGCTCTAATGCTCTTCTCTCTCTCTAATATCCAGACAGCTCTAATGCTTTTCTCTCTCTCTTATATCCAGACAGCTTTAAGGCTCTTCCCCCTCTCTCTAATGTCTGGGATTTCAGCATGATAGATCAGCTGTTGGGTTGAACACAATATTATGATTGAGTGTTATCGCTTACCTTAAATCCCCTACACTGCCACTATGTTCACTAGGATGTTCACTAGGATGTTCACTAGGATGTTCACTAGGAAAACTTGATTGCATACTTGCCCACCACTGTCTCCTTTCCTCTGATAGCACCACGTTGGCATGAGCAAAACAATGATTAAACTAGCAACATCTCTGGTGAACGTCTGATCCTACAATTCTACACACTAGGATGGAGGGGACGGCCGTGACAAGCAGCACGGATTACCACACACAGCCATGAGACACAAATGAGTCTATTGAACACACTACACATGCATATATTTAACAGAGCTATGCTATGACATCACAGGAGGATGGGAGGGGACTAGCATCTAGAGTGACAACGAGACAATGTTGGGGGTCTTTATAAAAAAAAAGATTCTGGACTCCCACTTCATAAAGGTCATAAAGGTCAACTTTATTGTCACTAGTGCACAACTGTATACAGGTAAAGTGTAAAAAAGTCTCTGGGAAAGAGAAAACATGGTAAAATGGGTATCAGAGAGTGTCAAAAAGGACCCGGAGACGAGACGGGTGGCATTCAACCTGTTATGGATGGAGACTGTAGTATCCAAGGTGTTATGGATGGAGACTGTAGTATCCAACCTGTTATGGATGGAGACTGTAGTATCCAAGGTGTTATGGATGGAGACTGTAGTATCCAACCTGTTATGGATGGAGACTGTAGTATCCAAGGTATTATGGATGGAGACTGTAGTATCCAAGGTGTTATGGATGGAGACTGTAGTATCCAAGGTGTTATGGTGTTATGGATGGAGACTGTAGTATCCAAGGTGTTATGGATGGAGACTGTAGTATCCAAGGTGTTATGGATGGAGACTGTAGTATCCAAGGTGTTATTATGGATGGAGACTGTAGTATCCAAGGTGTTATGGATGGAGACTGTAGTTATGGATGGAGACTGTAGTATCCAAGGTGTTATGGATGGAGACTGTAGTATCCAAGGTATTATGGATGGAGACTGTAGTATCCAAGGTGTTATGGATGGAGACTGTAGTATCCAAGGTGTTATGGATGGAGACTGTAGTATCCAAGGTGTTATGGATGGAGACTGTAGTATCCAAGGTGTTATGGATGGAGACTGTAGTATCCAAGGTGTTATGGATGGAGACTGTAGTATCCAAGGTGTTATGGATGGAGACTGTAGTATCCAAGGTATGGATGGAGACTGTAAGGTGTTATGGATGGAGACTGTAGTATCCAAGGTGTTATGGATGGAGACTGTAGTATCTGTAGTATCAAGGTGTTATGGATGGAGACTGTAGTATCCAAGGTGTTATGGATGGAGACTGTAGTATCCAAGGTGTTATGGATGGAGACTGTAGTATCCAAGGTGTTATGGATGGAGACTGTAGTATCCAAGGTGTTATGGATGGAGACTGTAGTATCCAAGGTATTATGGAAGTGAGTGAGAGAGAGAAAAGGTGAAAGAGCAGCAAGTAAAGTTGTTGAATTTACAACTAGCATATTGCCTGGGACCTGGCTAACAGTAAGTGTCACAAAGTGCTAATGTGACCCAGAATAATGTCTTTATACAGATTTACTGCTATTATTACTTCATGATTACTTTATTAAAACAATATTACTACTGTTATTACTTCACTATTACTACTGTTATTACTTCATTATTACTACTGTTATTACTTCATTATTACTTTATTAAAACAATATTACTACTGTTATTACTTCATTATTACTTTATTAAAACAATATTGCTACTGTTATTACTTCATTATTACTGCTGTTATTCATTATTACTTCATTATTACGTCATTACAATGTTAGACTAGCTTACACAAGCCCGGCCTATAGACACATGGGTTTAAGACTAGCTCACACAAGCCCGGCCTATAGACACATGGGTTTAAGACTAGCTCACACAAGCCCGGCCTATAGACACATGGGTTTAAGACTAGCTCACACAAGCCCGGCCTATAGACACATGGGTTTAAGACTAGCTCACACAAGCCCGGCCTATAGACACATGGGTTTAAGACTAGCTCACACAAGCCCGGCCTATAGACACATGAGTTTAAGACTAGCTCACACAAGCCCGGCCTATAGACACATGGGTTTAAGACTAGCTCACACAAGCCCGGCCTATAGACACATGGGTTTAAGACTAGCTCACACAAGCCCGGCCTATAGACACATGGGTTTAAGACTAGCTCACACAAGCCCGGCCTATAGACACATGGGTTTAAGACTAGCTCACACAAGCCCGGCCTATAGACACATGGGTTTAAGACTAGCTCACACAAGCCCGGCCTATAGACACATGGGTTTAAGACTAGCTCACACAAGCCCGGCTTATAGACACATGGGTTTAAGACTAGCTCACACAAGCCCGGCCTATAGAAACATGGGTTTAAGACTAGCTCACACAAGCCCGGCCTATAGAAACATGGGTTTAAGACTAGCTCACACAAGCCCGGCCTATAGAAACATGGGTTTAAGACTAGCTCACACAAGCCCGGCCTATAGACACATGAGTTTAAGACTAGCTCACACAAGCCCGGCCTATAGAAACATGGGTTTAAGACTAGCTCACACAAGCCCGGCCTATAGACACATGGGTTTAAGACTAGCTCACACAAGCCCGGCCTATAGAAACATGAGTTTAAGACTAGCTCACACAAGCCCGGCCTATAGACACATGAGTTTAAGACTAGCTCACACAAGCCCGGCCTATAGAAACATGGGTTTAAGACTAGCTCACACAAGCCCGGCCTATAGACACATGGGTTTAAGACTAGCTCACACAAGCCCGGCCTATAGAAACATGAGTTTAAGACTAGCTCACACAAGCCCGGCCTATAGAAACATGGGTTTAAGACTAGCTCACACAAGCCCGGCCTATAGACACATGAGTTTAAGACTAGCTCACACAAGCCCGGCCTATAGAAACATGGGTTTAAGACTAGCTCACACAAGCCCGGCCTATAGACACATGGGTTTAAGACTAGCTCACACAAGCCCGGCCTATAGAAACATGAGTTTAAGACTAGCTCACACAAGCCCGGCCTATAGACACATGAGTTTAAGACTAGCTCACACAAGCCCGGCCTATAGAAACATGGGTTTAAGACTAGCTCACACAAGCCCGGCCTATAGACACATGGGTTTAAGACTAGCTCACACAAGCCCGGCCTATAGAAACATGAGTTTAAGACTAGCTCACACAAGCCCGGCCTATAGACACATGAGTTTAAGACTAGCTCACACAAGCCCGGCCTATAGACACACGAGTTTAAGACTAGCTCACACAAGCCCGGCCTATAGACACACGAGTTTAAGACTAGCTCACACAAGCCCGGCCTATAGACACACGAGTTTAAGACTAGCTCACACAAGCCCGGCCTATAGACACACGAGTTTAAGACTAGCTCACACAAGCCCGGCCTATAGACACACGAGTTTAAGACTAGCTCACACAAGCCCGGCTTATAGACACATGAGTTTAAGACTAGCTCACACAAGCCCGGCTTATAGACAAATGAGTTTAAGACTAGCTCACACAAGCCCGGCCTATAGACACATGGGTTTAAGACTAGCTCACACAAGCCCGGCCTATAGACACAAGTTTAAGACTAGCTCACACAAGCCCGGCCTATAGACACAAGTTTAAGACTAGCTTACACAAGCCCGGCCTATAGAAACATGGGTTTAAGACTAGCTCACACAAGCCCGGCCTATAGAAACATGGGTTTAAGACTAGCTCACACAAGCCCGGCCTATAGACACATGGGTTTAAGACTAGCTCACACAAGCCCGGCCTATAGACACATGAGTTTAAGACTAGCTCACACAAGCCCGGCCTATAGACACGAGTTTAAGACTAGCTCACACAAGCCCGGCCTATAGACACATGAGTGTAAGACTAGCTCACACAAGCCCGGCCTATAGACACGAGTTTAAGACTAGCTCACACAAGCCCGGCCTATAGACACAAGTTTAAGACTAGCTCACACAAGCCCGGCCTATAGACACGAGTTTAAGACTAGCTCACACAAGCCCGGCCTATAGACACATGGGTTTAAGACTAGCTCACACAAGCCCGGCCTATAGACACATGAGTGTAAGACTAGCTCACACAAGCCTGGCCTATAGACACGAGTTTAAGACTAGCTCACACAAGCCCGGCCTATAGACACGAGTTTAAGACTAGCTCACACAAGCCCGGCCTATAGACACGTGAGTTTAAGACTAGCTCACAGTGTATTACGATACACTGAGTGAACAAAACATTAAGGATCCCTGCTCTGACCAGGTCAATCTAGGTTGAAAGTTATGATCCCTTATTGGTGTCACTTATTACATCCTTTTCAGTCAGTGTAGATGAAGGGGAGGAGACGGGTTAAGGAGGATTTATAAGCCTTCAGACAATAGAGACATCCACTGAGAATGTGTTCCATTCAGAGGGTGAATGGACAAGACAAAACATTGAAGTGTCTTTGAACAGGGTATGGTAGTAAATGCCAGGCGCAGCAGGTTTGTGTCAATAACCGCAACGCTGTTGGGTTTTTCACACTCATCAGTTTCCCTGTGTGTATCAAGAACGGTCCACCACCCAAAGGACATCCAGCCAATTTAACACAACGGCGGGAAATATTGGAGTCAACATAGATCCAGCATCCCTGTGGAACGCTTTTGACACCTTGTAGAGTCCATGCCCTGACAAATTGAGTCTATTCTGAGGGCAACCAGGTGGTGGGTACAACTTAATACGAGGACAGTGTTCCTAATGTTTGGTATATTCAGTGTAAGGGTGGCAGGTAGCCTAGTGGTTAGAGCGTTGGGCCAGTAACCGAAAGCTTACTAGATCGAATCCCTGAGCTTACAAGGTAACAATCTGTTATTCTGCCCCTGAACAAGGCAGTTAACCCACTGTTCCCCTGAACAAGGCAGTTAACCCACTGTTCCCCTGAACAAGGCAGTTAACCCACTGTTCCCCTGAATAAGGCAGTTGACCCACTGTTCCCCTGAACAAGGCAGTTACCCCACTGTTCCCCTGAACAAGGCAGTTGACCCACTGTTCCCCTGAACAAGGCAGTTGACCCACTGTTCCCCTGAACAAGGCAGTTGACCCACTGTTCCCCTGAACAAGGCAGTTGACCCACTGTTCCCCTGAACAAGGCAGTTGACCCACTGTTCCCCTGAACAAGGCAGTTGACCCACTGTTCCCCTGAACAAGGCAGTTGACCCACTGTTCCCCTGAACAAGGCAGTTGACCCACTGTTCCCCTGAACAAGGCAGTTGACCCACTGTTCCCCTGAACAAGGCAGTTGACCCACTGTTCCCCTGAACAAGGCAGTTGACCCACTGTTCCCCTGAACAAGGCAGTTAACCCACTGTTCCCCTGAACAAGGCAGGTAACCCACTGTTCCCCTGAAAAAGGCAGTTACCCCACTGTTCCCCTGAACAAGGCAGTTAACCCCACTGTTCCCCTGAACAAGGCAGTTAACCCCACTGTTCCCCTGAACAAGGCAGTTAACCCCACTGTTCCCCTGAACAAGGCAGTTAACCCCACTGTTCCCCTGAACAAGGCAGTTAACCCCACTGTTCCCCTAAACAAGGCAGTTACCCCACTGTTCCCCTGAACAAGGCAGTTAACCCCACTGTTCCCCTAAACAAGGCAGTTACCCCACTGTTCCCCTGACAGGCTGTCATTGTAAATAATAACTTATTCTTATTATCTGACTTGCCTAGTTAAATAATGGTAAAACATTTTTTTTTAGGTTTAGTCAATTATTTAGCATTCAATACAAAAATCCACAAATATCAGTTGTGTACAACAGCCCAACATCACAGAGCCATAAGACAGTGCTTGGTATGTCTGACAGGGGGTTCTTTTCCTCCAATGATCTAGTAACCAACAGTTAAGTACCCTCATACTGTCCCCTCATACTGTCCCCTCATACTGTCCCCTCATACTGTCCCCTCATACTGTCCCCTCATACTGTCCCCTCATACTGTCCCCTCATACTGTCCCCTCACGCTACCTGGAAGGCTAAGTAAAAACAACATTGAGTGACACTATACAGTGCATTCGGAAAATATTCAGACCTTTTCCTTTTTCCACATTTTGTTACGTTACAGCCTTATTCTAAAATGGATTAAATAAATAAAACATCTCATTAATCTACACAAAATATCCCACGATGACAAAGTAAAAACAGGTTTTTAAAATGTCTGCAAATTTCTACAAAATAAAACCAGAAATACCTTATTTACATAAGTATTCAGACCCTTTGCTATGAGACTCAAAATTGAGCTCAGGTGCATCCTGTTTCCATTGATCATCCTTGAGATGTTTCGACAACTTGATTGGAGTCCACCTGTGGTAAATTCAATTGATCGGACATGATTTGGAAAGGCACACAACTGTCTATATAAGCTCCCACAGTTGATAGCGCATGTCAGAGCAAAAGCTAAGACACGAGGTCGAAGGAATTGTCTGTAGAGCTCCCAAGACAGGATTGTGTTGAGGCACAGATCTGGGGAAGGGTACCAAATGTCTGCAACATTGAAGGCCCCCAAGAACACAGTGGCCTCCATCATTCTTAAATGGAATATGCTTGGAACCACCAAGACTCTTCTTAGAGCTGGCCACCCGGCCAAACTGAGAAGGGTCTTGCTCAGGGAGGAGACTAAGATGGAGATGAGAAAAACATCTAGAACCACCATCTCTGCAGCACTCCACTAATCAGGCCTTTATGGTAGAGTGGCAAGATGGAAGCCACTCCTCGGTAAAAGGTACATGACAGTCCGCTTGTAGTTTGCCAAAAGGCACCTAAAGGACTCAGACCAAGGTGGTGGCAGCATCATGCTGTGGGGATGTTTTTTCAGCGGAAGGGACTGGGAGACTAGTCAGGATCGAGGGAAAGATGAACGGAGCAAAGTACAGAGAGATCCTTGATGAAAACCTGCTCCAGAGTGCTCAGGAACTCAGACTGGGGTGAAGGTTCACCTTCCAACAGGACAAGGACCCTAAGCACACAGCCAAGACAACGCAGGAGTGGCTTCGGGACAAGTCTCTGAGTGGCCCAGCCAGAGTCCGGACTTGAACCCAATCAAACATCTCTGGAGAGACCTGGAAATAGCTGTGCATCGACGCTCCTCATCCAACCTGACAGAGCTTGAGAGGTTCTGCAGAGAAGAATGGGAGAAATCCCTTAATACAAATATGCCTAGCTTGTAGCGTCATACTCGGGGCAGCAGGTAGCCTAGTGGTTAGAGCTTTAGGCTAGTAACAGAAAGGTTGCTCGATCGAATGCCCGAGCTGACAAGGTAAAAATCTGTTGTTCTGCCCTTGAACAAGGCAGTTAACCCACTGTTCTTAGGCCGTCATTGAAAATAAGAATTTGTTCTCATCTGACTTGCCTAGGTAAATGTATAAATAAAATACCTGACAAGACTTGATGCTGTAATCACTGCCAATGGTTCTTCAACAAAGTAAAGGGTCTGACAACTTATGTGAATACATTTTTAAAAACAAACGTTTTTGTATTGTCATGATGGGGTTTTGTGTGTAGATTAATGAGGGAGAAAAAACTATTTCATACATTTTTGAATAAGGCTGTAACGTAACAAATGTGATGGGGTCTGAATACCTTCCGAATGCTCTGTGTATATATATACACACACATGGATACAGCTAAAAGCATCGATGAGCTGAGAGACTTGGATCTTTGACACGCTGCCGTCTTTCAGACACACAACATGCAGCACATCCTGAAACCTGCCTTTATGTTCCCTGCTTGTTCCCTAGTTCCTGTCATCCTGAACAAAGTCATTTCTCAATTCTCCAGCCCTATATTCTAGACCTCTGTAACCTCCGTTGACAGTTAACGAGATCACTGCAGTGAAAGGAGACCCAGTTAAACCCTTGTGTTTTCTCTTCACACAGCCTGTGGCAGAACAGTAAGACATCAGGACAGTACGGGAACAGGTTCACATGCATCCAGAGCAGGGAAATAGAGACTTGACTTAATAAGTGGTGCATGCTGGCAGAACAGAGTTTCAATTGAACAAAGACATTTAAAAAAACTATTTAAAAAAAAACATTGTGATGTAAGGTCAGTAAATCCTTAATCAAAATAATATACAGCAAAACAAAATGACCAGGAGGAGAATGAAGCAAAGCAAAGACAATCAGGGACAGCAAGAAAACAAAATGACCAGGAGAAGAATGAAGCAAAGCAAAGAGAATCAGGGACAGCAAGAAAACAAAATGACCAGGAGAAGAATGAAGCAAAGCAAAGACGATCAGGGACAGCAAGAAAACAAAATGACCAGGAGAAGAATGAAGCAAAGCAAAGAGAATCAGGGACAGCAAGAAAACAAAATGACCAGGAGAAGAATGAAGCAAAGCAAAGAGAATCAGGGACAGCAAGAAAACAAAATGACCAGGAGAAGAATGAAGCAAAGCAAAGAGAATCAGGGACAGCAAGAAAACAAAATGACCAGGAGAAGAATGAAGCAAAGCAAAGACGATCAGGGACAGCAAGAAAACAAAATGACCACAAAAGTGCAGAGTCCTTCTGTAAAGGGGAGAAAGAGGCAAACGAGAGAGATAAGTAGACCCCTGGAGTTCAATAGACAATGAGATGTTTAGATAGACAAGAACAAGAAGAGATGCCACCAGTGGTCATCAGAGCAATATTATACCAGTACTGTCCAACAGTACTGACTGGGTCTGGGCGTGTTCTGGTTGCCACAACAGTCTTTGAGATAAAGTTTCTTCATTAAACTGATGTTTCCCAGAACAAGCTATGTCTATGAAAAAATGAGCGTGCCTCTGTGATGCCTAAAAACACCAGTCAACAATAATTAGTTAAAATGTCAATCCGTTGATCACTTTGTACAGAATATTTTTATGTTACTGTAAACATTGACTATCAAATCAGGAGTTGTGGTTGGGATGTGCTGTAGACGAACAGAAAGCCTTCTCAGCACCCAACAAACTAAGACATGACCTATTGTACATCTCTCACTACTGGAGGCCTCTCACTATTGTAGTCCTCTCACTACTGTACATCTCACTACTGTAGTCTTCTCACTACTGTAGTCTTCTCACTACTGTAGTCCTCTCACTACTGTAGTCCTCTCACTACTGTAGTCTTCTCACTACTGTACATCTCACTACTGTAGTCCTCTCACTACTGTAGTCCTCTCACTACTGTACATCTCTCACTACTGTACATCTCTCACTACTGGAGGCATCTCACTACTGTAGTCCTCTCACTACTGGAGGCCTCTCACTATTGTACATCTCTCACTACTGGAGGCCTCTCACTATTGTAGTCCTCTCACTACTGTAGTCCTCTCACTACTGTACATCTCTCACTACTGGAGGCCTCTCACTACTGTACATCTCACTACTGTAGTCTTCTCACTACTGTAGTCTTCTCACTACTGTAGTTCTCTCACTACTGGAGGCATCTCACTACTGTAGTCCTCTCACTATTGTAGTCCTCTCACTACTGTAGTCCTCTCACTACTGTAGTCCTCTCACTACTGGAGGCCTCTCACTATTGTACATCTCTCACTACTGGAGGCCTCTCACTATTGTAGTCCTCTCACTACTGTAGTCCTCTCACTACTGTACATCTCTCACTACTGGAGGCCTCTCACTATTGTAGTCCTCTCACTACTGTACATCTCACTACTGTACATCTCACTACTGTAGTTCTCTCACTACTGTAGTCCTCTCACTACTGTACATCTCTCACTACTGTAAATCTCTCACCACTGTAGTCCTCTCACTATGGACACTAATTAGAGACCGACCATATGTACAGTACAAGCAACATGTATACTCAATACACTTGTGTTCTCCTAAGCAACTCGCTAAATATAAACAATGAATCACATATCCAATTCCAGGCAACATAGAAAATCACAGGAAACAGCCTGTCTGTCTCTTCTATTAGTAGATCTGATTAACATGAACCAATCACAAGAGTCTACAATACGATCATAACGATTAAAAAAGCAACACATATATACAGTAGTGTATAAAACATAGACCAACGTCCCCATCGACATGCTAGCCAAACAACAGCATACTATCCACTGACAGAATGGACAGGTTATACAGTCACGATGAAGACACATGACGGCATTTGACAGAGCATTGGAACTCTCCAACAATCAATAAACAATCAATAAACAACACAATGCATCATTGTAGATTCCATGTTGAGTGTGCAAGTCTAGTCCGCTCGCAGAACAACATACAGTAGCAGTCAGAAGTTTGGACACACCTACTCATTCAAGGGTTTATCTTTATTTATTTTTTACTATTTTCTACATTGTAGAATAATAGTGAAGACATCAAAACTATGAAATAACACATGGAATCATGTAGTAACCAAAAAAAGTCCAAATATATTTTATATTTGAGATTCTTCAAAGCAGCCACCCTTTGCCTTGATGACAGGTTTGCACACTCTTGGCACTCTCTCAACCGGCTTGAATGGTTTACATTTCAATTAGCAAACATAAAATATATTTTGATTTGTTTAACACTTTTGAGTTACTACATGATTCCATGTGTTATTTCATAGTTTGATGTCTTCACTATTATTCTACAAAGTAGAAAACAGAAAAAAAGAAAAACCCTGGAATGAGGTGTGTCCAGACTTCTGACTGGTACTGTATCTCTGCATCTCCAGAAACAGTATTCCCTCGACTTCATCCCAAAAGTCCAGCTAGATACAGAGCATCAGGGGGTTTCCACTGGATTGATTCACACTGCTGTACAGTGGTCTTTAAAAAGACGTGGCACTAGAAAACGATGATGTCTCTAACTGAGAACCACCTGGTGTGTGTGTGTATAGACACCAATACAGTCAGAACAGACAGGAAAGGTTAACCACCTGAGGGTAGAAGAGAACAGGACAGAGAGTCTCTCTCTCTCTCTCTCTCTCTCTCTCTCTCTCTCTCTCTCTCTCTCTCTCTCTCTCTCTCTCTCTCTCTCTCTCTCTCTCTCTCTCTCTCTCTCTCTCTCTCTCTCTCTCTCTCTCTCTCTCTCTCTCTCTCTCTCTCTCTCTCTCTCTCTCTCTCTCTCTCTCTCTCTCTCTCTCTCTCTCTCTCTCTCTCTCGGCAGCACAGAGACAGAGGAGTTAGTAGAATCAACCCTTTCTGAGTAACTTCTGTCCCTTCACACAGACTGGCATAGCGATCACCCATGCTAACCACCAGAGCCAATGCCACCGTGGAGCAGATCTCTGGACTTCCTTCCTCTGGGCTAGCCTAACAGCTGAACACCTGTGCCCCGTCCTCGTCACTAAAGTTAAGGCAGCCATCCTCCTCCATCTCCTCATCCAGCTGCAGGCTCCCAAAGGAGTACTTGTTCCTGGGCATGGGGGAGGGGTAGTTGAACCCCACGGCCATAGGGTTACCGTAGGTCAGCGGGTGGCTGCTGGAGCTGCCCGTGGTGTTCTCGGGCTCTGAGTCACTGGACTCTGTGCCACTGCTGGTGGAGCCGTCAATCATCTGAACAGCCCCTATGTGGTCTACGCCACCATGGCTGTACAGCTTCTGTATGGGGCCGAGCTTGGTTTGGCCGGGGGCAGACAAGCCATTGGCCTTTACGCGGCGTTCCAGAGCAGCCATACGTGAGGTGACAGGCCGGGGATCGTGGGAGGGCGTGGAGGTGGCCTGATGCCGGCTCAGGACGAAGGGGTCTGTGTCAGAACGGTTACGCATGTTGTGGAGCTTTTGTAAGTGTGGCGAGCGGGCCATGATGGGCGAATAGCTGCCGTAGTGGGATGGGGCCTGACCTTGGTCTTGGGGCCCCCCATGGCCTCTCTGGGTGTTAAACCCCCTGTGACCCTGGTCGTCCCAGCGTGGGGGCCTGGAGCCGTGACCGTTTTGCTCAGCGTGGCTGAGTGAGCCGGTCCGGTGGAAGGTGACGGGGCTGGAGGTGGTGCTCTTAGAGCCTAACAGGCGGACCGTCAGGGGGCTGCTACTACGCTGGTCCCCAATTCCACCACCCCCCAACTCCTCCATCATAGTGCTATTGAGACGGGGCGGACCACTGCCGAAGAACGGCAGGTTGGCCGACTCATCTAACTCACAGCTCATATTGAGGGGGGACTCTCTGTACCTCATCCTACCCAGAGCCAGTTCCCGCTCGTTTATACTGCCACGGTGGGGGCTCGCGGCCTCCTCCCCATGGCTGTCAGTAGGATGAGACCAGGTAACCCGGCCCTTGGCCACGTCATATTCACTATCTATATCACTGCAGTCAATGTAGGGGATGGAGGAGGTGCTGCCCTTAGCGCCCTGGGAGGCTGGACCTGTGTTCAGATGGTCTGGGTGTGGCTGCCTGGCTGGGCCTGGTTCTGCCCCAGGACCTGGCATGTCCTCGCCGTGTCCCACGTTCCTCTGGATGGAAGGGCTGCCTCTGATCCGCAGGGCTGAAGGGTCCTCAGCGTTCACAGACTCCTCCCAGTGACGGTGGGGCGGAGAGTCCACCTCCGCTCTGTCTCCTGGAGCAGCGCTCACACTCTGTGGAGTACGGAGAACAGAGAACAGAGAACAGAGTACGGGAGAACAGAGGGCTAAAGGTTATATTTAACAGTTAAACAAGGAAATGTGGTATGGATTAGTTATTCCGTCTACTCAATTATTAACTGTATATTCTAAGCAGTATATTTCATATTCATAGTGTCTTCTAAATGAAGACATGCTTGGTCGGCTATCATATAGAGAGTGACAGTTCCACAAAGTGGCGTTCAGCACGTTAGCCTCTAATGGACGGTGTGTGTGGGAACACTGAAGGAGCCACTGACTTCTTTTGGCACTTGAGGGGCGTGAGGGGAAGACAGCGGAGATGGACGGATTCTGCTGTGCTGGACCCTACTGTGTTTCCTGAAGAGGATGACAGAAAGTGGATATGTTATACACCTTGGCAACCCTCACACAGCCTCTCTCTTTGTACAGTAGCAGTCAAACGTTTGGACACCTGCTTATTGCAGGGTTTTTCTATTTAAAAAAAAAAACTATTTTCTTACGTTTGTAAAATAATAGTGAAGACATCAAAACTATGAAATATCACATATGGAATCATGTACTAACCCCAAAAATACATTCCAGGTGACTACCTCATGAAACTGGTTGAGAGAATACAAAGTGTGCAAAGCTGTCATCAAGGCGAAGGGTGGCTACTTTGAAGAATCTAAAATATATTTAGATTTTTTTAACACTTTGTTGGTTACGACATGATTCCATGTGTTATTTCATAGTTTTGATGTCTTCACTATTATTCTACAATGTAGTAAATGAGTAAAAAATAAAGAAAAACTTTTGAATGAGTAGGTGTGTCCAAACTTTTGACTGCTATTGTCTAAAAAGAAAACACCACCATGAAGTCTTTACCTTTCAAACGGGATCTTCTTAAACTCAGAGTCCTTCACATAATCAATCACCTGCTTCTGTGTCCGACCGCTGTGGAGAGAGAGAAGTAGCAAGGGAGATGATTGAGGTCAGTGAACTTAGAGTAGAGCTGGAGAAGTTCTGTCCAGGTGACAGATAGGAAATGAGATTGAAAAACCAGTCAGTGCCTCAGTTTCATCGAACCTGTGTCCTGAGAGACAGAGATGGTTTATTATTGTGTGGCCTCAGGTGCCTTCAAGGGGCCAGCTGTTCTACCTGAATCTGAAGGAGGAGCCTCGGGTGAAGAGGACAGGCTTGGGCCTTGCTTTGGGCTCCTCAAAGAGGCTGAAGAAGGCATGGTATTCCACACAGATCTTCCAGAAGACTTTACAGCAGTCCCGGCTCCCCATCAGGAACTCCAGAGTGTCCTGGTATGAGCTCTGCTGCAGAGGGGACACATATATATGTAACACACATCAATGGAAACTTAGGGTTGAAGGCTTTAGGCATTGGTGATATTTACATGGATATGAATCGTGGATCATGCTAAGGGCTATGGTCATATGACATACGTTCAGGTCTGGTCTGAGCTTGATGAGAAAACGCTTCCTCTTGAAGCTTAATTTGCGCACGTTGGACCAGTTGAAGGCATTGATCTTGGTGTGTCCCTGCAGTGGATGAAAAACACAGAGTGTTTAACATGGAGTGTGACACGCAACACAAATCTGCCTGTTCATCTGATCCTGTCAAACATCAGCTTCACATTCCTCTAATACAACTGGCTCTTAATCCCAATAGATCTGTGAACTGAGAAAATGTCCTACACGTCAAAACGGCTCTCATCAAAATGTCACTTCAAAGTGGAACGGCTGAAAAATGGGACAGCTGCAAGCATCTTACATTGTGGCATAACCAAGCTGGTTAATAATTTACTACCAATTTGCTATTCACCTACATCAAACATATAATGAAACATCCTGTGGGTTTCTTAATGAGAAACGGCGGTGTAGAAATGCTCTTGCTCCGTCCAGACCCGTAAAGTAGTACCTGAAAGACCAGGACACCAGTGTGCGCCACGGCCAGGCTCAGCTTGCTGCCCTCGCGGTCCTTGGCAGGGTGTAGTCTAACCCCGTACAGCTCCAGTCTGCGTACCACCTCCAGCAGCTGGTAGTCCGACTCTGCTGGCGTCTGACCCCTACAAGCACACAGAGAGCAGTCTGGGTCAAGGATACCGTTCCAAATGGCTCACTATTCTCTATTTAGTGTACTATTTTAGACCAGGCCCCTTGGCACTAAATAGGGAAAAGGGTTTAGGGACACGGTCTGATACAAGTCTCTCATACGTTTCAGAATCAAGGCAAGGTGGCGTTGAGGTGGGTTGCGTCAGAATTCCAGGGGTCCACAAACAGTTACATTTGACTTCCATTTTGGACTTCTGAACATGACTGCTCTTAACGAAAAATGTTACTTTAAATTTGAATAATATCTTCCACTAAAATACTGCAATTGAGGTGAGAGACCAGGCCACAAGTCACTACTTTCCCGCAGTCAGCTGACACCACCGAGGTCTGGGTAGAAACGAAGCTGCATAGTAACTCCCTTCCCTAATTCTTATCTGTGAAAAAGTTGTCCTGTTTCCTGTGGGCTGCAGTTCATTCTAGATGTAACTCTGAGCATGGCTCCCTGCCAGGAAAACTGTGGTTACTGTTATCAGCTAAAAATACAGAAAAAGAACAAGTCAGGGAGGGCAGTCAAATCTAACGGATCTCCTTTCATCTTGTCAGCTGCCTGGTGAGAACCCATCTCTGCTGTGACACCAGTGTAGTGTGGAGGACTGGGGGTGACACCAGTGTAGTGTGGAGGACTGGGGGTGACACCAGTGTAGTGTGGAGGACTGGGGGTGACACCAGTGTAGTGTGGAGGACTGGGGGTGACACCAGTGTAGTGTGGAGGACTGGGGGTGACACCAGTGTAGTGTGGAGGACTGGGGGTGACACCAGTATAGGGTGGAGGACTGGGGGTGACACCAGTATAGTGTGGAGGACTGGGGGTGACACCAGTATAGGGTGGAGGACTGGGGGTGACACCAGTGTAGTGTGGAGGACTGGGGGTGACACCAGTGTAGTGTGGAGGACTGGGGGTGACACCAGTATAGGGTGGAGGACTGGGGGTGACACCAGTGTAGTGTGGAGTGTGGAGGACTGGGGGTGACACCAGTGTAGTGTGGAGGACTGGGGGTGACACCAGTATAGTGTGGAGGACTGGGGGTGACACCAGTGTAGTGTGGAGTGTGGAGGACTGGGGGTGACACCAGTGTAGTGTGGAGGACTGGGGTGACACCAGTGTAGTAGTGTGGTGTAGTGTGGAGGACTGGGGGTGACACCAGTGTAGTGTGTGGGGGTGACACCAGTATAGGGTGGAGGACTGTGGAGGACACCAGTGGGTGTGGAGGACTGGGGGTGACACCAGTGTAGTGTGGAGGACTGGGGGTGACACCAGTGTAGTGTGGAGGACTGGGGGTGACACCAGTGTAGTGTGGAGGACTGGGGGTGACACCAGTATAGTGTGGAGGACTGGGGGTGACACCAGTATAGGGTGGAGGACTGGGGGTGACACCAGTGTAGTGTGGAGGACTGGGGGTGACACCAGTGTGTGTGGAGGACTGGGGGTGACACCAGTGTAGTGTGGAGGACTGGGGTGACACCAGTGTAGTGTGGAGGACTGGGGGTGACACCAGTGTAGTGTGGAGGACTGGGGGTGACACCAGTATAGGGTGGAGGACACACCAGTGTAGTGTGGAGGACTGGGGGTGACACCAGTGTAGTGTGGAGGACTGGGGGTGACACCAGTGTAGTGTGGAGGACTGGGGGTGACACCAGTGTAGTGTGGAGGACTGGGGGTGACACCAGTGTAGTGTGGAGGACTGGGGTGACACCAGTATAGTGTGGAGGACTGGGGGTGACACCAGTATAGTGTGGAGGACTGGGGGTGACACCAGTGTAGTGTGGAGGACTGGGGATGACACCAGTATAGTGTGGAGGACTGGGGGTGACACCAGTATAGTGTGGAGGACTGGGGGTGACACCAGTATAGTGTGGAGGACTGGGGGTGACACCAGTATAGTGTGGAGGACTGGGGGTGACACCAGTGTAGTGTGGAGGACTGGGGGTGACACCAGTGTAGTGTGGAGGACTGGGGGTGACACCAGTATAGGGTGGAGGACTGGGGGTGACACCAGTGTACCGTGGAGGACTGGGGGTGAGGAAAGGGTTGGCCATGTGATCCTGACCTGCTGCATCAATGAGGAAGGCACCAAAGGGATTGTGGGATATGTTCTCCAAGGAGGGCGGAACTAGCTAATTAGGAAAACGGATAATCGAAAGAAATCCTGGGAGAAGGAGAAGAATGAGTCCGAGCTGCCATTTCCCTGGTTGCCAACCTGTTCAGTGACAAGGGTTTAACAAAGAAAAGCCATTTCTCTGCTGAAATCTGGTGTGTTGCTCATTAGGCTGTGGTCCAGGTAGATCCCAGACCTTTCTGGGGACCCATGTAGTTTTTCTGATAAAGCAGACATTGACACGTTCACCTCCAGGCCCTAACCACTCAACCAGTCCAGGGGGCTTTGCCGAGTCTTAACATGACAAAGAAAACCATGTCAGTTAACACACTGAAACAAAGAACACTGTTAGGTCAGTGGGGAGTTTCCTGACTTCGTTAACCTGGGTAGAAACCATTCCCTTGGGATGTGTACGTATGAGGTCTTTATCTACCTTGTCCTGTTCAGAGGCCTGCTTCCAGAACTGTCACATCAGTTATAGAGGAGCTACTCACCCATTTTCGGAGTGAAACTCCATGATCTTGTCCATCAGAGCCATCTGGTCAGGAATGTAGCTGTTGTTGAGGAGGTGCTGCCGACTCTGACTCTCCTCAAAGTCCCCGATCTCAGCTGGAGAACAAAGGGTTAAAGTTAGGACATTGCATTACATTGTGTGCAGTGTGTAAAGGATCTACACCACTGCTGGTTGATAAAAAAAATGCAGATTATTTGCATATATCAGAATAGAATAGATTAGAATAGATTCATCCTCATCCATGCCTCTATCCCTCTCTTCGGTTACACTCTGACAGCTCCCTCTAGCATTAGAGTCCAGTCTGAGGAACAGATGGTTTCTTCAACAAAGCTCTCTCTCAGTGTCTTCCCACATTTAATTAATTCAGAGAAAGACAAAAGAAAAAGCTATCCATGGCAATGCGCTGATTCTCAATTTGGGATGCTGCACCACATCCTGTTTGACACAGTTTGAAGGAGGTTCTGTCTTCCTACAAAAGTATATGGTCTATTGGCTCTGTGATCCTATAGGCTGTGTGAAGCCACAGGGAAAGTAACCGTGCGACAGACATACACTGGATAATATGGGAGACCAGCAGGGCCGCGCTACTGTCGTTGCAGGTCAGACGTCCACAGGCAAGGTCATGCTTGATCTGCAGGGCGAAGAGGTACCTGGACAAGACGGGGCAAAAGAGAAAGGCTAGACCAGAGTGGACGGGATGACCGTCTGTGGTTAACATCCAAACCTGTCAGGCCACAACACAGGAGGGAGGAACAACAGAGGAACCACTCGTAGGTCAGGTCGTCCATACAGGGACATATTGCAGCATGAAAACAAAAAGACAATTGGATTACAGAGCAACATCATCATAGCAGGACGAGTGTCTTTACCCCATCCAATATCATCTGTTACACCCTTCTTTAGGGTCGAGGCGTTATCATACCACGAGTAGATATACATCATAAAAACATGAGTCCAATGGTAACAACCAGGATCACACGAAGGTGCTACGTTAAAAACATGAGTCCAATGGTAACAACCAGGATCACACGAAGGTGCTACGTTAAAAACATGAGTCCAATGGTAACAACCAGGATCACACGAAGGTGCTACGTTAAAAACATGGCAGGCGTAAAACATGGATGACATGAATTAAATGGATGACATGAATTAAATGGCAGAAAATATCTCTTCTGTGGGAGGCTGGAACACATCGGTCACTTCTACGTTAGCATTCACATTCTGTGACATCGCAGTCATTTCAACACACAGAACTGACTCTAATGGAAACTGGATAATATAGCTGCTGATAGCCTGTTGTGTGCTGAGCAGTCAGCCTTATATACTGTACCAGTTTATGCACCAGACCGTGTCGACAGCTTGTCAGCTGAATACAAAGACATTATTAAAGGACCAGGACAATAACATTTTAGATTTTTCTGTGTTTTATATACAGGTAACTGCCAAAATAAAGGAAACACTTGAGTAAATGAGGGATACAAAGTATATTGAAAGCAGGTGCTTCCAACAAAGGTGTGGTTCCTGAGTTAATTAAGCAATTACTATCCCATCATGCATAGGGTCATGTATAAAATGCCCAGTTGCCCATTATTTTGGCTACCATGACTAGAAGAAGAGATCAGTGAATTCTGACAGAGGGGTCTCAAAGGAGCACAGGGGGTTTAAAGTCTGTCTGTCTGTCTGTCTGTCTGTCTGTCTGTCTGTCTGTCTGTCTGTCTGTCTGTCTGTCTGTCTGTCTGTCTGTCTGTCTGTCTGTCTGTCTGTCTGTCTGTCTGTCTGTCTGTCTGCCTGCCTGTCTGCCTGTCTGCCTGTCTGTCTGTCTGTCTGTCTGTCTGTCTGTCTGTCTGCGTGTGTGCCTCAGTCACCAGATCTCAACCTATTTGAACACTTATGGGAGATTCTGGAGAGGCGCCTGAAACGACGTTTTCCAACACCAACAAAACACTGAATTATGGAATTTCTTGTGGAAGAATGGTGACACTGTAGAATCTATGCCAAGCCGCATTAAAGCTAACCTGGCGGCTCGTGGTGGCCCAACACCCTATTAAGACACTTTATCTTGGTGTGTCTTTTATTTTGGCAGTTACCTGGATATTTCCACACTATGAGGTTGGAATAATATTGTGAAATTGTGAAAATGATGATAATGCCCTTTTAGTGTAAGAGCTGTTTGTTAAGACAGACTGAAATGTCAGCCTGTTTTTTGGTGGGATGGAATTTTGGCCTGTCTGGTGACATCACCAGGTGGTAAATTAGTTAATAAACCAATAAGAAAGAGAGTTCCAAACCTCTCTGCCAATAGCACTAGTTTTCAGTTTTCCCTTCCCCACTCATACCACTTCCAGACAGTCCTAGCTAAATTCTTGCTAGAGAAATTGCATTTAGCTAAGAAGTTATTATTGTTTTCTTTTTTTTAAATAAAAAATAACCACAGTAAGGTACTTTATTGTTTTTCCCAGAAAATGATTTGATATTGAGATAAAAACAACTGCATTGGACCTTTAAGCACCTGCTGATGAGGAAACCCTATAGCTGAGCTTTAAGCACCTGCTGATGAGGAAACCCTATAGCTGAGCTTTAAGCACCTGTTGATGAGGAAACCCTATAGCTGAGCTTTAAGCACCTGCTGATGAGGAAACCCTATAGCTGAGCTTTAAGCACCTGCTGATGAGGAAACCCTATAGCTGAGCTTTAAGCACCTGCTGATGAGGAAACCCTATAGCTGAGCTTTAAGCACCTGCTGATGAGGAAACCCTATAGCTGAGCTTTAAGCACCTGCTGATGAGGAAACCCTATAGCTGAGCTTTAAGCACCTGCTGATGAGGAAACCCTATAGCTGAGCTTTAAGCACCTGCTGATGAGGAAACCCTATAGCTGAGCTTTAAGCACCTGCTGATGAGGAAACCCTATAGCTGAGCTTTAAGCACCTGCTGATGAGGAAACCCTATAGCTGAGCTTTAAGCACCTGCTGATGAGGAAACCCTATAGCTGAGCTTTAAGCACCTGCTGATGAGGAAACCCTATAGCTGAGCTTTAAGCACCTGCTGATGAGGAAACCCTATAGCTGAGCTTTAAGCACCTGCTGATGAGGAAACCCTATAGCTGAGCTTTAAGCACCTGCTGATGAGGAAACCCTATAGCTGAGCTTTTGTAGACTGAGGGTTTGTCTGAAGTGGCTTCTATCTGTTTAGTCTTACCTGGTCAATTCCTCCAGTAGCTGGGCGTGGTCTGGGGGGAAGAACTTCACCACAAATCTCAGGACTACGTGCTTGGGCCCTGTGGGTGTGAGATAATGGCGTAGTTATAGAGGAGGAGTCACAGCCAAGAAGATACAGAGAACACATTCTAAACACATTATCTGGAGATTTATCATAGGATTAGAACACATTCTAAACACATTATCTGGAGATTCCTAATATAGGATTAGAGAACACATTCTAAACACATTATCTGGAGATTAGAATTAGAACACATTCTAAACACATTATCTGGAGATTCCTAATCATAGGATTAGAGAACACATTCTAAACACATTATCTGAAGATTCCTAATATAGGATTAGAGAACACATTCTAAACACATTATCTGGAGATTCCTAATATAGGAATTATTCTAGAACACATTCTGTGTTTAAATGTGTTCTAATCTCCAGATAAACACATTATCTGGAGATTCCTATCATAGGATTAGAGAACACATTCTAAACACATTATCAGGAGATTCCTATCATCGAATTAGAGAACACATTCTAAACACATTATCTGGAGATTAGAGAACACATTCTAAACACATTATCTGGAGATTAGAGAACACATTCTAAACACATTATCTGGAGATTCCTAATATAGGATTAGAGAACACATTCTAAACACATTATCAGGAGATTAGAGAACACATTCTAAACACATTATCTGGAGATTCCTATCATCGAATTAGAGAACACATTCTAAACACATTATCTGGAGATTTGGAGATTCCTATCATAGGATTAGACTACCGCCCCGTAGCACTCACTTCCGTCATCATGAAGTGCTTTGAGAGACTAGTCAAGGACCATATCACCTCCACCCTACCTGACACCCTAGACCCACTCCAATTTGCTTACCGCCCAAATAGGTCCACAGACGATGCAATCTCAACCACACTGCACACTGCCCTAACCCACCTGGACAAGAGGAATACCTATGTGAGAATGCTGTTCATCGACTACAGCTCGACATTCAACACCATAGTACCCTCCAAGCTCGTCATCATGCTCGAGACCCTGGGTCTCGACCCCGCCCTGTGCAACTGGGTACTGGACTTCCTGACGGGCCGCCCAGGTGGTGAGGGTAGGCAACAACATCTCCTCCCCGCTGATCCTCAACACGGGGGCCCCACAAGGGTGCTTCTGAGCCCTCTCCTGTACTCCCTGTTCACCCACGACTTGGCCACGCACGCATCCAACTCAATCATCAAGTTTGGGACGACACAACAGTGGTAGGCTTGATTACCAACAACGACGAGACGGCCTACAGGGAGGAGGTGAGGGCCTCAGTGTGGTGTCAGGAAAATAACCTCACACTCAACGTCAACAAAACTAAGGAGATGATTGTGGACTTCAGGAAACAGCAGAGGGAACACCCCCTATCCACATCGATGGAACAGTAGTGGAGAGGGTCCTAGTTTTAAGTTCCTCGGCATACACATCACAGACAAACTGAATTGGTCCACTCACACTGACAGCGTTAAGAAGAAGCAGCGCCTATTCAACCTCAGGAGGCTGAAGAAATTCGGCTTGTCACCAAAAGCACTCACAAACTTCTACAGATGCACATTCGAGAGCATCCTGGCGGGCTGTATCACCGCCTGGTTGCTCCGCCCTCAACCGTAAGGCTCTCCAGAGGGTAGTGAGGACTGCAATCACCGGGGGCAAACTACCTCCCTCCAGGACACCTACACCACCCGTTACAGGAAGGCCATAAAGATCATCAAGGACATCAACCACCCGAACCACTGCCTGTTCATTCATCCAGAACAGGTCAGTACAGGTGCATCAAAGCTGGGACCGAGAGACTGAAAAACAGCTTCTATCTCAAGGCCATCAGACTGTTAAACAGCCACCACTAACACTGAGTGGCTGCTGCCAACACACTGTCATTGACACTGACCCAACTCCAGCCATTTTAATAATGGGAATTGATGGGAAATGATGTAAATATATCACTAGCCACTTTAAACAATGCTACCTAATATAATGTTACTTACCCTACATTCTTCATCTCATATGCATATGTATATACTGTACTCTACATCATCGACTGCATCCTTATGTAACACATGTATCACTAGCCACTAACTATGCCACTTTGTTTACTTTGTCTACACACTCATCTCATATGTATATACTGTACTCGATACCATCTACTGTATGCTGCTCTGTACCATCACTCATTCATATATCCTTATGTACATGTTCCTTATCCCCTTACACTGTGTATAAGACAGTAGTTTTGGAATTGTTAGTTAGATTACTTGTTGGTTATCACTGCATTGTCGGAACTAGAAGCACAAGCATTTCGCTACACTCGCATTAACATCTGCTAACCATGTGTATGTGACAAATAAAATTTGATTTGATTTGATTTTGATTAGAGAACACATTCTAAACACATTATCAGGAGATTCCTATCATAGAATTAGGAATTAGAACCGGATCTCTATGATTCCTTTGCTTTTGTCTCACTGACCAATGAGATCATAACAAGCAGTGTACTTGCTCTTATGCACCACAAACCCTTGTTTGTAGATGAGCAAGCCAGTCTTCCATAAGACTTGATGAAAGCTTTATGACTCGAGATGTATTAGTTTTAACAGCCGAGCCTCAGTCTGGAAGATAGATGGTCTCTGTGTGTGAATAAAGATGTAGTTTGGGTTCTTAACCACGACAGATTTGTAACATATCATACAAATTGCAAAAAAATATACACTGAGTGTACAAAACATTAAGGACACCTGCTCTTTCCATGACATGAAAGATATGATCCCTTATGATGTTACTTGTTAAATCCACTTCAATCAGTGTAGATTAAAGAAGGATTTTTAAGCCTTGAGACAATTGAGACATGGATTGTGTATGTGTGCCATTCAGAGGATGCCTTTGAACGGGGAATGGTACACTCTTAGAGAAAATGATTCCAAAAGGATTCTATGTGGAGGGATCAAGTTCTACCAAGAACTGTTTTGATCAGAAGAACCCTTTTTAGAAGACAATGGTTCTTTGTAAGGCAAAGGGTTCTACCTAGAACCTTGAACATCCTAAGAACCTTTTTTGGAAGAAAGGGTTCTTTGATGATTCTTTGGAAGGCAAGATTTCACATTTCCCAACATGCTTTATTTCAGGAAGCTTTTAAGAATTGTTTGTTTTACTGTAACTATCTGTGTTTTTGCATGTACATTGATTGGCTGAGAAATGTTATGCTACATAAAGATAAACAACATACAGTATTCAAAACTAATCCAATCTATTAGTATCTAGATTTATTCCACCCGTTACCTGAGTCTCAGTGTTCAACCCTCCCTACCCTGGCAGTCAATCTAAATGCAGGTTGTGGGTGATTAACAATTATACTTGTTGGCTATCCTAATTCTGGTTGGATTCCAATAGGAATTATACCACGTTGCAAGTCAGCATAACGTGACTTGAAGGCCTGATGTGGCCTGTAAACCAGGAGATTCCTAACACCACTGTGTTAAGGAATAACTATGCCCTCAATGAGAGGCCTTATAATGTATTCTCATAAAAAAATTACATGTTAAAATGTTAATAAGATAAAATGTTTTTTGGTAGAACCCTTCATAGGGGGTTCGAAGAACCCGCCAAAGATAAAAATGGCTCTGGGTAGAAACCATCATAGAGGGTTCTAGGCAGAACCAGTCATAGGGTTCTAGGTAGAGTCATATGCAGGGAGTTCTTTGAAGAACCCTACATAGACAGTTCTTGGTAGTAGTACACAATTGGATGACAAGTAGTACACAAATAACCAAATAACGGGTACCACTTTCAAAACTACTAGCTGAAATGATTTTAAAAAGTCCTGGAGCATCACGTTAAGTTTGCTTGGACGAGACAGGGTGTTGAGCCTTCCTCTACAACTAAAATAAGTCCCCTAACTGTCTACTGTCAAAGACATTTCATGTTTCTTTGTAAGGCTTGATTAATTTTCTTCTGTTAAGCAACCATACCACCAGTGTTAATTGAAGCAAATGAAGCATGAACTGTCCATTGCCAGCCGTGTAAAAGTGTATAATGAAGTCAGCGTACTTACGTCTCAGTTGCTTGACAATAGGCTTTAGGAGGTCTAACCAAACCTGTGAACACAAGGAAAGCATTTAGGAGGTCTAACCAAACCTGTGAACACAAGGAAAGCATTTAGGAGGTCTAACCAAACCTGTGAACACAAGGAAAGCATTTAGGAGGTCTAACCAAACCTGTGAACACAAGGAAAGCATTTAGGAGGTCTAACCAAACCTGTGAACACAAGGAAAGCATTTAGGAGGTCTAACCAAACCTGTGAACACAAGGAAAGCAAACGCCCCTTTAGTCAGCATAGAGAGATTAATTCAAGGCTTCTACACTAACACATGAAGAAGATACAAGCTAACACCCAGTCCAGAAACAACCCTTAAGGACTGGGTCTATTTCTTCACTCACCATCATCTTGTGGTCTTGGTATTCTAGGCCGAAGTAGTCTCCCTCAACGAGGTTCAGGTGGGTACACACCAGGTCAAACAACACCTTGCCTGAGGCTCTTTGCTGTGAAAGACAGAAACATACATGGTAAGTTCGAGAAATACCTGGTGCAGTAGTGAATTACCTATTGACTGTATGGTGGGCTGGCTGGCATTCACTAGCTCAATCACTCAATCACTCAATGATAAATGTGTACTTAGACTATGGATGATATTGTCCCTCGGTTTTAAAGACTCATTCTAATGACATTTCACAGAAAATCCCCTCAGTAAAGTCTATCTGCAAGTTTAATCAAGGATCAGCGATCACAAGAGCACATTCAGGACTGGATCTCATCACCTCTTAGGGGCTCCCGAGTGGCGCAGCGGTCTAAGGCACTGCATCTCAGTGTTAAGAGGCGTCACTACAGACCCTGGTTTGATCCTGAGCTGTATAACTGTCATTGTAAAATAAGAATGTGTTCTTAACTGACTTGCCTAGTTAAAAATAAAATCCCTCTAGGACTTTGTGGATCAAGAGGAATGCCACAGACAAACAACAGAGACATTTGCAGTAGTGACTGAGTGCAGTATGACTGGGTGCATGGATAGTGGGTGGCTCCATAGAAACCATTTCCCTCCCTTCAATCCCAGGAGCAGACGGAGTGGGGGTTGGGGGGTGGGACTGTCCCTGTGACCAGTTCCCTATTCCCAGTATCACCATGGGGACTGACGATGGCACAGTGCTCTTTGAAGCTGATCTAGTGGCAACCCAGTTCACCTAGGAAGTCCATTCCTCCATGACTCTTTCAAGTCAGAGATGGTCATCTGGCTGTTTGTCACCCACTACTTCTTCCCCAGTCCCATAGGAACATACACAGCCAACACCAAGGCAACCCATTATAGCTTCCCTGACTTTTGAAAAAAAAAACTACTCATTTATGACACGTTTCATGAAACTAGGCGTATGTCGCACGGCACTACTTCACAGCAGAGGCACATTTAATTTTTGAAATATTATTTTTATACACATTTTTTGAAAGATATAACATTAGCCTTGGAGGTCTACAAAAGTGTTGCTCCTTGCAACAGAATTTAGCAGGCGATATCGGCAAAGATCATTGGGATAAAGTTGTGATGGACTACGTTCTGCATGAGGTCAGTGTGAGGCGCAGTCCTTGACACAACAACGGGTCAGTCAAGCTGTAGCTAGCTATAAACCACCAGCAGCACCCTGTATACCACTGCTGGCTTGCCTCTGGAGCTAAGCAGGGTTGGTCCTGGATGGGAGGGCCAGGAGAAGACACTCTTTCCTCTGGTGTAAAAAAAATATTCCAATGCCCCTTTCTGATGGGACATTAAACAGGTGTCCTAACTCTCTGTTGTCGCTATAGATCCCATGGCACTTATCGTAAGAGTAGGGGTGTTAACCCCGTTGTCCTATCTAAATTCCCAATCTGACCACCATGTCCCCAGCTTCTAAATGACTCATTCCTCTCCCCTGTAACGATTCCCCAGGTTGTTGCTGTAAATGAGAATGTGTTCTCAGTCAACTTACCTGGTAAAATAAAAAATATACCAAAAAGACATACTGTCAGGAAGCGTTCATCCATGTATATGGGTAAGAGTCTAGCTACATTTTCAGATATTATACGTTTCAAGTCATATCCATTGCAAGTTAAAGCGTACTGTTAGCTAGCGAACGTTAGCTTGCTGGCTCGAGAGCTAACGTTACGTGTTTGATCTGTGTAGCAATATTATTTGTATCTCAGAAATCCATTTGCTTTGCTAGTTATGGCCAAATGTTAGCTAGCTAGCATTGAACTTGGTTGGTTAGCTTTAGCTACCTGCAGATTCATACTACAGCATTTCATGTGGCTAGCTATATCAATTCTTTCACATGACCCATCAATTTAGACAAGTGTCTGGGTAAGCATCTAATGATAAAATATGAATAAAATATGTTTTACCTGGACACTTTCAAAGTCAGACTAGGATATTGGCCAAGGACTAGAAAAAGTGTATTTTTTACCTGGAGTTTGACCTTATTGTAGGCTACTATATTTGGTTGTTTACTACACTCCCTTATTCACTGTTTAGCACATGGCCTTACGTGAATCCTTAAAGAGATGGGTGGGGCTCAGTCTTAAGATGGTGTGAACAATGCTACATAGGTATAGACAAAGAAGAGCTCTCCAGTAGGTGTACCAAAACATTTAAGGGCCATTTTTTTATCAAAAGTGGGGTTACAAAGTTAACTTTCAAAGCAGAATTATTTTCCCATTGTTCTTCAACTGCAATTTTTTAACATACAATTTTCTAGCTCCAGAGTCTCTACTTTTATCCAATGTAAAAAAAAACACAATTTCAAATGTTGCTACATAAGACTGAATCGAGGTGGTGGGTCACATTTAGAGGCACAAAGGGATGTCAGGGACTGCAGTTAAAGCCACATGTCCTGCTGGAAAAGAAGACAGAAGCATAGCAGGCAGGCAGGGGAGTTGAGCTGCTGGAAAAGAAGACAGAAGCATAGCAGGCAGGCAGGGGAGTTGAGCTGTTGGAAAACCCCTAAGAAGACAGAAGCATAGCAGGCAGACAGGGGAGTTGAGCTGCTGGAAAACCCCTATGAAGACAGAAGCATAGCAGGCAGGCAGGGGAGTTGAGCTGCTGGAAAACCCCTAAGAAGACAGAAGCATAGCAGGCAGGCAGGAAAGTTGAGCTGTTCGAAAACCCCTAAGGAGACAGAAGCATAGCAGGCAGGCAGGGGAGTTGAGCTGTTGGAAAACCCCTAAGAAGACAGAAGCATAGCAGGCAGACAGGGGAGTTGAGCTGCTGGAAAACCCTTATGAAGACAGAAGCATAGCAGGCAGGTAGGGGAGTTGAGCTGCTGGAAAACCCCTTTGAAGACAGAAGCATAGCAGGCAGGCAGGGGAGTTGAGCTGTTGGAAAACCCCTATGAAGACAGAAGCATAGCAGGCAGGCAGGGGAGTTGAGCTGCTGGAAAAGAAGACAGAAGCATAGCAGGCAGACAGGGGAGTTGAGCTGCTGGAAAACCTATAAGAAGACAGAAGCATAGCAGGCAGGCAGGGGAGTTGAGCTGTTGGAAAACCTCTAAGAAGACAGAAGCATAGCAGGCAGACAGGGGAGTTGAGCTGTTTAACCAAGCTGCATTCTTTTGAACGGTTTTCACCGGAGCAGAACGTAGCACAGTTATGCCAGTGTTTATAGTAACAGTCCTGCCCCTTTGGCTAGGATAACCTTCACCCCCCCCCATTCTATCGTTCTACAATCTTCACCCCCCTTTCTCCCCTTATTCTCTCATTCTACAATTTTCACCCCCCCCCCATTCTATCGTTCTACAATCTTCACCCCCCCTTTCTCCCCTTATTCTCTCATTCTACAATTCCCCCCTTTCCCCCTTATTCTCTCATTCTACAATCTTCACCCCCCTTTCTCTCCTTATTCTCTCATTCTACAATCTTCACCCCCCCATTCTATCGTTCTACAATCCCCCCCCATTCTCCCCTTATTCTCTCATTCTACAATTTTCACCCCCTTCTCCCCTTATTCTCTCATTCTACAATCTTCACCCCCTTTCCCCCCTTATTCTCTCATTCTACAATCTTCACCCCCCTTTCTCCCCTTATTCTCTCATTCTACAATCTTCACCCCCATTCTATCGTTCTACAATCCCCCCCCTTCTCCCCTTATTCTCTCATTCTACAATTTTCACCCCCTTCTCCCCTTATTCTCTCATTCTACAATCTTCACCCCCTTTCTCTCCTTATTCTCTCATTCTACAATCTTCACCCCCATTCTCTCATTCTACAATTTTCACCCCCCTTCTCTCCTTATTCTCTCATTCTACAATCTTCACCCCCTTTCTCCCCTTATTCTCTCATTCTACAATCTTCACCCCCCCATTCTAGCGTTCTACAATCTTCACCCCCCTTTCTCCCCTTATTCTCTCATTCTACAATCTTCACCACCCCCTTTCTCTCCTTATTCTCTCATTCTACAATCTTCACCCCCCATTCTCTCATTCTACAATCTTCACCCCCCTTCTCCACTTATTCTCTCATTCTACAATCTTCACCCCCCATTCTATCGTTCTACAATCTACACCACCCTCTTCTCCTTCTCTACTCTGTCACTCCTCCAACCACGTACTCCTCTCCTTGTTCACCAAGCTCTCTCCCTCTCCTCATTCCATCCATCTCCACATAAGGGCAGTCATTGGATCTAAGACTTTCTCTACTTCCTGTATTCCTGTATGTAGTGACCTCTTACAATCACAAGAGGGCAATCCTCATTACTGACCCATGGGAAATAGGTTAATGTTTTGCATTATTACACTCACTTATATCAGTGTTAATTAAACTGTCAATTGCCTCAATAAAATAAAACAATATTTAAATTAATTCTGTCCAATATAGCACCACCATAGCCAGCTTCCCTCTCCATATCTTTCTGATTCCCTGCTCTCTCTCCCTACACGAGTCTCCCTCCTAACGCCAGGATGTAAGGGAGCTACAGTGCCCACCACAGAGGACCAGCTGTTTTCATATGGTGGAGGTGAGAGCACAGGGGAGAAAGAGGCTAGAGGCCACCAGAGCATCCACCAGCCAAACACCCACTCACCCACACTGCTGCCGGCCTGCCAAGGTCCTGCTGCTGCAGCCTCAACAGCTCTCCACAGAACCAGATAATCAGGAAATCTAAGTTAGTAGCCTGGGTTTTCTGCATTTGGTACACTGTCTGTCTCACTGTCTGTCTCTGACTCACTCTGTCTGTCTCTGACTCACTGTGTCTGTCTCACTGTCTGTCTCTGACTCACTGTGTCTGTCTCTGACTCACTGTCTCTGACTCACTGTCTGTCTCTGACTCACTGTGTCTGTCTCACTGTCTGTCTCTGACTCACTGTGTCTGTCTCTGACTCACTGTCTCTAACTCACTCTCTGTCTCTGACTCACTGTGTCTGTCTCACTGTCTGTCTCTTACTCACTGTCTCTGACTCACTGTCTCTGACTCACTGTGTCTGTCTCACTGTCTGTCTCTGACTCACTGTCTCTTACTCACTGTGTCTGTCTCACTGTCTGTTTCTGATTCACTGTGTCTGTCTCTGACTCACTGTCTCTGACTCACTGTGTCTGTCTCTGACTCACTGTCTGTCTCTGACTCACTGTGTCTGTCTCACTGTCTGTCTCACTGTCTGTCTCTGACTCACTGTCTGTCTCTGACTCACTGTGTCTGTCTCTGATTCACTGTGTCTGTCTCTGACTCACTGTGTCTGTCTCTGACTCACTGTCTCTGACTCACTGTCTGTCTCTGACTCACTGTCTGTCTCTGACTCACTGTGTCTGTCTCACTGTCTGTCTCACTGTCTGTCTCACTGTCTGTCTCTGACTCACTGTCTCTGACTCACTGTCTGTGTCTGTCTCACTGTCTGTCTCTGACTCACTGTGTCTGTCTCACTCTCTGTCTCTGACTCACTGTGTCTGTCTCACTGTCTGTCTCTGACTCACTGTCTCTGACTCACTGTGTCTGTCTCACTGTGTCTGTCTCACTGTCTGTTTCTGATTCACTGTGTCTGTCTCTGACTCACTGTCTCTGACTCACTGTCTGTCTCTGACTCACTGTGTCTGTCTCTGACTCACTGTCTCTGACTCACTGTGTCTGTCTCACTGTCTGTCTCACCGTCTGTCTCTGACTCACTGTCTGTCTCTGACTCACTGTGTCTGTCTCACTGTCTGTCTCTGACTCACTGTGTCTGTCTCTGACTCACTGTCTCTGACTCACTGTCTGTCTCTGACTCACTGTGCCTGTCTGTCTCTGACTCACTGTGTCTGTCTCACTGTGTCTGTCTCACTGTCTGTTTCTGATTCACTGTGTCTGTCTCTGACTCACTGTCTCTGACTCACTGTGTCTGTTTCTGATTCACTGTGTCTGTCTCTGACTCACTGTCTCTGACTCACTGTCTCTGACTCACTGTGTCTGTCTCACTGTGTCTGTCTCACTGTCTGTCTCTGACTCACTGTGTCTGTCTCTGACTCACTGTCTCTGACTCACTGTCTGTCTCTGACTCACTGTGTCTGTCTCTGACTCACTGTCTGTCTCTGACTCACTGTCTGTCTCTGACTCACTGTGTCTATCTCTGACTCACTGTCTCTGACTCACTGTCTGTCTCTGACTCACTGTGTCTGTCTCACTGTCTGTCTCTGACTCACTGTGTCTGTCTCTGACTCACTGTCTCTGACTCACTGTCTGTCTCTGACTCACTGTGTCTGTCTCACTGTCTGTCTCTGACTCACTGTGTCTGTCTGACTCACTGTCTCTGACTCACTGTCTGTCTCTGACTCACTGTGTCTGTCTCTGACTCACTGTGTCTGTCTCACTGTGTCTGTCTCTGACTCACTGTCTGTCTCTGACTCACTGTGTCTGTCTCACTGTCTGTCTCACTGTCTGTCTCTGACTCACTGTCTGTCTCTGACTCACTGTGTCTGTCTCTGATTCACTGTGTCTGTCTCTGACTCACTGTGTCTGTCTCTGACTCACTGTGTCTGTCTCTGACTCACTGTCTGTCTCTGACTCACTGTCTGTCTCTGACTCACTGTGTCTGTCTCACTGTCTGTCTCACTGTCTGTCTCTGACTCACTGTCTCTGACTCACTGTCTGTGTCTGTCTCACTGTCTGTCTCTGACTCACTGTCTCTGACTCACTGTGTCTGTCTCACTCTCTGTCTCTGACTCACTGTGTCTGTCTCACTGTCTGTCTCTGACTCACTGTCTCTGACTCACTGTGTCTGTCTCACTGTGTCTGTCTCACTGTCTGTTTCTGATTCACTGTGTCTGTCTCTGACTCACTGTCTCTGACTCACTGTCTGTCTCTGACTCACCGTGTCTGTCTCTGACTCACCGTGTCTGTCTCTGACTCACTGTCTCTGACTCACTGTGTCTGTCTCACTGTCTGTCTCACCGTCTGTCTCTGATTCACTGTCTGTCTCTGACTCACTGTGTCTGTCTCACTGTCTGTCTCTGACTCACTGTGTCTGTCTGTCTCTGACTCACTGTGTCTGTCTCACTGTGTCTGTCTCACTGTCTGTTTCTGATTCACTGTGTCTGTCTCTGACTCACTGTCTCTGACTCACTGTCTGTCTCTGACTCACTGTGTCTGTTTCTGATTCACTGTGTCTGTCTCTGACTCACTGTCTCTGACTCACTGTGTCTGTCTCACTGTGTCTGTCTCACTGTCTGTCTCTGACTCACTGTGTCTGTCTCTGACTCACTGTCTGTCTCTGACTCACTGTCTGTCTCTGACTCACTGTGTCTGTCTCTGACTCACTGTGTCTGTCTCTGACTCACTGTCTCTGACTCACTGTCTGTCTCTGACTCACTGTGTCTGTCTCACTGTCTGTCTCTGACTCACTGTGTCTGTCTCACTGTCTGTCTCACCGTCTGTCTCTGACTCACTGTCTGTCTCTGACTCACTGTGTCTGTCTCACTGTCTGTCTCTGACTCACTGTGTCTGTCTCTGACTCACTGTCTCTGACTCACTGTCTGTCTCTGACTCACCGTGTCTGTCTGTCTCTGACTCACTGTGTCTGTCTCACTGTGTCTGTCTCACTGTCTGTTTCTGATTCACTGTGTCTGTCTCTGACTCACTGTCTCTGACTCACTGTCTGTCTCTGACTCACTGTGTCTGTTTCTGATTCACTGTGTCTGTCTCTGACTCACTGTCTCTGACTCACTGTGTCTGTCTCACTGTGTCTGTCTCACTGTCTGTCTCTGACTCACTGTGTCTGTCTCTGACTCACTGTCTCTGACTCACTGTCTGTCTCTGACTCACTGTGTCTGTCTCTGACTCACTGTGTCTGTCTCTGACTCACTGTCTCTGACTCACTGTGTCTGTCTCTGACTCACTGTGTCTGTCTCACTGTCTGTCTCTGACTCACTGTGTCTGTCTCACTGTCTGTCTCTGACTCACTGTCTGTCTCTGACTCACTGTGTCTGTCTCTGATTCACTGTGTCTGTCTCTGACTCACTGTCTCTGACTCATTGTGTCTGTCTCACTGTGTCTGTCTCACTGTCTGTCTCTGACTCACTGTGTCTGTCTCTGACTCACTGTCTCTGACTCACTGTCTGTCTCTGACTCACTGTGTCTGTCTCTGACTCACTGTCTGTCTCTGACTCACTGTGTCTGTCTCTGACTCACTGTCTCTGACTCACTGTCTGTCTCTGACTCACTGTGTCTGTCTCACTGTCTGTCTCTGACTCACTGTGTCTGTCTCTGACTCACTGTCTCTGACTCACTGTCTGTCTCTGACTCACTGTGTCTGTCTCACTGTCTGTCTCTGACTCACTGTGTCTGTCTGACTCACTGTCTCTGACTCACTGTCTGTCTCTGACTCACTGTGTCTGTCTCTGACTCACTGTGTCTGTCTCACTGTGTCTGTCTCTGACTCACTGTGTCTGTCTCACTGTGTCTGTCTCTGACTCACTGTCTGTCTCTGACTCACTGTCTGTCTCTGACTCACTGTGTCTGTCTCTGATTCACTGTGTCTGTCTCTGACTCACTGTGTCTGTCTCTGACTCACTGTCTCTGACTCACTGTCTGTCTCTGACTCACTGTGTCTGTCTCACTGTCTGTCTCACTGTCTGTCTCTGACTCACTGTCTCTGACTCACTGTCTGTGTCTGTCTCACTGTCTGTCTCTGACTCACTGTCTCTGACTCACTGTGTCTGTCTCACTCTCTGTCTCTGACTCACTGTGTCTGTCTCACTGTCTGTCTCTGACTCACTGTCTCTGACTCACTGTGTCTGTCTCACTGTCTGTTTCTGATTCACTGTGTCTGTCTCTGACTCACTGTCTCTGACTCACTGTCTGTCTCTGACTCACCGTGTCTGTCTCTGACTCACCGTGTCTGTCTCTGACTCACTGTCTCTGACTCACTGTGTCTGTCTCACTGTCTGTCTCACCGTCTGTCTCTGACTCACTGTCTCTGACTCACTGTGTCTGTCTCACTGTCTGTCTCTGACTCACTGTGTCTGTCTCTGACTCACTGTCTCTGACTCACTGTCTGTCTCTGACTCACTGTGTCTGTCTGTCTCTGACTCACTGTGTCTGTCTCACTGTGTCTGTCTCACTGTCTGTTTCTGATTCACTGTGTCTGTCTCTGACTCACTGTCTCTGACTCACTGTCTGTCTCTGACTCACTGTGTCTGTTTCTGATTCACTGTGTCTGTCTCTGACTCACTGTCTCTGACTCACTGTGTCTGTCTCACTGTGTCTGTCTCACTGTCTGTCTCTGACTCACTGTGTCTGTCTCTGACTCACTGTCTCTGACTCACTGTCTGTCTCTGACTCACTGTGTCTGTCTCTGACTCACTGTGTCTGTCTCTGACTCACTGTCTCTGACTCACTGTCTGTCTCTGACTCACTGTGTCTGTCTCACTGTCTGTCTCTGACTCACTGTGTCTGTCTCACCGTCTGTCTCTGACTCACTGTCTGTCTCTGACTCACTGTGTCTGTCTCACTGTCTGTCTCTGACTCACTGTGTCTGTCTCTGACTCACTGTCTCTGACTCACTGTCTGTCTCTGACTCACTGTGTCTGTCTGTCTCTGACTCACTGTGTCTGTCTCACTGTCTGTTTCTGATTCACTGTGTCTGTCTCTGACTCACTGTCTCTGACTCACTGTCTGTCTCTGACTCACTGTGTCTGTTTCTGATTCACTGTGTCTGTCTCTGACTCACTGTCTCTGACTCACTGTGTCTGTCTCACTGTGTCTGTCTCACTGTCTGTCTCTGACTCACTGTGTCTGTCTCTGACTCACTGTCTCTGACTCACTGTCTGTCTCTGACTCACTGTGTCTGTCTCTGACTCACTGTCTCTGACTCACTGTGTCTGTCTCTGACTCACTGTGTCTGTCTCACTGTCTGTCTCTGACTCACTGTGTCTGTCTCTGACTCACTGTCTCTGACTCACTGTCTGTCTCTGACTCACTGTGTCTGTCTCACTGTCTGTCTCTGACTCACTGTGTCTGTCTCTGACTCACTGTCTCTGACTCACTGTGTCTGTCTCACTGTCTGTTTCTGATTCACTGTGTTGTGCTTACCAACACAGCGATGCAAAGTAACACTATAGGGAAGCATCATGACATCAACATAGACAGAGGATTAAAGGAGGCATCATCATGTAATGACAAAGGTCACGCTAAAAAGCAGGTGTCTTACATGATTGCATGCATTTGTCTGTTCATTGTCAGTCAGTAAGGGATATGTTGGTGCCGATTTATCCTCTTCCGACAAGGGTTGTAGTAGTCAATCTGCCTCCGTTTATTACGGTGATCAAATCCGGAAAGAGCTGAGTCGTTTTGGGAAGTTTACTAGCGTTTTTGCGTGTACTGTCGACAGGCTTTCAGGCAGATACCGTTAAGTATGTTGTTTGATTCCCGAGGCAAGTGTTCATGTTTCTGAATAACAATGAGCAACTCTTAAATGTACATTTTAAAGTGAGGCATGGGAATGGTCTCCATGCGGGGTTTGCCAGCACAGATAGTCTGCGGTGCTATGAGTGTGGGGATTTGGGGCATAAGATCTTTGCGTGCCCACATAAAGGCCGTAGACAAGGTGAGGGTACACGTGCCAGTGGGGGAAATCAAAGTCAACGTGCCAAGTCATGCTGTAGTGCTGTGATGTGATGGTGGTGGTGTAGATGAGGCTGGGCCTAGTCAGGTTATAGATGGTGGTGTAGATGAGGCTGGGTCTAGTCAGGCTATAGATGTTGGTGTAGATGAGGCTGGGTCTAGTCATGATATGGATGGTGGTGTAGATAAGGCTGGGTATAGTCATGTTATAGATGGTGGTTTAGATGAGGCTGGGTCTAGTCATGCTATAGATGTTGGTGTAGATGAGGCTGGGTATAGTCATGATATAGATGGTGGTGTAGATGAGCCTGGGTCTAGTCATGTTATAGATGAGGCTGGGTCTAGTCAGGTTATAGATGGTGGTGTAGATGAGGCTGGGTCTAGTCAGGTTATAGATGGTGGTGTAGATGAGGCTGGGTCTAGTCAGGCTATAGATGGTGGTGTGGATGAGGCTGGGACTAATCAGGCTATAGATGGTGGTGTAGATGAGGCTGGGCCTAGTCATGTTATAGATGGTGGTGTAGATAAGGCTGGGCCTAGTCATGTTATGGATAGTGGTAATGCTATGGATGGTGCTGGGGGGAAGCCCTGACTAGAGAGAAAGGGCAGGTGGTCAGGATGGGAGATGGAGATGAGGAAGGTGAGTCTGAGGAAGAGGACGATGAGGATGCATTCTTTTCAGAATTTTCAGAGGTTTTAATGAAATGAGGATGATTCATTAAAGAAAGAAAGAGGCTGTTCCCTTACTTCTATCCAAAATAAGGAAACAGTCAAGACTCTACTTCAAACCAAAATAAGGGAACAGCCAAGACTTTACTTCTATCCAAAATAAGGGAACAGCCAAGACTTTACTTCAATCCAAAATAAGGGAACAGCCAAGACTTTACTTCAAACCAAAATAAGGGAACAGCCAAGACTTTACTTCTATCCAAAATAAGGGAACAGCCAAGACTTTACTTCAAACCAAAATAAGGGAACAGTCAAGACTTTACTTCTATCCAAAATAAGGGAACAGTCAAGGGCTGTGGGCACAAAGTAAGAGCTTCATTGACATCAAGGGAGACAGTAAAACTGTCAGTTATTTAGATAAAAAATGTTATTTTACATAAAGTAGGATCAGAGATAATATCTCTGCTCTTTCCACATTCTGCTCCAAGCCCAAACCCCAAGCCGCGGATGAAATCACAGCGACATGAACATTTATCAAAAGTGGCGATTCGGCCACAGCTGTCAAAGTCATTATGTCACAGCAACCAAATCACCAGGGCTGGAGAGGACAGCCAAGACTCGAATGTCCCCTGGATTCAGAGGAGATAAAGAGAGAGCCTGGGGATAAAGAGAGAGCCTCCACCTCCTGCACACACCATCCTCTGACTGGCCCCCTCTCTCCCAGACTCGGACAGCCTCCCTGTTACTGACTTGAATGCCCTTGGTGAAGACAGCTGGCAACTTTGATTTTGCATGAAGTATAATTGTGTTCTGTTGTGACAATTTCTCTGCTGTGTGAAAAACAGTGCATCACTCTGTGCTCTGAGCCTCCTACTGTTCATCTTAACTCTGAAAATAACCAAATTGATTATCCAGCCTTACTATGCCCCCTCTTGCAGAACACATCAACAGAACACACAGGAAGCTCAGGTGGCATAGGTTACAACATTGGGGCAAACCAAATGATTGGAGCACATTATTTTGCAATAATTTGCTCTACTTAATCATGAAACAGAACAGAAAGTTGACTGTCATTTGATATAATATATTGTTGCTGGAGACCTCTCTATCATGGCAGGCTTAGAGGATCATTGAAATAAACTAAGGAGCAGGGGGTTTCTAAAGAAGTTTGGAATTAGCGAAAGGCTGGCCCTCTTTTCCCCTCTCATCCCTTAATCCTCTTCAGTACACTTGAAAATCAGGCACCATGCTGCTTGACTTAAACTGCCAGACACAAATATTCCCGAAGCCAGTCACTCTGTGGAGGACGCTTTGCTTCAGCAGCAACTGACATTTGTCTATTATTCCACTCCGGATATGTCTAGAAAGCGACGTGACAATAAAACAGAGAATGACAGTGACATAGATGTCAAATGGTCTCATCCATCCCTGTGCTGTTTGGTCCTGTCTCTCTGCTGTAGAGACAGCTATTCAGAGAGAGACAACACCACCACTGTAGGGGTGATAACAGGATCGTATCACTGTTCTCTTACTCTTCTCTTTGAAGTTACACAGACATACAGGCTATTTAGTTTCACTGCTGTTAGCCATCCCGCAGAACAAGCTAATCACATTCCATTAAAATGCTCAATCAGCGAACGTGATGCGCCATTGAAAATGTTTTTCTGAATATCTTCATCAGGTGCCATTCTCGTTACACACTTCCAACAACTTTAAGGGCGGATTCAATGCTGTAAAACGGGGTTATTCAACCTTTTGCTTACATATAAAGGGGGTCCATGGGTTGCCGATTTTCCTGGGCGGGGGTCCCTAGGCAAGAAAAGGTTTAAGACCCCTGCTATAAAAAGGTCTGTTGTAATGGCGGTGCAGTGAGGTGTTATAATTGGGCACCATAATAAATCGGCTCCACCTCAGCTCCCACAAGGGCCCGTTTGACTCATGCATGGGACAAGCCACCAAGAGAAATAGCAGAGGAAATCTCTAACCTAGGCTATTCATAAAGCGCCTCAAAGTAGGAGTGTTGGTCTAGGATCAGGTTGCCCCTGTCTATATGATATTATTCATTATGATCAAAAAAGGCAAAACTGATCCTAGACCAGCACCCATACTCTAAGACACATTATGAATAGTTTTAAACACACCACAGTACATTGCCAAGGCAATCAATAAGCTAATTAACAGATGAATGAACTGCTCAAGGCTCTCAACATCTTTAAGGGGAATTCTATGTTTAAAATGTTGTACACGATCCAGATCTGCATACAAATACATAACAAAAAGTTAATAAGTTGACTGTCATTTGATATAATATATTGTTGCTGGTCACGGGGGCCCCTCAGGGGTGCGTGCTCAGTCCCCTCCTGTACTCCCTGTTCACTCATGACTGTATGGTCAGGTACGACTCCAACAACATCATTAAGTTGCAGACGACACAATAGCGGTAGGCCTGATCACCGACAACGATGAGACAGCCTATAAGGAGGAGGTCAGAGACCTGGCTGTGCTGTGTAAGGATAACAACCTCTCCCTTAACATGATCAAGACAAAGGAGATGATTGTGGACTACAGGAAAAGGAGGACCGAGCACGCCCCCATTTTCATCAATGGGCTGTAGTGGAGCAGGTTGAGATCTTCAAATTCCATGGTGTCCACATCACCAACAAACTATTATAGTTCAAACACACCAATACTGTCATGAAGAGGGCACGACAACACCTCCCCCCCCAAGAAAAGACTGAAAAGATTTGGCATGGGTACCCAGATCCTCAAAAAGTTCCATAACTGCACCATCAAGAGCATCCTGACCGGTTACAACACCGCCTGGTATGCTTCGCATCCGACCGTAAGGCGCTACAGAGGGTAGTGCTTGTGGCCCAGTACATCACTGGGGCCAAGCTACCTGCCATCCAGGACCCTCTATATCAGGCATGTCAGAGGAAGGCCCTAAACATGTTCAAAGTCTCCAGCCACCCTAGTCATAGACTGTTCTCTCTGTTACCGCACAGCAAGCGCTACCGGAGCGCCAAGTCTTGGTCCAAAAAGCTTCATAACAGCTTCTACCCCCTCTTTTACTCTGCTGCTACTCTCTGTTATTATCTATGCATAGTCACTTTAACTCTAACTACATGTACATATTACCTCCATTACCTCGACTAACCTGTGTGCCCACACATTGACTCTGTACCGGTACCCCATGTATATAGCCTGTTATTAGTGTATATATAAATAAGTAAGTAATACATAATATAGTGTTATTTATCTATTTTTTTTACTTAACACTTATTTTTCAGCCCATCAGTGTCCAATAACAACCTCTCCCTCAAAACGACATTGTGGGTTAAAGGCTTGTAAGTAAGCATTTCACGATAAGGTCTACAGTGCACACTTTTATAAAACAAGAGATTGATTCTTCTAAGCAAATGTTGTTGATCAGTACAATAAAATGTAATTTTCTCATAGCAGTTGCCAATAAAATAAGTCCTAAATGGAAGGGAGTGTTGATCATCTGTAGCCTACATGATATCACTTAAAACAAGCTCAATAACTCAATGCATGACACACACTGATTCAGAGGGGTTTGGGTTAAATGTGGAAGACATATTTTTGGGTTGAATGCGGAAGACATAGGGGTTGGGTTAAATGCGGAAGACATAGGGGTTGGGTTAAATGTGGAAGACATATTTTCGGGTTGAATGCGGAAGACATAGGGGTTGGGTTAAATGCGGAAGACATATTTTCAGGTTGAATGCGGAAGACAGGGGTTGGGTTAAATGTGGAAGACATATTTTCGGGTTGAATGTGGAAGACATAGGGGTTGGGTTAAATGCGGAAGACATATTTTCGGGTTGAATGCGGAAGACAGGGGTTGGGTTAAATGTGGAAGACATATTTTCGGGTTGAATGTGGAAGACATAGGGGTTGGGTTAAATGCGGAAGACATATTTTCGGGTTGAATGCGGAAGACATAGGGGTTGGGTTAAATGCGGAAGACATATTTTCGGGTTGAATGCATTCAGTTGTGCAACTGAACATCCCTTTCACCCACTGTTCTTTCACCCACTGTTCTTTCACCCACTGTTCTTTCACTCTTATTCACCTGTATTGTGAATAGACCTTGATTTACCCAGTTTATCAATAGAGATTTACCATTCAAATAAACGATTACCGTTATGTTGTTTTGTAGTTAGATTGCAAAGTAAAAATGATTATGTAATTGATTCATACATGCATACATGGCTGTCTCTAAAACAATGAACATTAACTTGTTCAAATGTAATGATATTGAACTCAAAAGATTCCCAACGATAAAACAGAGCAGTAGCTGAGTTTCTCTCTGGATCAAGTGCCATTCTGTGACTTTGGCTAATATGCTGTGTGTGTGTGTGTGTGTGTGTGTGTGTGTGTGTGTGTGTGTGTGTGTGTGTGTGTGTGTGTGTGTGTGTGTGTGTGTGTGTGTGTGTGTGTGTGTGTGTGTGTGTGTGTGTGTGTGTGTGTGTGTGTGTGTGTTAAAATTTATCGTGACGGTATCTAGTATTATGATACTACACCTGGTATTGGTATCGAAGTCAAAATTCTGGTATCGTGACAACACTAGTACGCTATGTAGCCGATGGGACATGCTTGGGTAAAATGAATCACCAAAGTATGCTAATTAGGTGCTTGTAAATATGGGGAACTGCAGGTAAAAAATAACTGTTTTGGCAATATCGGAACAGACACCCTTATCTGCAGCATCCCAGGCATATCTATGTGTTTGTGCGTGTGTGCTGTTGAAAATACTGAACCCAAAGATAAGGTGAACGACTACTATATTTAGAAGCTTAACAGACAAACAATAGTCAAGACATATGCATCAAAATAATATAGTGTAGATTTTTACTGTAATACCCAATGTAGTATACTGTAGTATTTACAGTTTATTATCGTGTAAATACTGTAGTAAAACAATTATGTAGTTTTGTGGACTGTAGTATTTCTGTGGACATTTCGGTAGTATTTTTGTGTGGATAATACTATAGTATTCTACAGTATACTGCAAAATTCTATACTAAGTACTATACTAAGTACTACACATGATCGCGGGATACTCTTAGTATTTGACTGTAGTATTTCTGAATTATACTGTAGTAATCTATAGTATTTTTTTATTTGGGACGTTCCTCTGAGAGGTTCGTAGCAATCTACCCCCCCTCCTCAAGGGCAAGCAGGGGTAAATACTCTGGCCTATCTGTTGTTCTGGGCCTCTGGTCACCACATTAGATCAAGGTTGTCGAGACCTCTAAGGTAGGTGAGAGAGAGAGCATTGTTAATTAGATTTGGTGGAGACAAATTAAGTGTTCTTCATCATTAATATGCAGACGAGCACAGCAGACCCACAGAGCCCAATAAACGTGCCAACTGCAATTTATCCAAGGGAAACCAACTGCAAATTAATTGAGAAATTATAGGATAACACTAACTCAGTTAATGGGCTCTGCAACAGCAGAGCCCACTGATACTCAGTGATGCAGGCAATAGGACAACAATATTGGTGTTTTTCTTTTTTACCTTTATTTTACTAGGCAAGTCAGTTAAGAACAAATTCTTATTTTCAATGACGGCCTAGGAACAATGGGACAACTGCCTGTTCAGATTTGTACCTTGTCAGCTCTGGGATTTGAACTTGCAACCTTTCGGTTACTAGTCCGACGCTCTAACCACTAGGCTACCCTGCCGCCCCAGTGTGTGGGAAGGAGAGTGCTGTAAAACAGGCTCTAACCTATTGCTGTAGTGTTAATGGCCTCATCCCAACTGACAACACATCACTAATGACTTAGCAGTGTGGAAGGTAGCCTCCGTCTGGGGAAAAGAGTCATCAACACAGAATGGTTACAGACACAGAGACATGTGCTATGGCCCTAAGATGTTTCACTGTCCCACAGCGTGAGCCTGTGGTGGGCGTCAACATGTTGGAGGGAGACCGGGCTATGGCCCTTAGATGTTTCACTGTCCCATAGCGTGAGCCTGTGGTGGGCGTCAACATGTTGGAGGGAGACCGGACTATGGCCCTTAGATGTTTCACTGTCCCACAGCGTGAGCCTGTGGTGGGCATCAACATGTTGGAGGGAGACTGGGCTATGGCCCTTAGATGTTTCACTGTCCCACAGCGTGAGCCTGTGGTGGGCATCAACATGTTGGAGGGAGACTGGGCTATGGCCCTAAAGATGTTTCACTGTCCCACAGCGTGAGCCTGTGGTGGGCATCAACATGCTGGAGGGAGACTGGGCTATGACGGGGTAGGTAGAAGTAGCCTCTAACCACTGATACCGAGTCAGATCTTTTCCCATCCTCCTAATGATTACGGGTAGTATTGGGAATAGGGTAATCTGATCCTAGATCTGTGGTTAGGGCTGGGGCAAGTATGACCCAGCCAAGGTGTAGTGGATAAGTCAACAGGGGTGTGAGGGAGGCAGTTCTTCCCTGGGAAGTGACATGCCTGGTGGTGCCACTTCGTGAAACATTTCCTTTACCCATAATCCTCCGGGTAATAAATGATGACAGCCACAGATGCTCCGTTCCTGGAGAAGACCAATCAATGTGCCTCCTGCAGATTAGTGTAAACTACTTAACCTCCAGCGCAACAAATCTACTGTCACTCTACAGGGCACTCCTCACAGGGAACGGAAGTTCACTGTACCTGTTTGATACCATTGACCTTCAAACACCGAGAGAGTTGGCACACTAGTATAAAAATATGCTAGCCTCAAGGCTGTCAAATTAAATATTCATGACTGTACTATTAGGTACAATACATGACAGAAGTATGTGGACACTCCTTCAAATTAGTGGATTTGGCTATTTAAGCCACACCCGTTGCTGACAGGTGTATACAATCGAGTACATAGCCATGCAATGTCATGTTTTGTCTTATATTGTCTTGTCATTATGCTTTCCCTTCTGTTCGTTTCCCCCTGCTGGTCTTATTAGGTTCGTTCCCTTTTTTCTATCCCTCTCTCTCCCCCTCCCTCTCTCTCCTCTCTCTATCGTTCCGTTCCTGCTCCCAGCTGTTCCTCATTCTCCTACTCACTCATTTAGTCTTTTCACACCTGTCCCCTATCTTGTCCTCTGATTAGAGTCCCTATTTCTCCCCTTGTTTTCCGTTTCTGTCCTGTCGGATCCTTGTATGATGTTCGCTGTGCTGTGTCATTGTCTCGCCCTGTCGTGTCTTGTCTCCTTCAGATGCTGCGTGTGAGCAGGTGTCTGAGTCTGCTACGGTCGGTGCCTTCCCGAGGCAACCTGCAGTTAATGGTCGAGTCTCCAGTCTGTCCTCGTCACTACGAGTGGATTTAAGTTTTTTCATGTTTTGTTTTCTGCTTTGATTGTCCAGGAGTATTGCTTTTATCCTTTACTGGAATAAAGACTCTGTTTTCGCCAAGTCGCTTTTGGGTCCTCATTCACCTGCATAACATGCAATCTCCATAGCCAAACAGTTGACAGTTGAATTGCCCACGCTGATGAGCTCAGTCATTTTCAACTTGGCAACAGTCATAGGATGTCAAATGTGCAACAAGTCAGTTTGTCAAATTTCTGCCCTGCTAGAGCTGCCCAGGTCAACTGTAAGAGCTGTTATTGTGAAGTTGAAAAGGAAAGGAGCAACAACGGCTTGGCCGCGAAGTGGTAGGCCACTTCACCGAATGCTGAAGCGCATAAAAATCATCTGTCCTCGGTTGCAACACTCATTACCGGGTTCCAAACTGCCTCTGGAAGCAACGTCAGCACAATAACTGTTTGTTGGGAGCTTCATGAATTGGGATTCCATGACTGAGGAGCCGCACACAAGCCTAAGATTACCATGCACAATGCCAAGATTCGGCTGGAGTGGTGTAAAATTGAGGCTGTGATTAAAAAGTTAGAGCTCTTCTCTGTCTGCATTAACAAGGACAAATCAAATAAAATGTTATTTGATGACAATACACAGGTCTTTCCATCATTGTATGATTTTTTGTGTGAAAATGAACTCAAGTTTACAGACAATGTCAAATGTGATTTAGCGAAGCATCTGAGTGAGTTGGGTGCGCAATTACGCAGGTACTTTCCCAAAACGGATGACACAAACAATTGGATTCGTTATCCCTTTCATGCCCTGCCTCCAGTCCACTTATCGATATCTGAACAAGAGAGCCTCATTGAAATTGCATCAAGCGGTTCTGTGAAAATGGAATTTAATCAGAAGCCACTGCCAGATTTCTGGATACGGCTGCGCTCAGAGTATCCTGCCGCTGTTATGACACTGATGCCCTTTGCAACCACGTACCTATGTGAGAGTGGATTCTCGGCCTTCACTAGCATGAAAACTAAATACAGGCACAGACTGTGTGTGGAAAACGATTTAAGACAGACTCTCTCCAATACAACCCAACATTGCAGAGTTATGTGCGTCCTTTCAAGCACACACTTCTCATTAACCTGTGGTGAGTTATTCACAATTTTCGATGAACAAAGTTTTAATATGTAAGATGGTTAAAAAAAGAGCAAAATTATTGATTATTATTATTATTATTATGTCAGTCAGTCAGTCAGTCAGTCAGTCAGTCAGTCAGTCAGTCAGTCAGTCAGTCAGTCAGTCAGTCAGTCAGTCAGTCAGTCAGTCAGTCAGTCAGTCAGTCAGTCAGTCCAAACATAACTGATCTGGGAGAAAGCAGATGCTGGGCTGAGGGCACTGTCCTTCCTAGGGATGGAGATTAAGGTCAATTGACAATAAATCATGTCCTGTTTTGTTTTTTTACAGGCTCCACTAGGTCAATATAGCCACGCTACAGAGTACACTCAGTCTAAACAGAAGTAAGGGACAAAGGTATGGAAGAACAGTATACAACTAACTTTTCACTTCTGAACTTAATGTCAGGGTTCAGGGTTCTCCACATACCAGATTACAACCATGTGATCATGATTAAACCAGTGCAAATGTAATTATTGGGCATCTATTACCGGAATGCTAACAAAATTATTACTTGTGCTAATAGAGGCTACTAGCAAAATATGCTAACAAGCGCAAATGAAAATAAACATATTGCAAAGACAGGCAATCTAGCTCATAAAGTTATACACAGGTAAGAGCTACCGAATGTAATTTTTTTTGAGAGTTTGGACATTTACAAGCAAATGTGAAAGAGAGGCATTGTGCAAATGCTTGTCTGAAGGAAGAACAGTACTGGGTCTGGAGCAGCATGTGTCCAAGCGGTGACTGTGTGGAGTCTGGAGTCGCTAGGGCAACGGGCCTGCCTGCTCTTCTTGGAGAAGAGGTGGGATGAGCACCTGGAGTCGCTAGGGCAACGGGCCTGCTTGCTCTTCTTGGAGAAGAGGTGGGAGGAGCACCTGGAGTCGCTAGGGCAACGGGCCTGCCTACAGGGAAGCAGAAGGGCCAACAACAGAGGAGAAAAACCACACGGAAATCAAAATACGATAACAAAGAGCTTCTGAAACAGGAAGCATTATGATGCCCCGTCACCTTAATAATTCTGCCACTTACTTAGATAAGTAGCAGGTTAAACTAAGGGGTCTTGTTTAAGGCAGAATTGCGTAAACACAGATCTAAAATGCTTCTTATTGTCATTTTGGCATCAGACTCATTTTGTGCTTCAGTTGCACATCTCCACTCAGATGAGAATTCACTAACAGGAATTCTATCAGCAGACGACGCTCTGACTGATGTGTAGCTACTTTTCTCCAGTACTTTTCTTGGTGTAGTCAGCCTACTTTTCAAGATTAACTTTAAGCAAAGCATTAGGATAGAAAGCCACTCCTATCGCAGGGCACAGTAGGTCAGGCCTCTAAAACCACTCTCACAGGGCACAGTAGGTCAGGCCTCTAAAACCACTCTCACAGGGCACAGTGGGTCAGGCCTCTAAAACCACTCTCACAGGGCACAGTGGGTCAGGCCTCTAAAACCACTCTCACAGGGCACAGTGGGTCAGGCCTCTAAAACCACTCTCACACCTCCACACACCAGTCCTCCGGTGGCAGCTCCCCGCGCCAGGCTTCCTGTGCGTGTTCTCTATCCAGTTCCACCAGTTCCAGCACCACGCATCAGGCCTACAGTGCGCCTCGCCTCTCCAGCGCTGCCGGAGTCTCCCGCCTGTTCAGCGCTGTCGGGGCCTTTCTCCTCTCCTGCGCTGCCGGAGTCTCCCGCTTGTTTAGCGCAGCCAGAGCCTTCCTTCTTTCCAGCGCTGCCGGAGTCTCCTGCCTGTTCAGCGCAGCCTGAGCTGTCAGTCTGCATGGAGCAGCCTGAGCTGTCAGACTGCATGGAGCAGCCTGAGCTGTCAGACTGCATGGAGCAGCCAGAGCTGCCAGACTGCATGGAGCAGCCAGAGCTGCCAGTCTGCATGGGGCAGCCAGAGCTGTCAGTCTGCATGGAGCAGCCAGAGCTGCCAGGTTGCATGGAGCAGCCAGAGCTGCCAGTCTGCATAGAGCTGCCAGTCTGCATAGAGCAGCCAGAGCTGCCAGTCTGCATGGAGCTGCCAGTCTGTATAGAGCAGCCAGAGCTGTCAGTCTGCATAGAGCAGCCAGAGCTGCCAGTCTGCATGGAGCAGCCAGAGCTGCCAGTCTGCATGGAGCAGCCAGAGCTGCCAGTCTGCATGGAGCAGCCAGAGCTGCCAGTCTGCATGGAGAAGCCAGATCTGCCAGTCTGCATGGACAGCCAGACTCTTCCAGATCCGCCAGTCAACCAGACTCTTCCAGATCTGCCAGTCAACCAGACTCTTCCAGATCTGCCAGTCAACCAGACTCTTCCAGATCTGCCAGTCAACCAGACTCTTCCAGATCTGCCAGTCAACCAGACTCTTCCAGATCTGCCAGTCAACCAGACTCTTCCAGATCTGCCAGTCAACCAGACTCTTCGAGATCCGCCAGCCAGCCAGGATCTGCCAGAGCCAACTACCTGCCTGAGCTTCCTCTCAGTGCTGAGCTTCCTCTCAGTGCTGGGCTTCCTCTCAGTGCTGGGCTTCCTCTCAGTGCTGGGCTTCCTCTCAGTGCTGGGCTTCCTCTCAGTGTTGGGCTTTCCCTCAGTGCTGGGCTTCCCCTCAGTGCTGGGCTTCCCCTCAGTGCCGGGCTTCCCCTCAGTGCCGGGCTTCCCCTCAGTGCCGAGCTGCCCCTCAGTCCCGAGCTGCCCCTCAGTCCCGAGCTGCCCCTCAGTCCCGAACTGCCCCTCAGTCCCGAGCTGCCCCTCAGTCACGAGCTGCCCCTCAGTCACGAGCTGCCCCTCAGTCACGAGCTGCCCCTCAGTCACGAGCTGCCCCTCAGTCACGAGCTGCCCCTCAGTCCAGTGGGGTTCTGGGTGAGGACTATTAGGCCATGGTCGGCTGCGAGGGTGGATTATCCCAGGACGCGAGGGGGAGGAACTATGACATTTATGGAGTGGGGTCCACGTCCCGAGCCGGAGCCGCCACCATGGACAGACGCCCACCCGGACCCTCCCTATGGTTTTGAGGTGCGTCCGGGAGTCCGCACCTTAGGGGGGGGGGGGGGTCTGTCACGCCTTGGTCTTAGTATTTTGTGTTTTCTTTATTTATTTATTTGGTCAGGCCAGGGTGTGACATGGGTTATTGTGGTGTGTTCTTTGTCTTGGGGTTTTGTGGGGCGTCGACGTAGTCTATGGCTGCCTGAGGCAGTTCTCAATCAGTCAGGTGATTATCGTTGTCTCTGATTGGGAACCATATTTAGGCAGCCATATTCTGTGAGTGTTTTCGTGGGTGATTGTTCCTGTCTTTGTGTTTGCACCAGATAGGGCTGTTTCGGTTTTTCTCTTTTCATTATTTTGTAGTTTCCGCTTGTATTGTTTTTTCCTTCATTAAAATCATCATCACGCTGCATTTTGGTCCGATCCTTGTTCTACCTCTTCGTCAGAGGAGGAGATAGAAGAGAGCCGTTACAGCGAGGTGTCAAATGTATTCAACACGGCTGCATTTTCAGCATGTCATACAAAATTATATACAGATGACATTGATTTTAGCGTTGCAAAATTGGCTTAGTCGCGTAGTGCAGACCCTATAAAACATAGCTAGCTTCATAAACATATTTTGGGGGAATTCTGAAATGTATTGGAATAAGTTACCAAAATACAAAACTAGCTAGCTAGCTATGGGTAACTGTAGCTAGTTAGCTACCTGACAGGAGTGCTAGCTAGCTACATTCCCTTGCAAGGTACATTAACAGCATTAAGTTGGTTGTTTTTAAGCTCAATTTCAAGATTTCCAGCAAGGACGTTGCCTCTCCGATCATCACTCTCCCTCGCTTGGGTAAGGGACATTTAAGGTACACTTCAATTTGACGATGTAAAACGTAATTTAACAATTTTACAGTAATTTTCTTATTAGTAACTGGAATAATGCTTATTAGTAACTGGAATAATGCTTATTAGTAACTGGAATAATGATTATTAGTAACTGGAATAATGCTTATTAGTAACTGGAATAATGCTTATTAGTAACTGGAATAATGCTTATAAGTAACTGGAATAATGCTTATTAGTAACTGGAATAAGCAATTTCTTAAATGTGTCAAGTGCAGCATCTGGTTGCTCCTCATTACGCACCACAGACAGGCAAATTTTCTTCAACTTAGGAATCAATACAAAACCCTTTGTATGACTTCTTATACACTATATTAGGCCCAGTTTTTTGGAACTTTGGTTTTCTCTAGATATGGCTACTATATTATGATCACTACATCTGATGGACTAGGATACTGCTTTAGAGCAGACTTCTGCAGCATTAGTAAAGATGTGATCATACGTCTCTCTCCCTTCTACTGCATGCTGCTTCTTGCCATTCATTCCACAGTCTTCATGGTCAGATGCAGAAAGATGTTGGTGACAACGATGCTGCTCTCTATAAATGTAATATAATTAAACTATTTGTTTGTGTTATCTTACTGCTACTTTGTCGTTTCTTAGCAAGTTCTAGTTCTAGCTAAAATAAATGGTGTTAGTCGCAAAAAGCTAATCGCTATTTAGCTGGCATGCTAGCTTGTTAAATGTACTAAATCAGAGAAAGGTTATCTAGCTAATACAGCCTGGTACCAGTACGGATGTAGGCCTAGATAAGCATGTTGTTTGTGGAACAGTATCTTCCTAGTCAAAGAGGAATAGGCGAAGCATGAATATGGCTGCAGTCCAAATTCAAAGTAGAAAGCCCTTGGTCCTAAATCCTCAGCCCTTAAATCCCCATGGATTGATGAGGATTATTTTTTTTCTCCCCCAAATCAAACCAAGTTTCAAATCAAAGGTTATTTGTCACATGGGACAATGCAGTTATAAGAAAAATAACAAATAGTTAAAGAGCAGCAGTAAAATAACAATAGCGAGGCTATATATAGGGGATACCGGTATAGATTCAAAGTGGGGGGGCACAGATTAGTTGAGGTAATTGAGGTAATATGTACATGTGGGTAGAGTTAAAGTGACTATGCATAGATAATAACCAGTGAGTAGCAGCAGCATAAAACAGGGGTTGGGGGGGGGGCAATGCAAATATCCTGTGTGGCCATTTGATTAGCTGTTTTGAGTCTTATGGCTTGGGGGTAGGAGCTGTTAACGAGCCTTTTGGACCTAGACTTTGTAACAACGTTCGTCTGTTGTATGAAGAGAGTCAGACCGAAATGCAGCGTGTAGGTTACTCATGACTTTAATGAAGATAAATGCGGTACATGAAATAACTGTATAAGAAAACAACAAACGGAACGAGAACTAAGTACAGCCTATCTGGTGACTAACACAGAGACAGGTACAACCACCCACAAAATAAAACTCGAACTCAGGCTGCCTAAATACGGTTCCCAATCAGAGACAACGATAAGCAGCTGACTCCAATTGAGAATCGCCTCAGGCAGCCAAGCCTAACTAGACACACCCCTAATCATACACAATCCCAAATACTACAAACCCCAATACGAAAACACAACATATAAACCCATGTCACACCCTGGCTACCCAAACATATACCAAAAACACAAAATATAATGACCAGGGCGTGACAGACTTGGCGCTCCAGTACCACTAGCCGTGCGGTAGCAGAGAGAACAGTCTATGACTAGGGTGGCTGGACAGAGGGGTGAGAAGGTTGCCAGGTATAAGCCCAAACGACCACTCAAAACCCATCAAAAAGGCAGGAAAACTAGCCCATTTTCTTTTTTTCACAGCAAGAGAGGAGTTGACCTATTTAAACAATAAACCCTTTTTCCATAACGTTAACGAGCCAATTAAGAAGGAATATGAATATCACAGTAGCTGCTGCCTTGGCAGGAACTAATGAGGATATATAATGAACCCCAGGAAGAGTAGCTGCTGCCTTGGCAGGAACATGGGGATCCATAATAAAATATAAAACATAACCACAACCAAGCAGCCAGTCACCATGAGAGAGGAAATCAGAGGGTCATATCTAAAGACTGACTGTCAACTGAAGTCTTCAACAATCCCGCCATTCAATATGCTCTGTACAGCCAAGCTAACCTTGAGGGAGAGGTTGCCATGGCCACAGTCTGATTTGAAGCATTTTGTCATGGTGATGGTTTGGAGAATTATTGAATGGTGCACTCTCAATCTCCAAAGAATCAATCATCACAATACATAGACAAATAAAACACAGTTCAATGTACATCTGTTCATGTGTAACTCTGTGTTGTTGTTTATGTCGCACTGCTTTGGTTTATCTTGGCCAGGTTGCAGTTGTAAATGAGAACTGGTTCTCAACTCGCCTACCTGGTTAAATAAAGGTGAATTTAAAAAAATATTAGAATAAATAAAAAATGTGTCTTCACCCGAGCGTTGTAGAAAGTGACACCAAAACACAGATGCAATACTAATCAGTAAATTTATGAAAAGTGAGTAGAAAGATTGGTAAAAGCACACTGGGCACAAAATGGTTGTGATGTGGAATCTACATGGAAAATATATTGGATTTGAAAAAAGTAATCAACTTAAATTGTTGTTTTGAGGGTAAAATGTAAACATATTTTCAACATAGACAAACCTTGTATAAAATACACTACATAACTAAAAGTATGTGGACACCTGCTCGTCGAACATCTCATTCCAAAATCATGGGCATTAATATGGAGTTGGTCCATAACAGCCTCCTCTCTTCTGGGAAGGCTTTCCACTAGATGTTGGAACATTGCTGCTATAACAGCCTCCACTCTTCTGGGAAGGCTTTCCACTAGATGTTGGAACATTGCTGCTATAACACCCTCCACTCTTCTGGGAAGGCTTTCCACTAGATGTTGGAACATTGCTGCTATAACAGCCTCCACTCTTCTGGGAAGGCTTACCACAAGATGTTGGAACATTGCTGCTATAGCAGCCTCCACTCTTCTGGGAAGGCTTTCCACTAGATGTTGGAACATTGCTGCTATAATATAACAGCCTCCACTCTTCTGGGAAGGCTTTCCACTAGATGTTGGAACATTGCTGCTATAACAGCCTCCACTCTTCTGGGAAGGCTTTCCACTAGATGTTGGAACATTGCTGCTATAATATAACAGCCTCCACTCTTCTGGGAAGGCTTTCCACTAGATGTTGGAACATTGCTGCTATAATATAACAGCCTCCACTCTTCTGGGAAGGCTTTCCACTAGATGTTGGAACATTGCTGCTATAACAGCCTCCACTCTTCTGGGAAGGCTTTCCACTAGATGTTGGAACATTGCTGCTATAATATAACAGCCTCCACTCTTCTGGGAAGGCTTTCCACTAGATGTTGGAACATTGCTGCTATAATATAACACCCTCCACTCTTCTGGGAAGGCTTTCCACTAGATGTTGGAACATTGCTGCTATAACAGCCTCCTCTCTTCTGGGAAGGCTTTCCACTAGATGTTGGAACATTGCTGCTATAACAGCCTCCTCTCTTCTGGGAAGGCTTTCCACTAGATGTTGGAACATTGCTGCTATAACAGCCTCCACTCTTCTGGGAAGGCTTTCCACTAGATGTTGGAACATTGCTGCTATAACAGCCTCCACTCTTCTGGGAAGGCTTTCCACTAGATGTTGGAACATTGCTGCTATAACAGCCTCCTCTCTTCTGGGAAGGCTTTCCACTAGATGTTGGAACATTGCTGCTATAACAGCCTCCACTCTTCTGGGAAGGCTTTCCACTAGATGTTGGAACATTGCTGCTATAACAGCCTCCTCTCTTCTGGGAAGGCTTTCCACTAGATGTTGGAACATTGCTGCTATAACAGCCTCCTCTCTTCTGGGAAGGCTTTCCACTAGATGTTGGAACATTGCTGCTATAACAGCCTCCTCTCTTCTGGGAAGGCTTTCCACTAGATGTTGGAACATTGCTGCTATAACAGCCTCCACTCTTCTGGGAAGGCTTACCACAAGATGTTGGAACATTGCTGCTATAGCAGCCTCCACTCTTCTGGGAAGGCTTTCCACTAGATGTTGGAACATTGCTGCTATAATATAACAGCCTCCACTCTTCTGGGAAGGCTTTCCACTAGATGTTGGAACATTGCTGCTATAACAGCCTCCACTCTTCTGGGAAGGCTTTCCACTAGATGTTGGAACATTGCTGCTATAATATAACAGCCTCCACTCTTCTGGGAAGGCTTTCCACTAGATGTTGGAACATTGCTGCTATAATATACCAGCCTCCATTCTTCTGGGAAGGCTTTCCACATACACCTATACACCTGTCAGCAACGGGTGTGGCTGAAATAGCCAAACCAACTCATTTAAAGGGGTTTCCACATACTTTTGTATTTACAGCACCAGTCAAACGTTTGGACACTCATACTCATTCAAAGGTTTTTCTTTATTTTTACTATTTTCTACATTGTAGAATAATAGTGAAGACATCAACACTATGCAATAACACATATGGAATCAAGTAGTAACCCAAAAAAAGTTATATTTTAGATTCTTCAAAGTAGCCACCCTGACAGCTTTGCAAACCTTTGGCATTCTCTCAACCAGATTCATGAGATAGTCACCTGGAATGCATTTCAATTAACATGTGTGCCTTGTTAAAAGTTCATCTGTGGAATACCTTTCCTTTCTTTTCCTTCTTAATGATTAGGTGTGTCCAAACCTTTGACTGGTACTGTATAGTGTATGTTGAATTCGTACCTTTAAAAAAAACGTTAGCACTTCAACGTAATATCTACTATAAGAAAAAAACTATAGTCTCCACAGCACCCCCTACTGGAGAGTTCATCTATCTACAGCTATCCCTTTGGTCTCCCATCCAGGGTCAAATAAACATGTTCAAATCAAATTTTATTCATCACATCCTTCGTAAACAACAGGTGTGGACTAACAGTGAAATGCTTCCTTACGGGCCCTTCCCAACAATGCAGCGAGAAAGGGAAATACACAATGATTAACGATAACTTGGCTATATACATGTACTGGAGTGGACTAAGCACGCACCCCTGAATGCATTTCAATTAACAGGTGTGCCTTGTTAAAAGTTCATTTGTAGGATTCCTTTCCTTTCTTTTCCTTCTTAAAGAGTAAGTGTGTCCAAACTTGTGACTGGTACTGTATGTTGAATTTGTACCTTTAATGTTGAGGGTCAGCGTGGCGAATGTGTTGTTGCCTATGTTTGGAAAAAATTGTATTTTACCAGATTAAGTTATTTTTCTATTAACATATTAAAAACATACGTTCAGCATTGACTATCAAGGCCACTCGGCATGTACTGCACTGATAAATACCTAATGACTGGCTGAAATAAATTGATAATAAGAAGACTGTTAGACTTCAGTGCAACCTTTGATATTATTATTGACCATAATCTGTTAATGGAAAAACGTATGTGTTATGGCTTTACACCCTCTGCCATGTCGTGAATCGAAAGCTAACTAATTAAACACAGAGTTTTCTTTAACGGAAGCCTCTCTAACATAAAACATGTTGAGTGTGGTATTCCACAAGAAAACTGTCTTGGTCCATTACTGTTTTCTATTTTTTACTAATGATCTACCACAAGCCTTAAACAAAACCTGTGTGTCTATGTATGTTGATGATTCAACACTATACAAGTCAGCAGCCACAGCTAGTGAAATCATTGCAACTCTAAACAGAGAGTTTCAGTTGGTTTCAGAATGGGTGGTCAGTAATAAATTAGTCCTGAATATATCCAAGACTATTATCGTCACATAGGGCTAATGTTAACTAAATGCATGTTGAGCTTTCCTGGCTCAACGTAGAGGAGAGATGGTCTGCATCACTTGTCATTTTTGTAAAACAATTGACGTGCTAACTCCAAACTGTCTATTCAATCAGCTATCATACAGCTCTGACAGAAGTTCATATTCCACAAGACATGCAACCAGAAGTCTTTTCACAGTCCCTATAGCCAAAACAAACAAAAAATGCAACACACAGTAATATATAGAGCCATGATAGCATGGAACTCCCTGCCATCTTAAATCACTCAAGCAAGCAGCAAAAGCGTAAAAAGTTGCATTTAAAAAAACAGAATAAAACATCACAACGCCTCTGAGCTAAATAGCTTGTAGCATCTCTCTTCCGAGCACATCTGGTGTTTGGGTTAAAGATAAGGTAAGATGTGCCCTTGGCATTAGGATATCAGTGCCTGCTTAGAGAAAGCAATTGTAAGCAAAGCCTCAGTAGAGTAAGCACTTCAAGTGTGCGCCGTATGATATGATACTCTGATCACTGACTCACTGACGTGAGAATCTCTCAGGTTGTTTAAAGAACATTGGTGCAGTGACATTAGGATATCAGGGCCTCAGTAGAGCAAAGTAATATTGATGTATGGAATGTTAGGCTTAAGTGTATAGTGTGCATTGTTATTTTTAAATGCATCTAGTTCTGTCCTTGAGCTGATATCAATGTTCCTTCTATTTAATTTCAGCATTGAGCTGATTCCAGGTCAGCTTAGTACAAATTTGAACATTGTGAAAATGATGTGAACACTGAGGCTGTACCCGCTTTAAGTTACAGTGGCCAAGTAGGCTACCGTGGCTATTTAATCACAATATGTTATGCAGGTGAATGAGGACCCAAAAGCAACTTGGCGAAAACAGAGTCTTTAATCCAGTTTAAGGAAATAGCAATACTCCTAGACAAATCGGAGCGGTAAATAAAGCATAAAAAACAATTCCACTCGTAATCACGAGAACTGACTGGAGACTCGATAATAAACTGCAGGTTGCCTCGGGAAGGCACTTGACCGTAGCAGACTCAGACACCTGCTCACCACGCAGCATCTGAGGGAAACACGACACGACAGGGCGATACAAAGACACAGCACGGTGAACAATATACAAGGATCCGACAGGGCAGAAACGGAAAACAAGGGGAGAAATAGGGACTCTAATCAGGGGAAAAGATAGGGAACAGGTGTGGGAAGACTAAATGATTGATTAGGGGAATAGGAACAGCTGGGAGCAGGAACGGAACGATAGAGAGAAGAGAGAGAGAGAGGGAGAGAGAAAAAGGGGAACGAACCTAAAAAGACCAGCAGGGGGAAAACGAACAGAAGGAAAAGCAAAATGACAAGACAATATAAGACAAAACATGACAGTACCCCCCCCACTCACCGAGCGCCTCCTGGCGCACTCGAGGAGGAATCCTGGCGGCAACGGAGGAAATCATCAATCAGTGAACGGTCCAGCACGTCCCGAGACGGAACCCAACTCCTCTCCTCAGGACCGTAACCCTCCCAATCCACTAAGTATTGGTGACCCCGTCCCCGAGAACGCATGTCCATGATCCTACGTACCTTGTAAATAGGTGCGCTCTCGACAAGGACGGGAGGGGGGGAGGGAAGACGAACGGGGGTGCGAAGAAAGGGCTTGACACAGGAGACATGGAAGACAGGATGGACGCGACGAAGATGTCGCGGAAGAAGCAGTCGCACAGCGACAGGATTGACGACCTGGGAGACACGGAACGGACCAATGAACCGCGGAGTCAACTTACGAGAAGCTGTCGTAAGAGGAAGGTTGCGAGTGGAAAGCCACACTCTCTGGCCGCAACAATACCTAGGACTCTTAATCCTACGTTTATTGGCGGCTCTCACAGTCTGTGCCCTGTAACGGCAAAGTGCAGACCTCACCCTCCTCCAGGTGCGCTCACAACGTTGGACAAACGCTTGAGCGGAGGGAACACTGGACTCGGCAAGCTGGGATGAGAACTCTGAAACGGAGATAACCCGGTAGCAGACGAAGGAAGCGAGTTGTGAGCGTATTCTGCCCAGGGGAGCTGTTCTGCCCAAGACGCAGGGTTTCTGAAAGAAAGGCTGCGTAGTATGCGACCAATCGTCTGATTGGCCCTCTCTGCTTGACCGTTAGACTGGGGATGAAACCCGGAAGAGAGACTGACGGACGCACCAATCAAACGACAGAACTCCCTCCAAAACTGTGACGTGAATTGTGGACCTCTGTCTGAAACGGCGTCTAACGGGAGGCCATGAATTCTGAACACATTCTCGATGATGATTTGTGCCGTCTCCTTAGCGGAAGGAAGTTTAGCGAGAGGAATGAAATGTGCCGCCTTAGAGAACCTATCGACAACCGTAAGAATCACAGTCTTCCCCGCAGACAAAGGCAGACCGGTAATGAAGTCTAGGGCGATGTGAGACCATGGTCGAGAAGGAATGGGGAGCGGTCTGAGACGACCGGCAGGAGGAGAGTTACCTGACTTAGTCTGCGCGCAGTCCGAACAAGCAGCCACGAAACGGCGCGTGTCACGCTCCTGAGTCGGCCACCAAAAGCGCTGGCGAATAGAAGCAAGAGTGCCTCGAACACCGGGATGACCAGCTAACTTGGCAGAGTGAGCCCACTGAAGAACAGCTAGACGAGTGGAAACAGGAACGAAAAGAAGGTTACTAGGACAAGCGCGCGGCGACGCAGTGTGCGTGAGTGCTTGCTTAACCTGTCTTTCAATTCCCCAGACTGTCAACCCGACAACACGCCCATAAGGAAGAATCCCCTCGGGATCAGTAGAAGCCACAGAAGAACTAAAAAGATGGGATAAGGCATCAGGCTTGGTGTTCTTGCTACCCGGACGGTAAGAAATCACAAACTCGAAACGAGCGAAAAATAACGCCCAACGAGCTTGACGAGCATTAAGTCGTTTGGCAGAACGGATGTACTCAAGGTTCTTATGGTCTGTCCAAACGACAAAAGGAACGGTCGCCCCTCCAACCACTGTCGCCATTCGCCTAGGGCTAAGCGGATGGCGAGCAGTTCGCGGTTACCCACATCATAGTTGCGTTCAGATGGCGACAGGCGATGAGAAAAATAAGCGCAAGGATGAACCTTATCGTCAGACTGGAAGCGCTGGGATAGAATGGCTCCCACGCCTACCTCTGAAGCGTCAACCTCGACAATGAATTGTCTAGTGACGTCAGGAGTAACGAGGATAGGAGCGGACGTAAAACGTTCTTTTAGAAGATCAAAAGCTCCCTGGGCGGAACCGGACCACTTAAAACACGTCTTGACAGAAGTAAGAGCTGTGAGAGGGGCAGCAACTTGACCGAAATTACGAATGAAACGCCGATAGAAATTAGCGAAACCTAGAAAGCGCTGCAACTCGACACGTGACCTTGGAACGGGCCACTCACTGACAGCTTGGACCTTAGCGGAATCCATCTGAATGCCTTCAGCGGAAATAACGGAACCGAGAAAAGTAACGGAGGAGACATGAAAAGAGCACTTCTCAGCCTTCACGTAGAGACAATTCTCTAAAAGGCGCTGGAGAACACGTCAAACGTGCTGAACATGAATCTCGAGTGACGGTGAAAAAAATCAGGATATCGTCAAGGTAGACAAAAACAAAGATGTTCAGCATGTCTCTCAGAACATCATTAACTAATGCCTGAAAAACAGCTGGCGCATTGGCGAGACCAAACGGCAGAACCCGGTACTCAAAATGCCCTAACGGAGTGTTAAACGCCGTTTAACACTCCCCTCTCTGATGCGCACGAGATGGTAAGCGTTACGAAGGTCCAACTTAGTAAAGCACCTGGCTCCCTGCAGAATCTCAAAGGCTGATGACATAAGGGGAAGCGGATAACGATTCTTAACCGTTATGTCATTCAGCCCTCGATAATCCACGCAGGGGCGCAGAGTACCGTCCTTTTTCTTAACAAAAAAAAACCCCGCCCCGGCCGGAGAGGAAGAAGGCACTATGGTACCGGCGTCAAGAGACACAGACAAATAATCCTCGAGAGCCTTACGTTCGGGAGCCAACAGAGAGTATAGTCTACCCCGAGGAGGAGTGGTCCCCGGAAGGAGATCAATACTACAATCATACGACCGGTGAGGAGGAAGGGAGTTGGCTCGGGACCGACTGAAGACCGTGCGCAGATCATGATATTCCTCCGGCACTCCTGTCAAATCGCCAGGTTCCTCCTGAGAAGTGGGGACAGAAGAAATGGGAGGGATGGCAGACATTAAACACTTCACATGACAAGAAACGTTCCAGGATAGGATAGAATTACTAGACCAATTAATAGAAGGATTATGACATACTAGCCAGGGATGACCCAAAACAACAGGTGTAAAAGGTGAACGAAAAATCAAAAAAGAAATAGTCTCACTGTGGTTACCAGATACTGTGAGGGTTAAAGGTAGTGTCTCAAATCTGATACTGGGAAGATGACTACCATCTAAGGCGAACATGGGCGTAGGCTTGTCTAACTGTCTGAAAGGAATGTCATGTTTCCAAGCCCATGCTTCGTCCATGAAACAACCCTCAGCCCCAGAGTCTATCAAGGCACTGCATGTAGCACCCGAACCGGTCCAGCGTAGATGGACCGACATAGTAGTACAGGATCTAGATGGAGAGACCTGAGTAGTAGCGCTCACCAGTAGCCCTCCGCTTACTGATGAGCTCTGGCTTTACTGGACATGAATTGACAAAATGTCCATCAAATCCGCAATAGAGGCACAGGCGGTTGGTGATCCTCCGTTCCCTCTCCTTAGTCGAGATGCGAATACCTCCCAGCTGCATGGGCTCAGTCTCTGAGCCAGAGAAGGGAGATGGTTGCGATGCGGAGCAGGGAAACACCGTTGACGCGAGCTCTCTTCCACGAGCTTGGTGACGAAGATCTACCCGTCGTTCTATGCGGATGGCGAGAGCAATCAAAGAGTCCACACTGGAAGGAACCTCCCGGGAGAGAATCTCATCTTTGACCACTGCGTGGAGTCCCTCCAGAAAACGAGCGAGCAGCGCCGGCTCGTTCCAGTCACTAGAGGCAGCAAGAGTGCGAAACTCTATAGAGTAATCCGTTATGGATCGATCACCTTGGCATAGGGAAGCCAGGGCCCTTGAAGCCTCCCTACCAAAAACTGAACGGTCAAAAACCCAAGCTCGTGGAAGAGAGCTCGCGTCAACGGTGTTTCCCTGCTCCGCATCGCAACCATCTCCCTTCTCTGGCTCAGAGACTGAGCCCATGCAGCTGGGAGGTATTCGATTTGATTTGATTTGATTTGAATCATCTCCTCTTTAAAGTTCTGGTAATTGTTTGAACAATCAGCCCTTGCCTCCCAGATAGCTGTGCCCCACTCTCGAGCCCGGCCAGTAAGGAGTGAAATGACGTAAGCAACCCGAGCTCTCTCTCTAGAGTATGTGTTGGGTTGGAGAGAGAACACAATATCACACTGGGTGAGAAAGGAGCGGCACTCCTTGGGCTGCCCGGAGTAGCAAGGTGGGTTATTAACCCTAGGTTCCGGAGGCTCGGCAGACCAGGAAGTAACAGGTGGCACGAGACGAAGACTCTGGAACTGTCCAGAGAGGTCGGAAACCTGAGCGGCCAGGTTCTCCACGGCATGACGAGCAGCAGACAATTCCTGCTCGTGTCTGCCGAGCATGGCTCCTTGGATCTCGACGGCAGTGTTAAGAGCGTCTGTAGTCGCTGGGTCCATTCTTTGGTCGGATCCTTCTGTTATGCAGGTGAATGAGGACCCAAAAGCAACTTGGCGAAAACAGAGTCTTTAATCCAGTTTAAGGAAATAGCAATACTCCTAGACAAATCGGAGCGGTAAATAAAGCATAAAAAACAATTCCACTCGTAATCACGAGAACTGACTGGAGACTCGATAATAAACTGCAGGTTGCCTCGGGAAGGCACTTGACCGTAGCAGACTCAGACACCTGCTCACCACGCAGCATCTGAGGGAAACACGACACGACAGGGCGATACAAAGACACAGCACGGTGAACAATATACAAGGATCCGACAGGGCAGAAACGGAAAACAAGGGGAGAAATAGGGACTCTAATCAGGGGAAAAGATAGGGAACAGGTGTGGGAAGACTAAATGATTGATTAGGGGAATAGGAACAGCTGGGAGCAGGAACGGAAGATAGAGAGAAGAGAGAGAGAGAGGGAGAGAGAAAAAGGGGAACGAACCTAAAAAGACCAGCAGGGGGAAAACGAACAGAAGGAAAAGCAAAATGACAAGACAATATAAGACAAAACATGACACAATAGGCCTATAAGAGTGGCCTACCACCAAAAATGCATCCCATAACATTTGAACATTGAAATAGTTATTGAAATGTCTGTTCTATGATACAGTCTACAGTAGCAGCCAATGTCTGGTGTTAATGTCGGCCAACATTCCATGAGACTTTTGAAAACATGCAGGGCTTAAAATTGACCTTTTTAGCCACTTGTCTGTCAGAAAAGTAAGTGACTGAAAATGTGTTGTATAAAGCAAAAAAACACTTTACAAAATACAAATAATGACTATTCCCATACCAGTATAATTACAGAGAGTCAGACAAGAACATACGCTACCCTTTGCCTATTGGTTTTTAATACACACAAGCCTGTGTCAAAATACAACAAATCAAATCAAATGTTATTTGTCACATACACATGGTTAACAGATGTTAATGCGAGTGTAGCGAAATGCTTGTGCTTCTTGTTCCGACAATTCAGTAATAACCAACGAGTAATCTAACCTAACAATTCCATAACTACTACCTTACACACAAGTGTAAAGGGATGAAGAATATGTACATAAAAATATATGATTTTGATGATGTGTGATAGTACAGAACGGCATAGGCAAGATGAGAATTGCCATTAAATCTGGAGAGAAACATAATGGGGATGTATTGCAATGTGCTTCCTTATGCTTTAAGGCACTATAAATGTGCATACTGAGAACGTCGTGGTAATATTAGGTCAAACGTAAATATTACATTTTTACATCTTAAAATATTCTGAGGACCTCCAAGACAAGGTAAAATACATATTGCGTGAACATCAAGGAATATTATGTTCAACCTTTAACAAATATGCTATGAATGTCATGAAAACTGACTTATTTGGAAAATTGTGGAACATTGTGGGAATGTTCTGTGCAACCTATGTGAATATTACAAGAATATTTGTGCAACATCCCTGACAAATCCCATAACTTAAGTAAATGTTCTGGAAACCTTTAACACTAGAACCGCTGGGCCCCCGAGGAACCCCCCTTCAAGCTAATGAGCAGTCATTCTGACTGCAATATTCTAACAGTGTAATTCATATATGCTACCGATAAACTATTAATTTGGTTGTGTTCATGAAGCTGTTAGATAACATTTAGAATATAGTATTTTTTTCTTTTCAAATAACAAAATAGCAAAAATACAAAATACCATTAGTTTATCTTACTGTAAAAAAACACAATAAAACACAAATGCAAGTGTTCAATACATTTGATTTGTGGAGTGCCTTTGTTACAACGAATGAAACAGAAACCATGTGTTCGAACACGGCAACAAATTCTTCTTTTTCAAGAAATTCCCCAACCACAGACGCATGGTCAGCAAAACGCATGGCCAGCAAAACGCATGGCCAGCAAAACGCATGGCCAGCAAAACGCATGGCCAGCAAAACGCATGGCCAGCAAAACGCATGGCCAGCAAAACGCATGGCCAGCAAAACGCATGGTCAGCAAAACGCATGGCCAGCAAAACGCATGGTCAGCAAAACGCATGGCCAGCAAAACGCATGGCCAGCAAAACGCATTGCCAGCAAAACGCATGGTCAGCAAAACGCATTGCCAGCAAAACGCAGGGCCAGCAAAACGCATGGTCAGCAAAACGCATGGTCAGCAAAACGCAGGGCCAGCAAAACGCAGGGCCAGCAAAACGCAGGGCAAGCAAAACGCATGGTCAGCAAAACGCATGGTCAGCAAAACGCAGGGCCAGCAAAACGCATGGTCAGCAAAACGCAGGGCCAGCAAAACGCATGGCCAGCAAAACGCATGGTCAGCAAAACGCATGGTCAGCAGGGCCAGCAAAATGCATGGCCAAATGATGAAAACAGTAGCCTAAACATCATTATAAGCGCAAAAGTGTGCTTGAAATCGATATATGTTGATAGTGAAAATCAGTACGAAAGCAGTAATGGAAAGTATTCAGACACCTTCAACAACAACAAAAATATGTTACAGCCTTATTCTAAAATGGACTAAATAGTTGTTTCCCCTCATTAATCTACACAAAATACCACATAATGACGAAGCAAAAACAGGTTTAGATATTTTTGCAAGTTTACTAAAAACCAAAAACGTAAATATCACATTTACACAAGTATTTAGACTCTTTACTTAGTACCTTTAAGCACCTTTGGCAGCAATTAGACTCAAGTCTTCTTAGGTATGATGCTACAAGCTTGGCACACCTGTATTTGGGGAGATTCTCCCATTCTTCTCTGCAAGCCCTGTCAGGTCGGATGGGGAGCGTCGCTGCACAGCTATTTTCAGGTCTCTCCAGAAATGTTTGATCAGGTTCAAGTCCGAGCTCTGGCTGAGCCACTCAAGGACATTCAGAGACTTGTCCCGATACCACTCCTTTGTTGTCTTGGCTGTGTGCTCGGGGTCGTTGTCCTGTTGGAAGGTGAACTTTCAGTCTGAGGTCCTGAGCACTCTGGAGTCGGTTTTCATCAAGGACCTCTCTGTACTTCGCATTCTTCATCTTTCACTCGATCCTGACTCATTTTCCAGTCTCTGCCACTGAAAAACATCTCCACAGCATGATGCTGCCACCACCATTCAGGCCAAAGAGTTCAATCCTTTCATCAGACCAGAGAGGAACTCTGGAGCTCCGTCTGTGTGACCATCGGGTTCTTGGTCACCTCCCTAACCAAGACCTTTCTCCCCCAATTGCTCAGTTTGACTGGGCGGCGGTGGTTCCAAACTTTTTCCATTCAAGAATGATGGAGGCCACTGTGTTCTTGGGGATCTTCAATGCTGCAGAATGATGGAGGCCACTGTGTTCTTGGGGATCTTCAATGCTGCAGAATGATGGAGGCCACTGTGTTCATGGGGATCTTCAATGCTGCAGAATGATGGAGGCCACTGTGTTCTTGGGGATCTTCAATGCTGCAGAATGATGGAGGCCACTGTGTTCTTGGGGATCTTCAATGCTGCAGAATGATGGAGGCCACTGTGTTCTTGGGGATCTTCAATGCTGCAGAATGGAGGCCACTGTGTTCTTGGGGATCTTCAATGCTGCAGAATGATGGAGGCCACTGTGTTCTTGGGGATCTTCAATGCTGCAGAATGATGGAGGCCACTGTGTTCTTGGGGATCTTAAATGCTGCAGAATGATGGAGGCCACTGTGTTCTTGGGGATCTTCAATGCTGCAGAATGATGGAGGCCAGTGTGTTCTTGGGGATCTTCAATGCTGCAGAATGATGGAGGCCACTGTGTTCTTGGGGATCTTCAATGCTGCAGAATGATGGAGACCACTGTGTTCTTGGGGATCTTCAATGCTGCAGAATGATGGAGGCCACTGTGTTCTTGGGGATCTTCAATGCTGCAGAATGATGGAGGCCACTGTGTTCTTGGGGATCTTCAATGCTGCAGAATGATGGAGGCCACTGTGTTCTTGGGGATCTTCAATGCTGCAGAATGATGGAGGCCACTGTGTTCTTGGGGATCTTCAATGCTGCAGAATGATGGAGGCCACTGTGTTCTTGGGGATCTTCAATGCTGCAGAATGATGGAGGCCACTGTGTTCTTGGGGATCTTCAATGCTGCAGAATGATGGAGGCCACTGTGTTCTTGGGGATCTTCAATGCTGCAGAATGATGGAGGCCACTGTGTTCTTGGGGATCTTCAATGCTGCAGAATGATGGAGGCCACTGTGTTCTTGGGGATCTTCAATGCTGCAGAATGATGGAGGCCACTGTGTTCTTGGGGATCTTCAATGCTGCAGAAATGTTTTGGTACCATGGTAATTCATGAGCGGTCAAAATTACTGCTTTATTGGTTCTAGTGTTAAACCAGGTGTTGTGTGAACATTCTTACAACATTATAGGAATGTCATGCGCAACCTAACTTAAACATTGTATGAATGCCATCACAACTGAGAATATTTGTGTTTTGGGAACTTATCTCTTGTAATGTACCCGCATTGTTCCCACAACTTAATTAAATCTTCTGGGAACCTTTAAATATCTTAGTATGGCTGTTCTGCCAACATTCTTGCAAAGGAATGTTTTGTTCACTGTGAGAACAAACATTATCAGTATGTCAGCACAACTGGACAGTTTTAGTGTTTTGGGAACCACGCTCGTCATAGCCCCACAATGTTCCTATAGCCTAAAGAAACCTTCTGGGAACATTTAAAGAACTGACTAAATGTGTTCTGGGAAAGTTCTTGTGACATTAGGTAAACATTTTTGTTGCACCCTAAAAAGAAACATTGTAAAATCATTGTAGAATCATCCACACAACTGGACAGTTCTTATGTTTTGGGAACACACACTACATGGCCAAAACGTATGTGGTCACCCCTTCAAATGAGTGGATTCGGCTATTTCAGCCACACCAGATGCTGACAGGTGTATAAAGTCGAGTACACAGCCAAGCAATCTCCATAGACAAACATTGGCAGTAGAATGACCTTACTGAAGAGCTCAGTGACTTTCAACGTGACACTAACATAGGTGCTGTTATTGTGAAGTGGAAACATCTAGGAGCAACAATGGCTCAGCTGCGAAGTGGTAGGCCACACAAGCTCACTGAACGGGACCGCAGAGTGCTGAAACGTGTAGCATGTAAAAATCATCTGTTGGTTGCAACACTCAATACCGAGTTTCAAACTGCCTCTGGAAGCAACGCCAGCACAATAGCTGTTAGTCTGGAGCTTCATGAAATTGGTTTCCATGGCTGTGCAGCAGAACACAAGCCTAAGGTCACCATGCACAATGCCAACCGTTGGCTGGAGTGGTGTAAAGCTCACCACCACGTGACTCTGGAGCAGGGTTTGATCTGGGTTTGAGAACGCTACCTGCCTCAATGCATAGTACCAACTGTAAAGTTTGGTGGAGGAAGAATAATAGTCTGGGGCTGTTTTTCATGGTTCAGGCTAGGCCCTTAGTTCCTGTGAAGGGAAATCTTAACGCTACAGCTTAAAATGACATTCTAGACGATTCTTTGCTTCCAACTTTGTGGCAACAGTTTGGGAAAGCCCTTTCCTGTTTCAGCATGACAATGCCCCCGTGCACAAAGCAAAGTCTAAACAGAAATGGTTTGTCAAGATCGGTATGAAGAACTTGACTGGCCTGCAAAGAGCCCTGACCTCAACCCCATCTGTCACGCCTTGGTCATTGTATCTTGTGTTTTTGTTATATGTTTGGGTAGGCCAGGGTGTGACATGGGTTTATATGTTGTATTTCGTATTGGGGTTTGTATTAATTAGGAGTGTGTATTAGTAGGGGTGTGTCTAGTTAGGCCTGGCTGCCTGAGGCGATTCCTAATTAGAGTCAGCTGATTCTCGTTGTCTCGGATTGGGAACCGTATTTAGGCAGCCTGAGTGCGCGTTGTATTTCGTGGGTGATTGTACCGGTCTTTGTGTTAGTCACCAGATAGGCTGTACTTAGTTTCACTCGTTTGTTGTTTTTGTATTTTCAGTTATTTCATGTACATCATTTTCTTCATTAAAAGTCATGAGTAACCTACACGCTGCATTTCGGTCTGACTCTCTACAAACAACAGACGAAGTTCATTACAGAATCACCCACCACCATTCACAGACCGAGCAGCGTGTGAACTGGCAGGAGCTAAAGGAGGACGATATGGACAGCAGAAGCAGGGATTATACGACGTGGGAAGAAATCGACAGGTGGGCGGCCGACCCAGAGCGAGTGCAGGAGCCCGCCTGGGATTCCCTAGAGCAATGCGAAGAGGGCTATACACGTATGGAATCGAGAAGGAAAGCATTGCTATACAGAGCGAAAACCGAAGGTAAAGGGGGAAAGCGCAGAGAGAGAGTGGCTGAGTCAGAGAATAGACCTGAGCCTACTCTCCCTGTTAATCGTGAAGAGCATTTGCAATGGGAGAGACTGCATCATTTGGAGATTTGGACATGGGAGGAGGAATTAGACGGTCAAGGACCCTGGGAGCAGCCGGGAGAATATCGCCATCCCAAGGAGGAAATAGAGGCAGCTAAAGCGGAGAGGCGCATGTATGAGGAGGCAGCACGGCGACGCGGTTGGAAACCGGAAAGTCACCCCCCAAAAAATATTGGGGGGGGCTAAAAGGGAGAATAGTTAAGCCAGGTAGGAAACCTGCGCATACTCCCTGTGCTCACCGTTGGGCTAGAGAGACCGGGCAGGCACCGTGTTATGCTATGGAGCGCACAGTGTTTCCAGTGCGGGTGCAGAGCCAGCTGCGACACATACCAGCCCTTCCTATTGGCCGGGCTAGAGTGGGCATCGAGCCAGGTAAGCTTGGGCAGGCTCGGTGCTCAAGAGCTCCAGTGCGCCTGCACGGTCCGGTCTATCCAGAGCCACCTCTACACACCAGTCCTCCGGTAGCAGCTCCCCGCACCAGGCTTCCTGTGCGTGTCCTCGCGCCAGTACCACCAGTTCCAGCACCACGCACCAGGCCTCCAGTGCGCCTCGCCTGTTCAGCACAGCCAGTGCTTTTCTCCTCTCCTGCACTGTTGGAGTCTCCCGCCTGTTCAGCGCAGCCAGAGCCTTTCTCCTCTCCTGCGCTGCCGGAGTCTCCTGTCTGCCCAGCGCCGCTAGTGCTCCCAGTCGGCCCAGCGCGTCCAGTGCGCCTCGCCTGTTCAGCGCAGCCAGAGCTTTTCTCCTCTCCTGCACTGTTGGAGTCTCCCGCCTGTTCAGCGCAGCCAGAGCCTTTCTCCTCTCCTGCGCTGCCGGGGTCTCCTGTCTGCCCAGCGCCGCCAGTCGGCCCAGCGTCACCAGTCTGCCAGGATCCACCAGAAGTGCCAGTCTGCCAGGATCCGCCAGAAGTGCCAGTCTGCCTAGATCTTCTAGATCGGCCAGACAACCTTAATCATCCAGGTCCAACAGCCAGCCAGGATTTACCGGAGCCTACTACCTGCCTGAGCTTCCTCTCAGTACTGAGCTTCCTCTCAGTACTGAGCTTCCTCTCAGTACTGAGCTTCCTCTCAGTACTGAGCTTCCTCTCAGTACTGAGCTTCCTCTCAGTACTGGGCTCCCTCTCTGTACTGGGCTCCCTCTCTGTACCGAGCTTCCCCTCAGTACCGGGCTGCTTCGGTCCCGGGCTGCTTCGGTCCCGGGCTGCCCCTCTGTCCCGGGCTGCCCCTCTGTCCCGGGCTGCCCCGCTGTCCCGAGATGCCCCTCTGTCCCGAGTTGCTCCTCTGTCCCGAGCTGCCCCTCTGTCCCGAGCTGCCCCTCTGTCCCGAGCTGCCCCTCTGTCCCGAGCTGCCCCTCTGTCCCGAGCTGCCCCTCGGTCCCGAGCTGCCCCTCGGTCCCGAGCTGCCCCTCAGTTATGTGGGGATCAGGGTGAGGACTATTAGGCCATGGTCGGCGGAGAAGGTGGATTATCCTAGGACGCGAAGGGGAGGAACTAGGACATTTATGGAGTGGGGTCCACGTCCCGAGCCAGAACCGCCACCATGGACAGACACCCACCCGGACCCTCCCTATGCTCTTGAGGTGCGTCCCGGAGTCCGCACCTTAGGGGGGGGGGGGGTTCTGTCACGCCTTGGTCATTGTATCTTGTGTTTTTGTTATATGTTTGGGTAGGCCAGGGTGTGACATGGGTTTATATGTTGTATTTCATATTGGGGTTTGTATTAATTAGGAGTGTGTATTAGTAGGGGTGTGTCTAGTTAGGCCTGGCTGCCTGAGGCGATTCCTAATTGGAGTCAGCTGATTCTCGTTGTCTCGGATTGGGAACCGTATTTAGGCAGCCTGAGTGCGCGTTGTATTTCGTGGGTGATTGTACCCGTCTTTGTGTTAGGCTGTAATTAGTTTCACTCATTTGTTGTTTTTGTATTTTCAGTTATTTCATGTACATCATTTTCTTCATTAAAAGTCATGAGTAACCTACACGCTGCATTTCGGTCTGACTCTCTACAAACAACAGACGAAGTTCATTACACCATCGTACACCTTTGGGATGAACTGGAACGCTGACTGCAAGCCAGGCCCAACATCAGTGTCCGTCCTCACTAATGCTCTTGTGGCTGAATGCAAGCAAGTCCCCACAGCAATGTGCCAGCATCTTGTGGAAAACCTTCCCAGAAGAGTGGAGGCTGTTATAGTAGCAAAGGGGGACCAAGTCCATATTAATGCCCATGAACTTTCAATGAGATGTTTCACTGCTGAAGCAAGCCCTTGTTCATTTGACAACAAGGCCTGCTAGAGCAGGTTAATGCACTAAGTGCTTTCCATTTCAATTCAGTATTGTGTGCAGCATGCAAAGAGTGAGCATGGTGGTGATTGTTGGCCTTTTGGATCAGTTAGCCCAGTTATGGTTGGCCCTAGTCCTGTAAAATACAGGTCACTAGCATGTGGTGTAGCCTCCTTAGCTTGGCCGTCAGTCTGCCCTTGATTCTCAATCTGCAAAAATATGGTTTGAGACTCTCTCTGAAAATGTATGTGAATGCCATGGATACTGAATTCATTAAATATAATTGGAAACTGAAGTGTTCTATTAAACATAAGCTGCCATCTATAGACTAATATTAGCAATGGAAGACTCCCATTTGGCTAAATAGGTCAGATATTTCTAGTAACAGACATGAGAACTGATGAAGAACAGATTTAGTCATTCTCAACACTTCAACACATCAAATTATCGCCAAGGATCTCCTCTAACATGTTATATCATTTGTATACATCTGATTTACACATCTCTGCTGATTATGAATGTTACAGGGAGCAAAAAGGGAAAAGCAACTTCAGAGACGGCGTAGAAATAGTCAATACCACCGTGGTAGAGAGAGAGGTTAGAGAATAGAGTGGGCCTCCATTACACACACATAAACATACATCACTGTGACTGAATGAGTTAACCTCTGACCTCATTCAGGTGGGGGGGGGGGGGTCATAAACCAAGGACACAATCCCTACACTGACTGATGTTATAAATTCACCCAAACATTGGTAGAGAAACACCATTATTACATTACTACATTAGCCTAAGCATTTCAGCCATTACTCCATCACTACTGTGGGAAGGAGGAGGGAAGTACAATGTTAAAGGATAATGATATTAATTGAGCTGAAACAAACACCTAGAGTCGTCTCTTCTTTCAAATTTTAAAACGTGTATTTTTCCATATATAGACACACCCTATGTGTTGAAATAAAATTAACTATACAGTATGTAGGCTACTGAGCTTGTCTGATGTTTTAAGCACACTATGATTAAGACACAAATGACTCTAGAGGGAGCCAGAGATCAAGATGGCCTAACCAGAAGGAAAAAAACAAGTGTTTCTGACCCTCTTCCTCCTGCTGCTGCTGGCCTTCTCAGATTCTGCTGTTATGCTCCTGATGTTGCTGGTAGGTGATAGGCTACACCAGGGGTCAGCAACCTTTTCCATTTGGAGTGCCAATTTATCTTACCATTTCTATCGATCTGCGTGCCAGTTCTGATTTTCATGCGCATATTTTTGTTTCATTTGATTTATATTAACATCTTCGTATCTCAAGATCATTATCCAGTGGTTAATCAAATATCTAAAATTTATATTGGCATCTATGTAAAAATTGCCTACATAATGCCAACAAATAAATACATTTCATCCTGCAAGTAGAAAAAAATCCTGATTAAAAATATCCTATAAATTTACATTTACATTTACATTTAAGTCATTTAGCAGACGCTCTTATCCAGAGCGACTTACAAATTGGATCACATTGGCTATGCATTGCCTGTCTGCAAAGAACTTGAAACATTGTATCAACTATTCATTTGGGTCTGGCCTGGCCTGAAGCTCACTCTAGCAAACTTGCAACATTATATCAAATATTCTAGGCCTTCAGAGTTTCCAGCGCAATTGAGCTCCGGACAGACATAGCTGTAGGCTATTTGCACAAAGGATAAGCAGTAATCAGGTAGGCCTATTTTATGACTGTCTACCGAATCAGAGCATGACATATTTTTCCCCTTTTATACAGAGTGGTTTTCAAAAGAGACCTGGAATTGTTTTTCAAATAGGCTACTTTGAGGAACTCGTCATGCTTAAATCGAAGTAAAAACAGATTTGGTTTACTTTCCGTTTGAAATAAATAAAACAATAATATAAACAATCAGAAATACTATCAGATCCCCAAATGGGCCCTATTATAGGCCTTGCGCGCAGGCCAGGTAGCCTAGTCCTACTTCTATGCATAATCAGGCACGTGTCCTTACTCAAAATTGACAGGATTTTAGTCCACTGAGACAGGCCTCTACAATGGATTAGTCCACTAAGACAGACCTCTACAATAGATTAGTCCACTGAGACAGGCCTCTACAATGGATTAGTCCACTGAGACAGGCCTCTATAATGGATTAGTCCACTGAGACAGACCTCTACAATGGATTAGTCCACTGAGACAGGCCTCTACAATGGATTAGTCCATTGAGACAAGCCTCTATAATGGATTAGTCCACTAAGACAGACCTCTACAATGGATTAGTCCACTGAGACAGGCCTCTACAATGGATTAGTCCACTGAGACAGGCCTCTACAATGGATTAGTCCACTGAGACAGGCCTATATAATGGATTAGTCCATTGAGACAGGCCTATATAATGGATTAGTCCACTAAGACAGACCTCTACAATGGATTAGTCCACTGAGACAGGCCTCAGCAATGGATTAGTCCACTAAGACAGACCTCTACAATGGATTAGTCCACTGAGACAGGCCTCTATAATGGATTAGTCCACTGAGACAGACCTCTACAATGGATTAGTCCACTGAGACAGGCCTCTATAATGGATTAGTCCACTGAGAAAGCCTCTACAATGGATTAGTCCACTGAGACAGGCCTCTACAATGGATTAGTCCACTGAGACAGGCGTGAATCAGACGTGTCTCATGTGCCATAAAAAAATAAAGAAATATATAGAGTAGAGTGGACCTTCATTACACACACACCTGCAAGCTGACTTCGGTTGTCAGTTGGACGGTGTTTCCTCTGACACATTGGTGCGGCTGGCTTCTGGGTTAAGCGAGCAGTGTGTGAAGAAGCAGCGCGGCTTGGCAGGTCATGTTTCAGAGGACGCACGACTCTTAACCTTCGCCTGTCCCGAGTCCGTTTGGGAGTTGCAGCGATGAGACAAGATCGTAACTACCAATTGGATGTCATGAAATTGTGGAGAAAAAGGGGGCCACAAAAAAAAAAAGCTAGGATTGTGTGGCTGTTCACAGGGTTAGTGAGAAGTCTCTTCCCCTTCACTGTGATTAGTGGTACGTTCATGACACAACCTGCTGCTGATGCTTAATGCATTACGGCTTCTGCTGTACTAACATCCACAAAATGTGCACTGAGTGTGATCTTGTTGTCTTGAGAGCCGGTTAAGTCTAGCCTTGTCTGAATGAGACCTAGGTCGGCCGCTGACAAACTGTATGGCCCAATTCTTTATTAAACGGCAAAAGTACAAATATGGCTTTGTTATTTAATTATTTCGCTTTTTTGTCTCTATAACATGCTGGTACACAGAACCAGAACAGCGTGACTAATGGATTGAGTATCAGTCTAAAAGGAGAACAGAGTCATTTTCCATGTTAAGAGAGAAAGGGTAGGGCAATGACACAGAGATTTGGGTACACACGTGCACAAACACGCACACACATCAATATGTACAAGCACAGAGAGAGACAGACAGAAAGGGAGAGTGAGTGAGGGAGAAGGGGGAGAGACAGATGTAGAGAGAGAAGAGAGAACCATATGGAACATTCCACATTAACTGCCAGCAATACTTATTTTCCCCAGTAACATCCCAGTAAGGTTTTGGTGTCTGGGGTTAAAAGAGCTTGATTATTTCTCTGATCCTGAAAAAGATGAGAAATGGTGCTCTCTCTGTCTGTCACTCCCTTCAATTGCCATTCACATCCCCCAACTACATGCACCCCATCTACATGTACCCCAACTACATGCACCCCATCTACATGTACCCCAACTACATGTACCCCAACTACATGCACCCCAACACACATCATAGCCAACTACATGTACCCCAACTACATGCACCCCAACACACATCCCCAACTACATGTACCCCAACACACATCCCCAACTACATGCACCCCAACACACATCCCCAACTACATGTACCCCAACACACATCATAGCCAACTACATGTACCCCAACACACATCACAGCCAACTAGATACACCCCAACACACATCACAGCCTACTAGATGCACCCGAACACACATCATAGCCAACTACATGCACCCCAACACACATCAACTACATGCACCCCAACACACATCCCCAACTACATGTACCCCAACACACATCCCCAACTACATGCACCCCAACACACATCCCCAACTACATGTACCCCAACACACATCATAGCCAACTACATGTACCCCAACACACATCACAGCCAACTAGATACACCCCAACACACATCACAGCCTACTAGATGCACCCGAACACACATCATAGCCAACTACATGCACCCCAACACACATCACAGCCAACTAGATGTGCCCCAAAACACATTCCCCAACTACATGTGCCCCAACACACATTACAGCCAACTACATGCACCCCAACACACATCACAGCAAACTACATGCACCCCAACACACATCACAGCCAATAAGACAACCACTTCTACAGATTCAACATCATCAAAAAACGTCAGAATTTAAAAAACTGTTTTTATTTTTTATTTGGCAAGTCTAATGAAGTTACAGATACGACCACTTGCCTCATCCAGTGGTGATTTTAGCATGTAAATCTTGGTGGGGCAAACTGCATGCCAGTGAAGCCACTAAATAACAAAACACTAAACAATACATTAATTGCACTATAAAGGTGACAAACAGTGCCGACAAACTGTTAGGGCCAACATAAAGCTGTCCCAACAGTTTCAAGTTTCTTCAAGTGCTATGATCAAACTGGCTCTTATGAGGACCGCCACAGGAAAGGAAGACGCAGATTACCTCTCCTGTAGAGGATAAGTTCACTGGAGTTACCAGCCTCAGAAATTGCAGCCCAAATAAATTATTCGCAGAGTTCAAGTAACAGACACATCTCAACATCAACTATTCAGAGGAGACTGCATGAATAAGGTCTTCATGGTCGAATTGCTGTAAAGAAACCACTACTAAAGGACACCAATAAGAAGAAAAGACTTGCTTGAGCCTAGAAACACAAGCAATGGACATTAGACATTAGACTGGTTGAAATCTGTCCTTTGGTCAGATGATTCCAAATTTTAGATTTTTGGTTCCAACCGCCGTGTCTTTGTGAGACGCAGAGTAGGTGAATGGATGATCTCAGCATTTGTGGTTCCCACCGTGAAGCATGGAGGAGGAGGTGTGATGGTGATTTGCTGGTGACACTGTCTGTGATTTATTTAGAATTCAAGGCACACTTAACCAGCATGGCTACCACTGCATTCTGCAACAATATGCCATCTCATCTGGTTTGAGACTATCATTTGACCCAACACAATTCCAAGCTGTGTAAGGGCTATTTGACCAAGAAGGAGAGTGACGGAGTGCTGCATCAGATGACATGGCCTCCACAATCACCCAACCTCACCCCAAATTAGATGGTTTGGGATGAGTTGGATCGCAGAGTGACGGAAAAGCAGCCAACAGGTGCTCAAGATATGTGGGCACTCCTTCAAGACTGTTGGAAAAGCATTCCAGGTGAAGCTGGTTGAGAGAATGCCAAGAGTGTGCAAATCTGTAATCAAGGCAAAGGGTGGCTACTTTGAAGAATTAAAAATATATTTGGATTTCTTTATCACTTTTTTGGTTACTACATGATTCCATGTGTTATTTTGTAGTTTTGATGTCTTCACTATTATTCTACAATATAGAAAATAGTCAAAAATAAAGAAACCCTTGAATGAGTAGGTGTGTCCAAACTTGACTGGTACTGTATAATTTATCTTCATATGACAAGGATTGAAAAGGATTTGCCAGTAGATTGCTGACTTTATGCATGTAGATAACTGCTTGTCTAGCTTGCTATCTAAGATATTAAAAGTATGATGTTGACATGATCAGTCCAATCAAAGCTAAGTTAGATAAAACGTGAATTAATGTCATTTAATCTGTCACCAATGACCTGTAACGTCGTTCATCTGTTGAATGAAGAGAGTCAGACCGAAATGCAGCGTGTAGGTTACTCATGACTTTAATGAAGATAAATGCGGTACATGAAATAACTGAAGAAGAAAACAACAAACGGAACGAGAACTAAGTACAGCCTATCTGGTGACTAACACAGAGACAGGTACAATCACCCACAAAATACAACGCGCACTCAGGCTACCTAAATACGGTTCCCAATCCGAGACAACGAGAATCACCTGACTCCAATTGGGAATCGCCTCAGGCAGCCAAGCCTAACTAGACACACCCCTAATCATACACAATCCCAATTAATACAAACCCCAATACGAAATACAACATATAAACCCATGTCACACCCTGGCCTACCCAAAATTATAACAAAAACACAAGATACAATGACCAAGGCGTGACATGACCTTGAGCCTTCTTGGATGGGCACTTCAAATGTCAGTCTATGGCAGCACCCAAAGGGGCTAGATTTTGTGGTGACGTAGTGTCCCCATGAGTGACAGAACACTGAGCTAATCACGGCGCAACTAGAGAAGATTACCAACCCTCTTTCCGCTGGCTGCCCGACCACCAAAGAAAGCACTGAGCTAGGCTGAAACACCTGCATTTTGGAGCTGCCTTACTTCAAGAAAGCAAAATATAGACCATGGTTGTATGCAGCTTTATTAAATCAATAAAAACATATATTTTTTACATTGTTCGCAAACTGATATGCGACACCTATTAAAAATAACATGTAAAACAGAAGAAACCCCCCCCCTTTTTAAGCTAAACAGTTGTGGCTCAAAACAGGTAGCCTCTGGACTCATCTAATTACAGACATTGTAACGCCCAACGCAGGAGATGAGAAGCAGGTACAGGAAGTGAACCATTTAATATAGACGGACACGCAACGGAACAGGAACAGCATCTGGACATAAACACGACACGACAAACAAAACTGCTACAGGGAACAACACAGAGGAACAGACAAATACACAGGGGTAATCAACACAGTGTCCAGGTGAGTCCACTGAGCGCAGCTACGCTTAAATGATGGTAACAGGTGCGCATGATGACGGATAGCCTGGCGCCCTCGAGCGCCAGGGAGGAGGAGCAGGCGTGACAGACATGAACACATGTCTCATCTAATGAAGTTAGACATGAACACATGGCTCATCTAATGTTTACTTCATATACAGTATTTAGAAAGCATAGGCTTCCAAGCAATGGAAATCGCAACAACCTTCCTTGTGTCACTGAGCTCTGGGCTGCTCAGGTCTGCTCTGCTCTGTGTTGGTGCACACTGCAGGCCTTCGTAAAGTCAGAAAAGAGTGTTCATCAAGGTGTGAAGAATCAGCCACAAGGGATGACAGTTTAGTTCCCAGTCAGAGGGAGCAGTGAGTAGGCCACAGCAAGTTATGTAACCCACAGTGATGCCCCCTTTAGTTTCCCTACAATACGATACCTGGTCTGATGGGCTGGAAGATTATACCAGAAAAACAGGAAGTTAATACCAGAGGAACAGGAAGGTTATACCACAGGAACAGGCTGTTTATACCAGAGGAAGAAAACATTTACACCAGAGGAACAGTAAGTTCACTTCATACCAGAGGAACAGGAACGGGACGTTTATACCAGAGGAACAGGAACCATTTACAGAGGACCGGTTAGGTTTTTACAAGCAGAGCAGTGCAATAGAAAACATTTCAGTCACTAGGAATGTAAATCCTACCACAGACTCATCTTCCACTGGCTGAACTCGATGCTCCTGTAATGAAACCCCCAATAATTATAATCTAATTGTATTGGAAGGGTAGTCTGAAAACAACCCTCCTGACATTGGGCCAGTGGGACTAATATCCTAAACTTCTTGAGCAGCTCCAAAGCAGCGTGTCTCACTGAGATCACGTTCCTTTATTATTTAAATGTATAACTGCCTTTGCTGGACCGCAGGAAGAGTAGCTGCTGCCTTGGCAAATACCTGCAGTGATCAAATCCATCACCATCACTGCTGCTGAAGGAGAGGACTCCGGGGAGTTATTGATGCAATTAAAGGCCTCATGTTGCTGAGCTTCAGGAGTCGTTGTCACAGCAACTGTTACCACGACATCCAGCACGACCACACTGAAGTAGTAGAGAGACACTGACTGGCCAGTCTTGATCAACACAATGCTGTTTGAGACTAGGACACTCAATGTGGCTGGGGAGGGAGGGATTCTAGACTTCATGCTTCTCACTGCTGCTTCACTCACTGCAGGCTGCAGGAGGTTTACCTCACAAAGAGATGCCATTATCACTCAGACAGCATTCAGGGTTCAACACTCCATTCCACGAAGGCAGATAGGGTCTTTAGTCTTATCTCCACAGCTCCCCCACATTTTGTTTTCTCAAAAGGATTACTTAGGCTACTGTCTTTTTCAGCGAAATATGCACCAATGATTTTCCACTAAAGATGCCATTAAGGAAGACCCCAAGGCAAAGTCTATTCCAGTACCACAAGTACAATCAGACCTTTCTCCCCACAGTGCTGAGGCAATTGAAAATATTGAATCTGTGTTCAATTGAGCGTTGATTACAGCTTGATGTGCAGTATGGTCTCCTCTGTTCATATCAGCGTTAGCTACATCCTTCAGCAGTCATGACACCCAGCTGTTCATATCAGCGTTAGCTACATCCTTCAGCAGTCATGACACCCAGCTGTTCATATCAGCGTTAGCTAGCTCCTTCAGCAGTCATAACACCCAGCTGTTCATATCAGTGTTAGCTACATCCTTCAGCAGTCATAACACCCAGCTGTTCATATCAGTGTTAGCTACATCCTTCAGCAGTCATAACACCCAGCTGTTCATATCAGCGTTAGCTAGCTCCTTCAGCAGTCATAACACCCAGCTGTTCATATCAGTGTTAGCTACATCCTTCAGCAGTCATAACACCCAGCTGTTCATATCAGTGTTAGCTACATCCTTCAGCAGTCATAACACCCAGCTGTTCATATCAGTGTTAGCTACATCCTTCAGCAGTCATAACACCCAGCGGTTCATATCAGTGTTAGCTAGCTCCTTCAGCAGTCATAACACCCAGCTGTTCATATCAGTGTTAGCTACATCCTTCAGCAGTCATAACACCCAGCTGTTCATATCAGTGTTAGCTACATCCTTCAGCAGTCATAACACCCAGCTGTTCATATCAGCGTTAGCTAGCTCCTTCAGCAGTCATAACACCCAGCTGTTCATATCAGTGTTAGCTACATCCTTCAGCAGTCATAACACCCAGCTGTTCATATCAGTGTTAGCTAGCTCCTTCAGCAGTCATAACACCCAGCTGTTCATATCAGTGTTAGCTAGCTCCTTCAGCAGTCATAACACCCAGCTGTTCATATCAGTGTTAGCTACATCCTTCAGCAGTCATAACACCCAGCTGTTCATATCAGTGTTAGCTACATCCTTCAGCAGTCATAACACCCAGCGGTTCATATCAGTGTTAGCTAGCTCCTTCAGCAGTCATAACACCCAGCTGTTCATATCAGTGTTAGCTACATCCTTCAGCAGTCATAACACCCAGCGGTTCATATCAGTGTTAGCTAGCTCCTTCAGCAGTCATAACACCCAGCTGTTCATATCAGTGTTAGCTAGCTCCTTCAGCAGTCATAACACCCAGCTGTTCATATCAGTGTTAGCTACATCCTTCAGCAGTCATAACACCCAGCGGTTCATATCAGTGTTAGCTAGCTCCTTCAGCAGTCATAACACCCAGCTGTTCATATCAGTGTTAGCTACATCCTTCAGCAGTCATAACACCCAGCTGTTCATATCAGTGTTAGCTACATCCTTCAGCAGTCATAACACCCAGCGGTTCATATCAGTGTTAGCTAGCTCCTTCAGCAGTCATAACACCCAGCTGTTCATATCAGTGTTAGCTACATCCTTCAGCAGTCATAATACCCAGCTGTTCATATCAGTGTTAGCTAGCTCCTTCAGCAGTCATAACACCCAGCTGTTCATATCAGTGTTAGCTACATCCTTCAGCAGTCATAACACCCAGCAAGGACTCCATCACTACAGCTCAGTTAACCCACCATGGTACTGTTGTGTTTACGGGGCACTACCCCATAGTGGTAAAGGGTAAATGCATGTGAATACTATCTAAATAAAGACTCCTTTGTAGAAATAAGTCACACAGAGCAAAATGTTTTACCTTTACAGTGTAGCATAGTCAGCATTCCTACCCCCCTTCCATTTTTAATTCGCACGTTTTAGCTTCCGATGGAGAAACACGTCATCTCTCTCTCTCCTTCTTAATTAACCTGAGTCTAGGTGGCAGTTGGCGAAATTCACATATTGAGACATTCAGAGACAGAACTTCCTGATGAGCTTCATGCATAAACAACAGCATGACCTATAAAGCTTTTGGTTACGAGCTGGGAACAAGTAATTTACCCTAGTTATAGAGTCTCTCAAAACAAAAAGAAATTACTCTTTGAGAGAATAAAATTACTCAGCCTACCCAAAGGACACTGAATTTTGCTGACAGGCAATGTTTAACTTTAAATTACGATGGTAATTTCGAGCCTAGCTCACTGATGAAATCTCTATGTGAGATCTCTTGGAGAGTTCTTTTCAATATACACTAGTAGAGCATAGGCGAGTACTGCACACACTGCTGAACCCGTTCTCCCTGAAGGGCCGATCCTCAGGGCCAATACAGGAAGCCTCGCAGCATGCTGTGAGAACAACACTTTACACAGCAGATGGGAAACATGACAATATTTCTCAGCAGCTAGGGTCAAACATACCGACCACACTGTCAGTCACAGGGCTCTATTTCAAGCATCTCCACTACAAGGCTCTACTTATAACCATCTCTACCACAAGGCTCTATTCATACCCATCTCTGCAACGAGGCTCTACTCATACCCATTGAATGAGTCCTGTGTGTGCTATTTCTCTCCATCATCACGTCTTCTTCCCTCTCTTCCCTGTCCCTATCTCCCATCTCGCTCCCAGCAGGAAACACTGTGGTCAGAAGACACTGCTAGTTGGTCTATTCTTAGGAAAATAACCTAGTCTTGATCAAAGCTCCACCCTGTTCAAGGGCTATATCAGGGTCTTAGCATATACCTTAGTGTACTACCACAATGTGACAGGAACTCTGGGAGAAAACACGGCTGTAACGGCGTTCGTCTGTTGAAAGAGAGTCGGACCAAAATGCGGCGTGGTGGTTACTCATGTTCTTTAATGCAAAAATTAACGATACATGAAATAACTGAATATACAAAAACAACAAACGAAACGAGAAAACCTATACAGCCTATCTTTAAAACATTTTTTTTAATAAAAAATAATTTATTATCTTCAATACCATTCATTCTTTACAACTCATAATTTACATACATACTCAAATAATGGTATTTTAATTAAACTAATTAAACTAAACATAAACCCCAAACAAAACCTCAGGGGAGCATCTTCCCTCCCCGTCACCCTACAAAATACCTTTCCCTATCTCCCAGTCCCTAATCTATCCTCTTACAAATCTAAATGACACCCAGTCCTAAACCCCCCTTCCACCTCTCCCGAGCAGCATGCTGCCCCCACTTCCTCTCCTCCCTCTTCATCCTCCCCCTCAAATCTCCTTCCACCCTCCTCACTATCCCTTCCACCCCCCAATCTCTCCCTGTCTTCACCATGTTCTGCCTTGCTTCCCACAGCCCCCGTTTAAAGAGACTCATGAGAAGCCTGAGCAGAAACCTGTCCCTATCCGTCCCTCTCGCTCTCCCTACACCCCTCTCTAACCTGGCCCACGTCAATACAAAATCCCCCTTTACCAAACCTAACAACACCCGTGCCCTAGCCCATACTACTCCGGCAAAGGCACAGTCCCAAAAGACATGGCGCACAGTCTCCTCCCTGCCACAAGAGGATCGTGGACAGGTGGGGGATTGCACCAAACTATACCGGTACAAGATGCAACGTACCGGCAAGCACTTATGGAGGCTCAACCAATTCAGGTCCTTGAGCCTGTTGTCCAGACCCCGCGCCTGCACTCCCTCCCAGACCACTTCCGAGATGCCCACTAAAGGCGTCGGACTCCCTGCCTTTCTGACCTCCTCGTACAGGTGCCTGTGATCTAAACCAACTTAGGCAACTTCAACCTCAGGGTGCGCACAAAGCCACTTGGCCGCATGACCAAAGTGCCACGGCAGCTGTTCCGCCCGAGGACCCGTGTTAGACCACACCATTATGCTTCTCGCCTGATACGAGAAGAACACCCGCAGGAGGTAACCGGACGGGTGTATCACTGGCTGAGCAAGCTCCGTCAACAAGAAAGAAACAAAACTTGTGTCCAGCTTGAGGGGGAAATGTGGTACCCCCCTACCTCCCTCCCCGATGGGACAGATCATGCGTGCCCTGGCGACCCACTCGCACCTGCCACTCCACATAAACTGAAACACAAGCCTCACTAGAGGCCTCCTCAGACAAGCCGGCAATGGGTAGATGTATGCCAAATACAAAAGAGACGGCAACACATCCACCTTTAGGACCAGGACTTTGCCCATAAAAGACAAATACCTAGCCTTCCACATTGCTAGCTTCCTCTGTACCACTGCGATACGCATGTTCCAGTTTAGCGTCGCTGAGCCGGAGGTCTCAAAATGGACCCCGAGAATCCTCAGGGCCCCCTCACCGAAAAACTTGACGGAAGACTTTGCATGGTTCAGAACTGCACCCGACGCTCGGGTGAAATCCCCAAAGATGGCAAGGGACCTTGTCAGGCACGATTCCTTGCACAACAGCAAGGAAGTGTCGTCGGCGTACTGCGTCATCTTAACACGCAGCCCACCACTTCCAGGGATCAGCAAGCCTTCCACCCCTGTGTCTGCCCTAATGGCAGCCCCCAGAGGCTCCATGTACAGAACGAAGAGGAGAGCCGAGAGTGGGCACCCCTGCCTGACCCCAGACGAGAGGTCAAAAACGTCACCCATGTGACTATTTACACTAACTCGGCACTCCGCTCCGACATATAATGTACGAATCCATCCTATGAACTTCTCCCCAAATCCTAATCGACCTAACACTCTGAATAAAAAGGATCTATTCACACGATCAAAGGCTTTCGCCTGATCTAGCGCTGCTACCATTAAAGGCAGTCCTCTATCTTCAACCCAAGCGTTGGAGTCCCTGATTAACTGTAGGTTCCATCTAATAGAGCGGCCCTCTACCCCGCACGTCTGATCCCCATGAACGACGTAGGGAAGGGCTGTGCGCAACCGGTCTGCTAAAACCTTTGCAAGTAGCTTGTAATCTACACACAGCATGGTCAACGGCCGCCAGTTGCCAAGGTCTGTTACTTCCCCCTTCTTATATAAAAGTGACAGCACACCAACAGCCATTGATCCCCCCCGGGACCCCCGTCTCAAGGATGGCCTTCAAGACTTCGAGGACCACTGGTCCAACCAAAACTTGAGATAAAACTCAGCCGGCAGCCCATCCATCCCAGGCACCTTCCCTTTTCCCATCCTCCTAAGAGCGCTCTCAACCTCTTCTAGTGAGATCTGGGCCTCCATCACTTCTCTAATGTCCTCCGGCAACCGCCTGGACAAGTGTTCTAAAAACACATTTCCCTGCTCTACATCTATTTCCCTTTCCTTAAATAAACCTTGGAAATGATCAGTTGTCACCCTGACCATATCCTCTGGTTCTCTAACTATACTACCATTTTCTTCCCTAACACCATGCATTACCTTCCTACTCTGTCTGGCCCTAACCAACTTAAAGAACATAGCAGAACAAGTCTCATTATGTTCTAGAAAGCCACTATGCGCATGCTCCAGAAAAGCTCGAGCCTTCCGCTCCTGCAACTCCCTGAGCTGCGCCTTTAGGGTTGCGGATCTCTCCCAGTCAAACGACCCGCCGAGGTTGCCTGCCTCGTATTCGAGTTCAATTAACCTTTGGATATGATCCACCTCCCTTCTCTCCTCCCTTTTTTTCCTCTTGCAATACCCTATTATAAAAAGCCCTAATCCTCACCTTAACTAATTCCCACCACTCTTAACACCCCCTCGCACATGGACCGGAGGCCCTCAAGCCTCCAAAAGAAACCATAAAACCTCCCAGTACCCCCTACCAAAGGCAGACTGGCGACCCCACCTGCAGGAGCACCCCGTCGTGATCCGAAAAGAAAACAGGCAACAGCCGCCCAGACAACTTACCCAAAGACCTGGGTACAAAAATATAGTCGAGCCTCCGCTCAACCCCCCTGGAGTTGCGCCATGTAGGACCGTCCATTTTCGGAGTAGTGTGCAGACCACCATCTACCAGACCATGGCAAGCCATTAGCCTGGCAATGGCGCCTGCACTGCTATCCCCCCTTCTTCATAAATCTGTATTAAAATCCCCCCTATCACTAATTTCCTATTTGTGACACACAGGGGCATCAGACAGTCCACCATCTCCCTCCTGTCTGCCACCACCTGTGGCCCATACACCACCACTAATCTAAATTTACAATCCCTTATCGTGACATCCACCCCTATAACCCTCCCCTGCATTACCACATAAGAATCCTCCACTTTTACCTTTTACCCGACATCCCCCCCTCTTACTCGATCACACCATCCCAGGATGCAGGAATAGTGTTTGGCTCCGGGGTGCCCTGCACCCTGGGTCTACCCCCACAATCCTCCGCCTCCCCAGTGTTGCAGCTGGTTTGGAAAAAAATTGGGGAGGCTGAGTCCCCAAACAAAAAACTCCCCACCTCCTCCTGTACCCAGTCCTGAGTCTTGTTAGGTGTGTCCCCACCCAACAGAAGTTGAGGGCCTGGGGAAACCAGCAACATCCCAGAGGTTTCTCCCACCCCCATCACTCTCTTGGCCATCCCCTCCCTCTCACTGTCGGCCAATCGCACCCTCCTCTTCATTCTCTTCTTTGGTGATGGCGGCAGTGGAGAGATACCACCCCCCCCCCCCCCCGCCAGCTCCTCCACCATACCCCTCATCTCTTCCACCAGGGCACTTTCCCCCCAGTCCACTTTCTCTTCCACCTTCTCCTTCTCCACCACTCCTCCCTCGCTTTCTTCTCTCTCATGCTCCTCCACTCCATTGCCTTCTTCCGCCGCTTTTCCTGGTTCTCCTACACTCATGCCTTCCGTTTCCTTCTCTATTCCATCCGCCGCTTCTTGCTCCTCCTCCTTCCTTGTGGCCTTCCCCTCTGGACCTGTACTCTGGTCATGAGGCGTGCTTCCTTCCCCTCTTCTTCCCCCACTCCCCCCCCAGCCGCAGACGCATATGACCTCTGACGGGCCGGGCACCCCCCGCCACAGGTGTGCTGACGAGCCACACCCATGGCACGTCTTAGGCTTGTCACAATCCGTCGCCTCGTGATCCTCAGATGCACAAAATCTGCATTTTCTTGTACTGCACGAGGCGAATATGTGACCGTAGGCCATACAGCGCCTGCAAAATGGGGGCTGACGTGCATAAAACAACATCCCCCTGTCAGCCCCTAGGGAGATCATAGCAGGAGGATGGAGGTAGCCACCATGTCCCTTTGGGTCCTCTGAGGAGGGCCTGGAAGCCTCTCCTCCCATTCCAAAACCCAAGGGAGTCTATGATGTGACTTGCTGAGGAGACGTTATCCATGTATCTCCCCAGAAAAGCCCTCACCTCTTGGTCCTTAACGTAAGGGTTGTAAATGTTGACAGTTACAACCCTAAAGTTATTCTTCGCCAGGCTTGTTATTTCGTAGTGGCACATCGGCCTCTCACCTCCCACTGCTCTTGCCCTTCTCAGGATATCATCATGTTTTTCCTCTGTATATAGTGCCACGTCGTATGTTCCCTCCAACGAGTTGCCTTGGAAACAAAACACGTCCTTCACCATCAGCTTTAGAATCCCCATCAATATTATCCTTCCAAAAGATTCCCGTCCTAAAGGCTCCAACTCCTTTTCCTTCCAAGCAAACCGAATCGTGTTGGCCAGCCCAATCCCAGGGACCGACCGTGTTGATGTATTTAGCACCATCTCCGCAAGGAGAATGGCGCTCGTTCTCTTCCAAAACAAGTAAAAAGAAAAACCAAAGTGACCGAGCCTATCTGGTGAAACTACACAGAGACAGGAACATTCACCCACAAAACACACAGTGAAACCCAGGCTACCTAAATATGGTTCCCAATCAGAGACAACGAGAATCACCTGACTCTGATTGAGAACCGCCTCAGGCAGCCATAGCCTATGCTAGACACCCCTACTCAGCCGCAATCCCAATGCCTACTAAAACCCCAATACGAAAACACAACAAAATAAACCCATGTCACACCCTGGCCTGACCAAATAAATATATAAACACAAAATACTAAGACCAGGGCGTGACGACGCTACAGAACAAGCAATCAATTTTTGTCAATTTCAACAGGAAATATCGTGATTTACTACATGTCTGATGGATAAAGCTCAAGGTCTTAATTTAGCATTCACATTTCAAAAAGCATCCATTACCTTTCTTTAATATAACTTCTAACCGAACATCAGTCAGTCATTATCAAGCAGATCAGATTTCACATGAAAGGGGGCAATCTCAAAGCAAGAGTAGGCCTATTCTGAGATTTAGTGTTGTGCTAAACTATTGCACTGCAAAGAAAGGTAATCTCAAGCAGCTCTAATCTCAGAGAGAATCTTTAATAAGCACAGAGGTAAATAGCCTGGTAATGAAAAGTAATATTTATCATGGCAGATCTCTGGCCATTCAAACACATCACAAACTGTCCCCTTTCCACAACCATACTGTATACCCAAGACAGACCAGTTGGTCTCATAACTCACAATGAAATATTATGAAAGATAATTTATTTACCCAGGAAAACTAGGCCTAATGTACTAATGTGTATCTGAATGGACTAAACCTCTCCTCCCGATCCATATACCCACCTGGGTAATACTGATGTACTAATGGGTCTCTGAATGGACTAAACCTCTCCTCCCGATCCATATACCCACCTGGGTAATACTGATGTACTAATGGGTATCTGAATGGACTAAACCTCTCCTCCCGATCCATATACCCACCTGGGTAATACTGATGTACTAATGGGTATCTGAATGGACTAAACCTCTCCTCCCGATCCATATATCCACCTGGGTAATACTGATGTACTAATGGGTATCTGAATGGACTAAACCTCTCCTCCCGATCCATATACCCACCTGGGTAGTAGTTTAAGTTGCTCTCCCATCTGTCGAGTGAGGTTGTGAACAAGAAACACAGAACTAGTTCAGTACCCTTATTCACCACATCAACAGCTAAAGTCAGAGATGTTGACAATGAAGGTTAGAACCCAGACATTTTCCAGCACTGACATTTTCCAGCATAGTCTAGGCTCATTCATGCATACAGAACCTTGACGTTTATACAGTTACCATGCTATCCTGTAACCCTTAACAACAGACTGCTGTGAGGGGGTAAAAATGATCTCCTGCTTTAATGGCAACGTTATAAAAAGACAACAAAAGGATGACACCGTTTAAAGGCATACTTAGATACAACATTTTGTTATGCTAAATTCTCTCACTCGACTTGACACACAAAAAAATAGAATGGAAAGTAGTTATACCTTGAACACATTGCACTATAAGCAAATCAGACAGACAGCCAACCAGAACTCACTGAGATGTCAAAGACCTCCTCTGTGTCGTCCAACATGCGGACCTTGATGGTGACATGACGTCCGGGGGGCATGGTGGGCGGCCTGTGGCCAGGGTCCAGGGTGCTGATACCCAGAGTCTCCTGGGCTTCAAGACGCTGGGCTGCTGATGCTCTGGGCTTGGGCTCCACCATGGTGCTCTGTCCTGCTACCATCCAGCCTGCAGGGGAGGCAGAAGTACCATCACACACACACATTCATGTAACAAAATAGGTTCCATCCTTGTCTCTCACTAGGCTCAAACCTTGCAAGTCTACAATGCAGTTCAGATCATGTCTGTTGATTGTTAAATCTATTCATTGTTCAACTTGAGCATTAGGGAGTGGGACCCCTGTCCTATCCTGGAGAAAACAGAGGGTAGTATTACCAGTGTTGGAAAAAGTAGTCAAAAGTCATACTTGAGTAAAATTAAAGATACCTTAATAGACAACAGGAGAGCGTTCACATTGTTAGACTAGCAATGTAATCTAAGCTAATGGGTGATAATGGTATTTTTTGGCAGAAGCAATTAGCTCCGTCTCTCTGCAAATGATTTGCTTGATTTCAAAGTGCAATGGAATAACAAAGGGAAAGGGAATACCTAGTCAGTTGTACAACTGAATGAATTCAAAAAATATATGTTTTCTGCACCGAAATATTTTTTCTGAATGAATTCAACCAAAATATGTTTCCTGCACCAAAATATGTTTTCTGAATTAATTCTGAATGATATCATCCTCACCAACCTGCCCTCCAAATACACCTCTGCTGTCTTCAAACAGAATCTCAGTGATCACTGCCTCATTGCCTGCATCCGTAATGGGTCTGCGGTCAAACGACCACCCCTCAGCGCTGTCAAACCCTCCCTAAAACACTTCAGCGAGCAGGCCTTTCTAATCGACCTAGCCCGGGTATCCTGGAAGGATATTGACCTCATTACGACAGAAGAGGATGCCTGGTTATTCTTTAAAAGTGCTTTCCTCACAGTCTTAAAAAAGCATGCACCGTTCAAAAAATGTTGAACCAAGAATAGATATAGCCCTTGGTTCGCTCCAGACATGTCTGCCCTTGACCAGCACAAAAACATCCTGTGGCATACTGCACTAGCATTGAATAGCTCCCGCGATATTCAATTTTTCAGGGAAGTTAGGAACCAGTTAGGAAAGCAAAGGCAGTTAGGAAAGCAAAGGCTAGCTTTTTCAAACAGAAATTTGCATCATGTGGCACAAACTCCAAAAAGTTCTGGGACACTGTAAAGTCCATGGAGAATAAGAGCACCTCCTCCCATCTGCCCACTGCACTGAGGCTAGGAAATACTGTCACCACCGATAAATCCATGATAATTGAGAATTTCAATAAGCATTTTTCTACGGCTGGCCATGCTTTCCACCTGGCTACCCCTACCCAGGTCAACAGCCCTGCACCCTCCACAGAAACTTTCCCAAGCCTCTCCCATTTCTCTTTCACCCAAATCCAGCAAGCTGATGTTCTGAAAGAGCTGCAAAATCTGGACCACTACAAATCGGCCGGGCTAGACAATCTGGACCCTCTCTTTCTAAAATGTTCCGTTGGAATTGTTGCAACCCCTATTACTAGCCTGTTCAACCTCTTGTTCGTATCGTTTGAGATCCCCAAATATCGGAAAGCTGCCGCAGTCATCCCCCTCTTCAAAGGGGGAGACACTCTAGACCCAAACTGCTACAGACCTATATCGATCCTACCCTGCCTTTCTAAGGTCTTAGAAAGCCAAGTTAACAAACAGATCACCGACCATTTTGAATCGCACCATACCTTCTCAGCCACGATATCATAACCGCCATCGACAAGAGACAATACTGTGCAGCCGTATTCATTGACCTGGCCAAGGCTTTCGACTCTGTCAATCACCACATTCTTATCGGCAAACTCAACAGCCTAGGTTTCTCAAATTATTGCCTGGTTCACCAACTACTTCTCAGACAGAGTTCAGTGTGTCAAATCAGTGGGCCTGTTGTCCGGACCTCTGGCAGTCTCTATGGGGGTGCAACATAGTTCATTTCTCGGGCCTACTCTTTTCTCTGTATACATCAATGATGTAGCTGTTGCTGCAGGTGATTCTCTGGTCCACCTCTATGCAAACGACACCATTTTGTATACCTCTGGCCCTTCTTTGGACACTGTGTTAACTAACCTTCAGACGGGCTTCAATGCCATACAACTCTCCTTCCGTGGACTCCAACTGCTCTTAAATGCAAGCAAAACGAAATTGATCGCTGCCAACACCTGCCCGCCCGTCCAGCATCACTACTCTGGACGGTTCCGACTTAGAATATGTGAACAACTACAAATACCTAGGTGTCTGGTTAGACTGTAAACTCTCCTTCCAGACTCACATTAAGCATCTCCAATCCAAAATTAAATCTAGAATTGGCTTCCTATTTCGCAACAAAGCATCCTTCACTCATGCTGCCAAACATACCCTTGTAAAAGTGACCATCCTACCAATCCTTGACTTCAGCGATGTCATTTACAAAATAGCCTCCAGCAATCTACACAGCAAATTGATGTCATTTACAAAATAGCCTCCAGCAATCTACACAGCAAATTGGATGCAGTCTAGTGCCATTTGTTTTGTCACCAAAGGCCCATATACTACCCACCACTGTGACCTGTATGCTCTCGTTGGCTGGCCCTCGCATCATATTCGTTGCCAAACCCACTGGCTCCAGGTAATCTATAAGTCGCTGCTAGGTATAGCCCCGCCTTATATCAGCTCACTGGTTACCATAGCAGCACCCACCCATAGCACATGCTCCAGCAGGTATATCTCACTGGTCACCCCCAAAGCCAATTCCTCATTTGGCCGTCTTTCCTTCCAGTTCTCTGCTGCCAATGACTGGAACGAACTGAAAAAGTCACTAAAGCTGGAGACTCATATCTCCCTCCCTAACTTTAAGCACCAGCTGTACTGCACCTGTAGATAGCCCATCTGTAATTAGCCCACTCAACTACCTCATCCCCCATACTGTTATTTATTTTGCCCCTTTGCAAAGGAAGTGGAAATTAGGCCTGTTCTGGGAAAATACATTTTTAGGATGCAGGGAGGTTCTGAGAAAGTTTTTCTGTTTCCCTGAAAGTTTTCCTGGGAGGTTTTATTAACATTCTGAGAATGGAAATTAAAGGTTATTTGAAGGTAATTAAATAACGTTCTGAGAACATGGTTCAGTAAGACTTTTAGTAACCCGGCTAGCTTAATTTGGGTTAACTGTTTTGAACTCAAAGCACAGATAGGACACTTGGAATCAGTGAGATTCAAACCTATGATCTTCTGCTCTCTATTCATGGAATTAGTCCATTGCGCCACCAGGATGGAGCTAGCTTGCCATGTTTGTTTTTTACTCATACAAAGCTGTTCATTTTATTCTATTCAAACAGACCCCACTTCAAATATAAACAAGCACTCATTAAGATCAGGTGTGGCCAAATAGTGGACACGGCCAACACACCTGACCACATTTAACAACTGAGGATAGAGTTTTGTTGATGCTGAGAACAGAATGTATTTGTTTTTAAATAACACTTTTACAACGTGCTTTAAAAATGTTAATGTTTTCTTGTGGTTTTTATGGAATGTTCTCTTTATGTTCTGAGAACTTTACTTTAAATAGAGAGTAGAGACTGCAGAAAACTTTATACTGGAAATCCAATAGAATAGGGATGGGCAACTGCAGTCCTCGGGGGCCGGGGAGGTGTCGCTTTTCCCCAACCCTAGCAAACACAGCTGATTTAAATTAATAACTTTCTAAACTGAATATCATGATTAAATGATTATTGGAGTCAGGTGTGTCAGGTGTGTTAGGTGGGGAAAATGTGTGACACCAATCAGGCCCCCAAAGACTGGAGTTGCCCATCCCTGCCATGGAAGAATGTTGTTAAACGTTCTCTGAACGCTCTGAAAACATGACTTTAAATAGAACCCTGAGGAAACCTGTAGAAAACGTTGTGCTGAAGTACTGAAATTCCCACTGAAGAACGTTGTTTTCTTAATGTTCACACATTAAGAACAATCCTGTCTAGGAGCTCAACGGATAATTCCTTCGACCTCATGGCTTGGTTTTTTCTCTGAGATGCACGGTCAACCATGGGAACTTATATAGACCATGGGACCTTATATTTGGAACCAACGGGGCCGGCAGTGTGCAACTGTGCGGCATTGTGCAAAAATCTCTAACAACCTGTTTTCGCTATGTCATTATGGGGTATTGTGTGTAGATTGGTGAGGAAACATGTATTGATTCAAGTTTAGAATAAGCCTGTAATGCAACAAAATGTGGAAAAAGTCCAGGGGTCTGAATAGTTTTTCGAATTCATGTATTTTTCAACTGCGCTGTTTCACAAAAATTCTGAACCTTTCTATTCTCATAGACTCTACATATTGTACATTAAAGATACATGTTTTTTCTAAGAGTATTATTATTATTGATTGATTGACTATGACTTTTTAAATCACCCAGCAGTGCTATTTAGCTCCAGGTAAATGTTGCAATTCTTCAGCCATTCCTGAACCTGTGACCAAAGGCAAGCTACATATGGACAATGCCCAAAACAAATTATCAAATGATTCTGTCTCTTTGCAGCAAAATCTGTAGAGCTGGGATGGTTGTATCCCCCATATATACAACATTCTACTGGTTGCAAAAAAAAAAAAAAAAATCAAATGTAAAAACTCTCTGTTTTGAATCGAGCATCGTTTTGTGTATCAGTTCATAAACCATGTGCAATGGAATCAAAACACTGAAAATCTCTTCCCAATTATTTTGAAATCAGACATTTCCATATATTTTTGATAGCTGCATGTGTGACATAACTGACTCTTCCTAAGAACTTTCAAAAGGCCCATCAATGTATGATGAAACAACATCAGCAAGAGAAGGGACTTGTTTGTACAAATTACCAAATTAGCGTTGGAATACGAGCACAAAGAGTGAGTGAACTACAAAACAGTAGAGATGGTAAGAAGCAACCGAGCGAGAGAGAGAGAATGCCCCTAATAAGGACATACCATCTGGGCTGTGTGGTTCACAGACATCCATCTGCTAATAAGGACATACCATCTGGGCTGTGTGGTTCACAGACATCCATCTGCTAATAAGGACATACCATCTGGGCTGTGTGGTTCACAGACATCCATCTGCTAATAAGGACATACCATCTGGGCTGTGTGGTTCACAGACATCCATCTGCTAATAAGGACATACCATCTGGGCTGTGTGGTTCACAGACATCCAGCTGCTAATAAGGACATACCATCTGGGCTGTGTGGTTCACAGACATCCATCTGCTAATAAGGACATACCATCTGGGCTGTGTGGTTCACAGACATCCATCTGCTAATAAGGACATACCATCTGGGCTGTGTGGTTCACAGACATCCATCTGCTAATAAGGACATACCATCTGGGCTGTGTGGTTCACAGACATCCATCTGCTAATAAGGACATACCATCTGGGCTGTGTGGTTCACAGACATCCATCTGCTAATAAGGACATACCATCTGGGCTGTGTGGTTCACAGACATCCATCTGCTAATAAGGACATACCATCTGGGCTGTGTGGTTCATCAGACATCCAGCTGCTAATAAGGACATACCATCTGGGCTGTGTGGTTCACAGACATCCATCTGCTAATAAGGACATACCATCTGGGCTGTGTGGTTCACAGACATCCATCTGCTAATAAGGACATACCATCTGGGCTGTGTGGTTCACAGACATCCATCTGCTAATAAGGACATACCATCTGGGCTGTGTGGTTCACAGACATCCAGCTGCTAATAAGGACATACCATCTGGGCTGTGTGGTTCACAGACATCCATCTGCTAATAAGGACATTCCATCTGGGCTGTGTGGTTCACAGACATCCATCTGCTAATAAGGACATACCATCTGGGCTGTGTGGTCCACAGACATCCATCTGCTAATAAGGACATACCATCTGGGCTGTGTGGTCCACAGACGTCCATCTGCTAATAAGGACATACCATCTGGGCTGTGTGGTTCACAGACATCCATCTGCTAATAAGGACATACCATCTGGGCTGTGTGGTCCACAGACATCCATCTGCTAATAAGGACATACCATCTGGGCTGTGTGGTTCACAGACATCCATCTGCTAATAAGGACATACCATCTGGGCTGTGTGGTTCACAGACGTCCATCTGCTAATAAGGACATACCATCTGGGCTGTGTGGTTCACAGACATCCATCTGCTAATAAGGACATACCATCTGGGCTGTGTGGTTCACAGACATCCATCTGCTAATAAGGACATACCATCTGGGCTGTGTGGTTCACAGACATCCATCTGCTAATAAGGACATACCATCTGGGCTGTGTGGTTCACAGACGTCCATCTGCTAATAAGGACATACCATCTGGGCTGTGTGGTTCACAGACATCCATCTGCTAATAAGGACATACCATCTGGGCTGTGTGGTTCACAGACATCCATCTGCTAATAAGGACATACCATCTGGGCTGTGTGGTTCACAGACATCCATCTGCTAATAAGGACATACCATCTGGGCTATGTGGTCCACAGACATCCATCTGCTAATAAGGACATACCATCTGGGCTGTGTGGTTCACAGACATCCATCTGCTAATAAGGACATACCATCTGGGCTGTGTGGTTCACAGACATCCATCTGCTAATAAGGACATACCATCTGGGCTGTGTGGTTCACAGACATCCATCTGCTAATAAGGACATACCATCTGGGCTGTGTGGTCCACAGACGTCCATCTGCTAATAAGGACATACCATCTGGGCTGTGTGGTTCACAGACATCCATCTGCTAATAAGGACATACCATCTGGGCTGTGTGGTTCACAGACATCCAGCTGCTAATAAGGACATACCATCTGGGCTGTGTGACTCACAGACATCCATCTGCTAATAAGGACATACCATCTGGGCTGTATGGTCCACAGACATCCATCTGCTAATAAGGACATACCATCTAGGCTGTGTGGAGCTAGTCAATGAATGACAAGCTCCAGGTGGTGGAATGTTGACCAGTTGCAGGAGCATTCTGGGTTGAGGCAGCCGAAGCAGGACAATCCACACCTAGAGGTCCTGCTTCATTCTCTGTTTATCACAGAAGGGGGGGGGCAATGAGAATAGAGAGACCCAGGGCTATGAGAATAGAGACCCAGGGCTATGAGAATAGAGAGACCCAGGGCTATGAGAATATAGAGACCCAGGGCTATGACAATAGAGAGACAATAGAGAGACCCAGGGTGATGACAATAGAGAGACCAAGGACTATGAGAATAGAGAGACCAAGGACTATGAGAATAGAGAGACCCAGGGCTATGAGAATAGAGAGACCCAGGGCTATGATAATAGAGAGAACCAGGGCTATGAGAATAGAGAGAACCAGGGCTATGAGAATAGAGAGACCCAGGACTATGAGAATAGAGAGACCCAGGACTATGATAATAGAGAGACCCAGGGCGATGAGAATAGAGAGACCTAGGGCAATGAGAATAGACAGACCCAGGGCTATGAGAATAGAGAGACCCAGGGCAATGACAGAGTGACCCAGGGCTCTGAGAATAGAGAGACCCAGGACTATGAGAATAGAGAGACCCAGGACTATGAGAATAGAGAGACCCAGGGCTATGAGAATAGAGAGACCCAGGGCTATGATAATAGAGAGACCCAGGGCTATGAGAATAGAGAGACCCAGGACTATGAGAATAGAGAGACCCAGGACTATGAGAATAGAGAGACCCAGGACTATGAGAATAGAGAGACCCAGGACTATGACAATAGAGAGACCCAGGACTATGACAATAGAGAGACCCAGGACTATGACAATAGAGAGACCCAGGGCAATGAGAATAGAGAGACCCTGGGCTATGATAATAGAGAGACCCAGGGCTATGAGAATATAGAGACCCAGGACTATGACAATAGAGAGACCCAGGACTATGATAATAGAGAGACCTAGGGCAATGAGAATAGACAGACCCAGGGCTATGAGAATAGAGAGACCCAGGGCAATGACAGAGTGACCCAGGGCTCTGAGAATAGAGAGACCCAGGACTATGAGAATAGAATAGAGAGACCCAGGGCTATGAGAATAGAGAGACCCAGGGCTATGGGAATAGAGAGACCCAGGGCAATGAGAATAGAGAGACCCAGGGCTATGAGAATAGAGAGACCCGGGACTATGAGAATAGAGAGACCCAGGGCAATGAGAATAGAGAGACCCAGGGCAATGAGAATAGAGAGACCCAGGACTATGAGAATAGAGAGACCCAGGGCTATGAGAATAGAGAGACCCAGGGCTATGAGAATAGAGAGACCCATGGGCTACAGATGTAGGATTTTAAGGGCTATGAGAGAGCAGACAATGATGATCTCAACTGACACTTCACCTGCACCCAAGCTCAACAGCCAATCTACCATGTGTTGCCCTATAGTATGTGGCCCTCTGAATAAGAAGGCAGTATTCGGCTAGTGCAACTCAGTCACACCTCTGTTACTACTATGTTGTTACTGTTGTCGTGTCTTTGGCTATGCAGGATTAAGTGATATGACATGCTATTCTATAAAATCCTTACTCTGTAATTAATATTACCTGATTGAGCTAATCATGTAAATGTAATTGACTAGAAAGTCGGGGCACCAGAAAATAATATTTATAGAGCAGTTATCTTTCGAATAAACTCTTAAAGACCTAGTAATATTTGACATCAATAGCAGTCAATATCAATCGTCACCTTATTTCAGTCTCATCTGAAAGTTGTAAATTCTTGGTTATCTTCACGAACCTTGGCTAACAAGTTGAATCAGCAATACAAAATTGGGTTTAATTATTTATTTCCTAAATACCTAACTAATCACACAGAATTACATATACCTTGATTACAAATTATGTCACAAAGGAAAACGTCCCTAGCGGACGGAACAGATATGACAGCTGGTTACCCAAAGAAAAGGGGGCTGGGTTTGAGTGAAAGAGCGGGAAGACTGAAGAACAAAGGGAGAAGCAATGTCTCTATCGGGCCGTAGGCAGCTACTCTATCGTAAATACAGAATCTTATGCATTCTAAATTACCACCCATTTGGAAAAGGAAAATGCAATAAATATTTACTCTGAGCTGCGCTTCGGTAGGTTGGTCGTAGATGCTGGTCGTTTTGGCCAACAGAGATCTTCCTGTCCTCGGAAGAATGTCTCTGGTGGTAAATTGGATACATTGTAGTTACATCGTTGTGTGGTAGACGGGATAGTCTGTCTGACCTCTCCTAGCCCATGTTTACAGCGGCCTCTGCTAACTCAACGGCTAGGAGGTATCTCTTCTGTAGCGAATAAGAGTTCAAAGTTCATACCATTCGCAACCAAAGCTCATGCTGAGGTTGGCTTCGTTCAGTAGTTATTATCGGAACCCTTCTGACATCGGATCGTCATCCTAATGTACCCGGAACAGGAGGTTACATTTTCGTCAAGGGCTTTTAGTGGAGGGAGAAGAGTGTGTTTCATAGTTTATAACCTTCACAGGGGTGGGCTACTGATTGAGCAGAGCCCTAACCTTATGAAAACCCAAATCTCTCATTTGGAAGCTAAAATTACATTTCATCTTTTCACCAATAATGTTATATTTAAACATTTGAATTGCACAACAATTCCATGTGAATCTGATAACTATAATGTGTAGACTTTCCCAGATACAGTTTAGGTTGTCCTGTCATCAGTCATAATGTCTCAGATGACAACCTGAACTCACATCATTAAGTACCAACGCATATTTTCAACCGGTTCTATTACCCAAAATATGGTTCCTTTCCCTCCACTTGTTTGATGTTCCCAGACTCTCTGTTTAACAAAGGCTATTCAAGAGTCCCTCTGTAGAGTCTAGAGAGAGGGAAGGGAGAAAGGTATTTATGTAGGGGGGGGTCATAAACCTTACCAACAGGCCAACGTTGTGACACTGTGGAAGACAGCCGGGCGGTGACATACGAATGGTATGCTAGCTTAAGAATGGACACTATATGTAACGGATGTGAAACGGCTAGCTTAGTTAGCAGTGCGTGCTAAATAGCGTTTAAATCGGTGACGTCACTTGTTCTGAGACCTTGAAGTAGTAGTTCCCTTTGCTCTGCAAGGGCTGCGGCTTTTGTGGAGCGATGGGTAATGATGCTTCGTGGGTGACTGTTGTTGATGTATGCAGAGGGTCCCTGGTTCGCGCCCGGGTATGGGCGAGGGGACGGTCTAAACTTATACTGTTACATATACACTATATTCCCCTCAACTGCGTAAAATAGTGCTGTGGTGGCTTGCAGGCCGTTTGGGCTGTAACAGAGGCTCCTCTGTCTGTATGCAGCAGGCAGCAGGAGCACACAGAGCCCTTCAGAGCAGTCCAATGCACGCAGGCAACATTTCTTCAACTGCACAGCTGGATTTGATTACAGCCAGCTGAATGGCTTGAGGATGGTGTAGTTCAGCCAACGGTCTGCCTGAGACGTGCTGAAAATCCACTCCCATTTCCACTGGATTGAGCAACATGCTTCAGCTCCACAGACATTAATACCTGGGTGTGGCTCTCATATTGGAGCCTAGGCATTCAACTGAATGCCGAATTTCAATTTCTAATTTGAATACCATCATGCTATTGTAAATTATGTGTTAAAGGGGGTTTGTATGATTGAACATGATTTCAAGAAATATACTCAGAAATCTGAAATTATGCAAGACCCCCACACCAGGGAAAACAAACGAAACCCCTCTATGACTAAGGTTCCTATGGGATCTATCAAATTACATAACATTAGTATGCCTTCTCCACAATACAAGATTGTTAATGAGTGTATCTTTAGCGGAGGGGCGACCGTTTGACAGTTTGGTGAGCAATTTACGCACACCATATCAAATAAATATAAACTGACCAACAGCTTTTAGGCTATTTAGTTTTCATGTCTTCTGAGAAAACAAGAAAGTTACTGGATTATTGGGGAAATTGTTATTGATCGAAGTCTTCATCACATTTTAAGAGTACAGTAGCCTAATCCTTTTTTAATTTTTTTTATTTCACCTTTATTTAACCAGGTAGGCTAGTTGAGAACAGGTTCTCATTTGCAACTGCGACCTGGCCAAGATAAAGCATAGCAGTGTGAACAGACAACCTTGGATATTTTTGTTAGGCTACCACGCGTACTGTGACACAAATACACAGCCTGCACTCAATTGACCAGCTACTAACAACCCTCAATGTAACAATGGACTCTCACTGATTACATGTGTTTTTCATTTAAATGGCAAACGTTATTGAGGGATGTCTAAGTAAGTGCCGCATATTCAACACCCATTGTTCATGCCAAAAATATTGTATGAAGGCTATGGTCTATGGTCATGAGATGTTCTCCCATTAAGTTTCGGTCTTGTACATCAGATGTAGTGTAGTGCATGACTTTTGCTTTATATCACCACTCTCAGTCGCAAGATAGTCTAGCTATCAAGAACGATAGGGCAAAAACACGGTTAAATCTTCCATTCATTGACTACTTGATTGTAATAATGATTTATAACTATCTGCGACAATTATAGGGTGATCATGATAAAATCCGTTATGCTTCAAAATCCAAGTCAATTGGGGATAGTTCTACGATGTATCTATAATCTTCTCTTCTGAAACAAGTTGCACACTGCCGTTTTGCACATAGGGAACGAACGGTAAATCTTACCCCGTCTTAAAACTGTGGACAATTCCCGTGTATATTTCCCAATTGACAAAATATTTTCTATCCACTTCCAGACACAGTTCAAGCTGCTTCTGTGGAACCAAATTGAGTTCAGATGCTGGTTTCTCCAGCGAGAAGCTTCTTCATGGTCGCCATGTCGGCCGACTGTGCGATAGACAGGATTACATTGAAATTAGTGGCAGATCCTCTCTTGTCTTGTTACTCCAACTATCAAGGAGGCGCAGTGCCTCCAGCTATTGTGCAAGGCACTGCACCTACTTGCAGCCCATTCCTTGCCAAATACATGTTATTATAGCCACATAGCTCCATCTAGCTGTAGAATATGGGACATAGGCTAAATTAGGCCTAGGCCAACAAAGACCAGCAAAGAAGTGATCGGCATTCCGAGTCTGTACTGGGAGGCCTACTTGATATTCAAGTTACTATTCACTCATTTATGAAGTTCAGTGCATTTCAAAATTGATTAGAATACAGAAGTGTTTTCTGTCAAAGGGTACCGTGTCTCACGGCCAAGAGAAGTGTAAGGTAGTCACAGGCTGGATGATTTCCTAAATAATTACAGGATTTATTGAATAAAACTGGAGAGACGCTTAATAATTGATGACTGCATTTGTGGGCTTAAGACCAAAGATTTTTTATAGTTTTTTTACTGGAAAATACACTTTATCTTAGTCACTTTGCACTTAACATGTCGCAAACATGTGTTGTTTTAAGCACTTGTTGTCTGCTTATCCTTCACTCTGTGGTCCATCTCATCCCAAACCATCTCAATTGGGTTGAAGTCATGTGATTGTGGAGGCCAGGTCATCTGATGCAGCACTCCATCACTCTCATACTACATGATTCCATGTGTTATTTCATAGTTTCGATGTCTTCACTACTATTCTACAATGTAGAAAATATTTTTTTTTTAAAGATGAAAAACCCTTGATTGAGTAGGTGTCCAAACTTTTGACTGGTACTGTTTATACACTAGATGACCAAATGTATGTGAACACTTGCTCATCGAACATCTCATTCAAAAACCATAGTCATTAATATGCAGTTGTCCCCCCCTTTGCTGCTATAACAGCCTCCATTCTTCTGGAAAGGCTTTCCACTTGATGTTGGAACATTTCTGCGGGGACTTACTTCCATTCAGCCACAAGAGCATTAGTGAGGTCGGACACTGATGTTAGGCGATTAGGCCTGGCTCTCAGACGACGTTCTAATTCATCCCAAAGGTCTTCGATGGGGTTGAAGTCAGGGCTCTGTGCAGGCCAGTCATGTTCTTCAACACTGATCTCAACAAACCATTTCTTTGTGGACTTTGCTTTGTGTAAGGGGGTATTGTCATGCTGAAACAGGTAACTGTTGCCACAAAGTTAGAAGCATATAATCGTCTAAAATATTATTGTATACTGTAGCGTTAAGATTTCCTTTCACTGGAACTATGGGGCCTAGCCCGAACCATAAAAAAACAGCCCCAGACCATTATTCCAAACTTTACTATGCCTTGGAGCAGGTAGCTTTCTCCTGGCATCGGCCAGATGCACCGAATACGACAGGTGTAGCCCTTAACCAACAATGCAGTTAAGAGAAATAAGTAAAAAATAGATTAAAAAAATATATACTTTAAAAAAAACGTAAGTTAAAACTAATTAAAGAGCAGCAGTAAGGCTATATACAGGGGGTACCGGTACAGAGTCAATGTGCAGGGGCACCGGTTAGTCAAGGTAATTGAGGTAATACAGTATGTACATGTAGATAGAGTTGGTGACTATGCATAGATAATAAACAGAGAGCAGCAGCAGCGTAAAAGAAGGGGGGGGGGGCAATGCAAATAGTCTGGGTAGCCATTTGATTAGATGTTCAGGAGTCTTACGGCTTGGGAGTAAGAGCTGTTAAGAAGCCTTTTGGACCTAGCAGAGAGAACAGTCTATGACTAGGGTGGCTGGAGTCGTTGACAATTTATAGGACCTTCCTCCGACACCGCCTGGTATAGAGGGTCCTGGATGGCAGGAGGCTTTAGACCCTGGTTTAGACCCTTTCTTCTTTAAGGTTGCTTCCCCTGTCATCGCCAAGCCGACCTCTGACCTTTTTAACCTTACTTTAATAGACTTGCTAGTGTTATTTTACTTCTGCTCTTTAATTATTTGTTACTTATATTTCTTATTCTTATTTAATTGTTTTTGTTGCTTTTGGTAATATTTGTTTTATTTAATATTTTAACTGCATTGTTTGTTAGGGCTTGCAAATAAGCATTTCACAGTATGGACTACTATACATGTTTTATTTTGAGCATTGTGACAAATATGATTTGTTTTGAGGCTTGCTGTCTCTGCCTGGCCGGTTCCCCTCTCTCCACTGGGATTCTCTGCCTCTAACCCTATTACCGGGGCTGAGTCACTGGCTTACTGGTGCTCTTCCATGCCGTCCTTAGGAGGGATGCATCACTTGAGTGGGTTGAGTCACTGACGTGGACTTCCTGTCTGGGTTGGCGCCCCCCCTTGGGTTGTGCTGTGGTGGAGGTCTTTGTGGGCTATACTCGGCCTTGTCTCAGGATGGTAAGTTGGTGGTTGAAGTTATCCCTCTAGTGATGTGGAGGCTGTGCTTTGGCAAAGTGGGTGGGGTTACATCCTGCCTGTTTGGCCCTGTCCGGGGGTATCATCGGATGGGGCCACAGTGTCTCCTGACCCCTCCTGTCTCAGCCTCCAGTATTTATGCTGCAGTAGTTTATGTGTCGGGTGGCTAGGGTCAGTCTGTTATATCTGGAGTATTTCTCCTGTCTTATCCGGTGTCCTGTGTGAATTTAAGTATGCTCTCTCTAATTCTCTCTTTTTTTCTACCTGGCATGATGACTCCTTGCTGTCCCCAGTCCACCTGGCCGTGCTGCTGCTCCAGTTTCAACTGTTCTGCCTGCGGCTATGGAACCCTGACCTGTTCACCGGACGTGCTATCTGTCCCAGACCTGCTGTTTTCAACTCTCTGGAGACAGCAGGAGCGGTAGAGATACTCTCAATGATCGGCTATGAAAAGCCAACAGACATTTACTCCTGAGGTGCTGACCTGTTGGACCCTCGACAACCACTGTGATTATTATTATTTGACCATACTCGTCATTTATGAACATTTTATCATCTTGACCATGTTCTGTTATAATCTCCAACCGGGACAGCCAGAAGAGGACTGGCCACCCCTCATAGCCTGGTTCCTCTCTAGGTTTCTTCCTAGGTGCTTCTACACCTGCATTGCTTGCTGTTTGGGGTTCATGCTGGGTTTCTGTACAGCACTTTGAGATATCAGCTGATGTAAGAAGGGCTATATAAATACATTTGATTTTATTTGAATACTTATGTAAATAAGTCATTTTTTGGTTTTATAAATGTGCAAACTGTTTTTGCTTTGTCATTATGGGGCATTGTGTTTAGATTGATGAGGAATTTTATTTATTTAATCCATTTTAGAATAAGGCTGTAATGTGACAAAATGTGAAAAAGTACAAGGGGTCTGAATACTTTCCGAATGCACTGTATGGTGTACCACTATTTCATACCACCAACTGACAATATATAGCCATCGGGGTTGATATTTGAAATTGGTCGATTCCCCATCAGGCTATACTGACTGCTCCCCCCATAGCTTTAAATAGCTCTACAAGTGCTGCTAACATGGATGAAACTTTTGATGGACTTTATGTTATTGTTACACTACTGTCAAGGTACCGTGTTGCCACTTCCTCGTACAGGCAGAGTGGTACTGTTAGAAGTAATCTTATTTCCATCCAACTCAGGCCTGTCAGTAGTTACACGAGGAACTGTCGCTCATCTAATATTACCTTGAATGCTCCATCTGATATGAGCTCTCGAAATAGTGGCCTAAGAATTATTCATTTGAATGCTAGAAGCTTGATCCAAAAGCTAGATTTGATTAAAATACTGGTCTCACAATCACATGTTGACATAATGATTAGATCTGAATCCTGGCTGTGTCTCTGTTCCAGACTCAGATGTTCTGTTAGCTGGGTCTAATGTCTACAGAGCAGACAGAGTGGGTAGAGGTGGAGGTATTTCAATGTATGTTAAATGCAACCTAGATGTCACTGTGACCATTTCAACTTCTGTTCTGAAACAGTATGAATACTTAGTTCTAAATGTGGTCCTTGGTCATAATGCACTATTAACGCTAGCGGGACTTTATCGCCCACCCTCAGCTCTGGTATCTGCTCTATGCAAATTGTTTGAGTTAATGTCTAATTATGCAAACTCTGACTTATTGATTATCGGAGATCTCAATCTTGACTGGCTAATGCCAGCATCGTTTAAATTAAAAGACATTTGTAACGAACTAAATCTTACTCAACTAATAACTATACCTACCCGTCCCAATCCAAAAGACCCCATCTACATTAATGGACCTTATCTTAACAAATACACCTCACAAGTACATAGCTTATGGGTTATTTGCGAATGACATCAGTGACCACTGCCCTACTGCATGTATCAGAGATACTAGGCTACCCTGCCACCACAGTGACCACTGCCCTACTGCATGTATCAGAGATACGAGGCTACCCTGCCACCACAGTGACCACTGCCCTACTGCATGTATCAGAGATACTAGGCTACCCTGCCACCACAGTGACCACTGCCCTACTGCATGTATCAGAGATACTAGGCTACCCTGCCACCACAGTGACCACTGCCCTACTGCATGTATCAGAGATACTAGGCTACCCTGCCACCACAGTGACCACTGCCCTATTGCATGTATCAGAGATACGAGGCTACCCTGCCACCACAGTGACCACTGCCCTACTGCATGTATCAGAGATACTAGGCTACCCTGCCACCACAGTGACCACTGCCCTACTGCATGTATCAGAGATACTAGGCTACCCTGCCACCACAGTGACCACTGCCCTACTGCATGTATCAGAGATACGAGGCTACCCTGCCACCACAGTGACCACTGCCCTACTGCATGTATCAGAGATACTAGGCTACCCTGCCACCACAGTGACCACTGCCCTACTGCATGTATCAGAGATACTAGGCTACCCTGCCACCACAGTGACCACTGCCCTACTGCATGTATCAGAGATACTAGGCTACCCTGCCACCACAGTGACCACTGCCCTACTGCATGTATCAGAGATACTAGGCTACCCTGCCACCACAGTGACCACTGCCCTACTGCATGTATCAGAGATACTAGGCTACCCTGCCACCACAGTGACCACTGTCCTACTGCATGTATCAGAGATACTAGGCTACCCTGCCACCACAGTGACCACTGCCCTACTGCATGTATCAGAGATACGAGGCTAAAAAAACCTGACCCCCGTATTATTCTAAAGAGAAACTATAAACACTTCTCAGAGCAAACCTTTATCCATGACCTTAATTATTCAGAGATTTTATCCGTAAACTGCATAATGTTTTAGTGTTCTCTTTCTTTTCATCAATTTTTACCTTTATGGCTGATCGCCCTGTTAAAGCGACTTAGGGTTAAAAAAAATCTAACTAATCCTTGGTTTTCCTGTTATTTGAAAATCCTTTTTCTGCAAAAGAATCGAGCATGGGCCTTGGCGAGGAAAACTGGTGCAACAGCTGATTGGCTGCTTTTTAGGCAATTGAGAAATAAATGGACTGGAGGAATAAAAAAGGCTAAATATAGGTATTTTCTTGATGCTCTGACAGAGTCTGCTGGTGATCCCGCTAAATTCTGGAAAACTGGAAACACATTGACTTCCCTGCCGAAGCAAATTACATCGGAATCTGGGATCATCAGTGACCGAACGGAAGTTTGTGATGTTTTTAATAAACATTTTATATCCGCTTTTTGAAAGACAAAATGGCCAACGTGATCCTGACCGGTCTATTGTTTCAGTCCCTCGGCCTTCAGCTGATGTGGAAAACAGTAAGCCGGTTTTTAATTTTCAAAAAGTCACAGAAGATGAGATCTTATCTGCACTATCTGCTATAGATTCTAAGAAATCATTAGGCGCTGACCATCTGGATCCATATTTACTCAAGTGTGCGGCACCTATTATTGCTGGTGTAGTGACGCATATCTTTAATCAAACATTTGTCGTAGGAAAGATTCCTAAATCTTGGAAAACAGCTTTTGTTTTACCATTCCTCAAGGGAGGTGATGGTAGTGAATTGGATAATTATCGGTTCATCTCGAAGCTCTCCTGTTTGGCTAAACTTCTAGAGTCACTGGTGAAAAGGCAACTACAATCTTTTTTAACTGTTAACAATACTCTTCATAGTAATCAATCTGGCTTCAGACCTAAACACAGTACTATTACGGCCACTGTACGTGTTGTAAAGGATATTACTAATGCCCTAGATCTAAAGATAGATCTATCTAAAGCTTTTGACACTGTAGACCATGCAATACTTTTGGGTAGCTGTCGTCAATAGGACTGGGATTTGATTCCTGTTGTTGGTTTCATGAATATCTAAAGGATAGAAGTCAGGCTGTTAGAGTAGACGGCATCCAGTTGGAGCCATTGGAGTTGGTTAAAGGGGTCCCACAAGGTTCTATACTTGGTCCATTACTGTTCACCCTCTACATAAACAATATCGGTGATGAGATAAGAAAGTGTCAAATTCATTTATATGCTGATGACACGGTCATGTAGTCTATTGCTTCAACGGCTCACCAAGCATGATCACTTTTGGAGACATATTTTAAGATATTACAAGGATCTTTTATACAGCTGAAACTTGTTTTCAATGCAAAGAAAACATTTAAAGATTTTTAACAAAAACATTGGTTGAAAATACACTTGCACTTACGAGCTTCGATAGTTCTTGAATTAATCAGGTCTCTGCATATACATACTTAGGGATATGGTTGAATGATAAACTGTCTTTTAAAATGCATTTTGACAAACTTTGTAAACGGCTAAAAATCAAGCTCGGCTTCCTCTATAGAAACAGGACATGCTTGTCCTCTACAAATAGGATACAAATTGTACAAGCTACTTTTATGTCTGTTATAGATTATGGTGGTATTTTTTACATGCACGCTACGGCATCAACACTTAAATCGTTGGATGCTACTTATCATTGCGCACTTAGGTTGATTACGGGTGCTAGCTACAGAACTTACCACTGTGTTTCATATCAAAATGTGGGTTGGACTTCGTTGTCCGTGAGACGAGAACAACATGCTCTCCTGTTTGTCTATAAAGCACTTCTGAATAAGCTACCTTCTTATTTATCATCACTCATCAATATTTGATTTAGAATTCCTAAAACCAGGTCTCAAGCATGGATTACACTTGAGGCCCATGCGGTTTCCATAGATTTGGGTATGGCTGCCTTTTCCTGTTACACTCCTTGCCTCTGGAATAGCCTGCAGACTAAACATAATCTTGACTCTTGTCTCCCTGTCGCTCATTTTAAATATTTATTGGTGGATTTTTATTTTTGCATTGTTTGTAACTGTTTCGGGCAATGCAAGTTCTCGTGCTGTTAGGGGAATAACCTGTTAGGGGAATAATGTGTTAGGGGAATAACCTTTGTGTAAATGTGTCTGCTACTGTATTTTTGCTGTATTTTTTTGTGTTATCTGTGATCGTTTTTTGTTGTTGTCTTGTGTAGTTTCTTAATCATTGTACCTAAACTATATGTGTAAACATGTATACGCAGGGGCCAGCTGTAAAAGAGACCTTGGTCTCAGTCTGTGTTCCTTGTTGAAATAAAAGTATAATAATAATAATAATAGTCCTACACCTACAATACATTAAGTACAATAGTATCAGTCATTATACCCATAAAACCTAGCGGTAAACCTCGGAAATGGTTCTAATATTTGTTTCAACATTAATTTTTGCGTCTGGGATTTTATAACTATTTCATATAAACTGTGTTTCATATTGGCTTAACATGGCACGACATTTTGATAACCGCGCAAATCTCTCAGACATGGTAAATTGTATCAATATATTCACGTGTGAATTACCTCCCAAAATTAAATGCCAATGGGACTCTCATAAAGAACTACACATCTTGTCGCAAAGTATGACGTCAAACCCTCAAGTCACAGTTCTCCACGCAAAACTCCTCGACAAAGTAGCCGAGCAAGAAACAGATATTACAGGCGTTTTAGTTTCTCGTGTGTATATCGCTTGCTACCTTGACGTCTTTAAATTACTATAATGTATTAAGTTACCCTCTGCCTTTGTAGATAACTAGGTCTCTCCGTCGACTAGAAGCAAGGATGGTTCTGTGCTATGTAACGTTACCGGATTGTAACCACTACTCCAATAAGCACATGTACATGTTATCGTTTTCCAACCTCAGAGGCATCGCTATAGAGCTGTGTGATAAGGTAAGCCCAGTTTGCTATATGCTAACAATCACATTTGGTTAGGTCAAAGATCTGTGGTAAACTAGGTGCTTATGAAGCTGATGTGTAACGCATGTTGCCTTTATTTACAAGTACAAAGAACCAGCATAATGGACTTTTGTGGACTTTTTATTAGCCAGTCTTTAGTGAGCTAGCCAGCTACTTTTCCAAATGTGAACATGCTAGCTAGCGTTAGCCCACCAGTGAAAGGATATTTAGCTAGCTAATTAACTTTAATTCACGGTTCGTGTGGTCTCACTTTGCTTGGTAACATGGCAAGGATAGTTGGTTAGCATGTCACCACTTAGAAGTCTGACACTAATTTAAATGTGAGTTAATGTTAACTAATTATCTAGCTAATGTCGCCGGGTGGGCTAGCTAGTTGGGCACTTTGGTTGCTAGTTAGTCACATTAGCTAAAGTTGGCTGGCTAGCTCACAAAGCACTTGTGGACTCAATGTTTTCCCCATATAAAACACAGAAATGTTACCTTTTTATTGACAAGGTCTTTAGTGACCTAGCCAGCTAGTTAACGTTAAGCCGGCTCCGTAGATAGTTGGCTAGTTAGCACTGAGTTCACCGTTCGTGTAGTCAGACTTCACTAACGTTAGCTAGCTAGTAAGTCCAATATGTAGAGTGAGGCGCCTTGGTTGGCTAGTTAGCTGCATTAGCTGAAGCTAGCTAGCTCACAAAGCACTTGTGGGCTCAATGTTGTCCTCATACAAAACATAGACACGGTTTTGTTCCACAAGTGCATCTGTTGTAACGTTACATGATTAATCAAACGACCTGTAAAGTCAGTAAGAAATGTCTGCAGGGATGGAAATTGATCTAGCCGCAGGCTAGTACTTCTCATACGGGACTAGTAGACAATATGCCAAATTAGCCTTACACGGCAGTGACATTTTTCCTTCACAAACATCGCATGCCACAGATTTAGGACCTGAATGTAGAAATCGTGGTCTGCTAGCCAGTACCCAATATCCTTGTTAAATCCCTAATTGCTGTTCAACTTTCAGACGATCCCCATATAACTGTTGGTCATCAATGACCTTAAGACTGAGGGTTTTAACTTTCCTCTTGAGAATTACAATCAGAAGTACAGTCTTTTAGCTCATTGCAATACTTCACCTCTTCGGGGACAATAGCAACCTAGACTGCCCTGATCTAGTTGAGCATTCCAGATGATTCCTCCATTCTAGCAGAAATGTTTCATCCACATAGTAGGATTTTAGATGTGCACATAGACCAAAGTCCAGTCTTTTTGATAGTTTTCTACCGTCAAGTATGTGGGTTATGGCATTTTAATATAATGTTACCATTATTTTTTAGTAATTAACTTGGCTAGTAAAATTAACTTATTTGTTTTGTCTTTCAGATGGACGGACCGGAAACCCAGTGACAACACTCAAGTCTGTAACTGCCATTTTCCAGTGGGAAAGAGATGGCGCTGTATTTACCAGAGTAGGTAGTTCATCCATCATGGTGAATGAGGAAGATCCAGACGGTGTATTGGGAAACAACAACAGACAAATAGGATTGAGTGGTGAGTGCAATAAACAAGGCTTTTTTTCTCTCCAGATAAAGATGATGATACAGCATTGGAAAGATACCTACCACTGACCAGATGTCTCTTTGTTTTCCAGTCCAACAGGAGTGAATCCCTCAGGCTATCCGGTGCATGGACATCCTGCGGCAGTGTGATCCGGTTGTGGAGACGACAGCAGATTGAGCCTGTGGACAGACAGGTCAGTAACTCATAAAATATACAATATTGTGTAAAACATTTAGAATTATAATGGATCCCCATTAGCTGCTGCCAAAGCAGCAGGTACTCTTCCTGGGGTCCAGTGAAATTTAATGCAGTTTAAAAAGATTACAATACATTCAGATTTCCCACACTGTGCCCCCTCAGGCCCCTACTCCACCACTACCACACGTCTACAGTACTAAATCCATGTGTATGCATAGTGCATATGTTATCGTGTGTATGCATGTGTATGCGCCAATGTTTGTGTTGACTCAGTCATTGAATCTGTAGATGCATCAACATTTGGACTTTGTCCCCTTTTCCTGGTGTTGTGGAACATCATGCGCTCACCATGAGAAGCAGTGCATGATCAACACCAGCCTCAGCAAGGAGATGTGACACGGGGCACATCAGGCACTCACCATGAGAAGCAGTGCATGATCAACACCAGCCTCAGCAAGGAGATGTGACACGTGGAACATCAGGCGCTCACCATGAGAAGCAGTGCATGATCAACACCAGCCTCAGCAAGGAGATGTGACACGTGGAACATCAGGCGCTCACCATGAGAAGCAGTGCATGATCAACACCAGCCTCAGCAAGGAGATGTGACACGTGGAACATCAGGCGCTCACCATGAGAAGCAGTGCATGATCAACACCAGCCTCAGCAAGGAGATCTTGTCACAGCTGTTGGAGGAGGACCAAGGTGCAACGTGGTGAGCGTACATATTCTTTATTATTATGACGTCGACAATATACACTACAAAACAAACCATAAAGCTTATGTGCCCTAAACAAAGTCAACTTCCCACAAAGAAAGGAGGGGAAAAAGTAATACCTAAGTATGATTCCCAATCAGAGACAACGATAGACAGCTGTCCCTGATTGAGAGCCATACATGGCCAAAACATAGAAACACCAAATCATAGAAAACGAAACATAGAATGCCCACCCCAGTTCACACCCATACCAAACCAAATAGAGACATTAAAAGGCTCTCTACGGTCAGGGCGTGACAGATCTGCTGGAAGTGATGTACTCTCTCACTCTGGGGGGTAAGACATAATTTAAACATCACAGATAAAAAAGAAATCCCACTGTGCCCATGATAAAATTCAATGTGAGTTCTGAATGAAACTGAGGAGGTGCAGCACTAGAGCTGGGCGGTATATCGTGTTTTACTATATACCGGTATTAATTCAGGACCGTTATTTTTTTTTCATTTTTTTCCCCGTCATTACCACTGCTCCATCATTGCTGTCGTCAACCTCCCTCTCCTCATGGTGTACCGGTTGGGAATGGTGTGCTATCCAACGGTTTCCTGCTGCTCCACCGACAATGGCACACCAGCCAGGATGCCTACATGCCCCAGGTGCCCTTGTTTTTTAAACAATATCAGGCACAGACAGGGATGACGGGGAGGGTAGCGATAGTTCTGGCTCAGGTTCAACAAGACATACCATTCCATTGAACCTGCCCCGGTGATGGTTCCTTACCCACTAACGATCTCGTGACAGACGGTTGTAGTCTTTGGCCAGGTAAAGTTCCATTGACTGCACCTGGTTGGGCACGGCTGGCTTCCTCCATTCCCATTCTACATCCGTATGGCCGATATTGTGAACTGCTAAAAAGGCTGCATGGCTCCACTTTTGAGCTCCATGGAGCCATTCGTATGTGGTAGAGAGAATGATTGATTACATTATAGCTGTAGTATATATATTTACATTTACAACTTGGGATTTTATTATTTAACATACCCAATCATTTAATGGGAAGGATCCTATAAATCAAGACTGAATGCATGTATCACTGAATAACTAAATACTGTGTCTTTGAAGATTTCTCTCTGGTAAATTACAATACAGACTGGATGTCTAAACTAAGTCTAAACTAAGTACATATATATTTTAGATTCATTCTCATCAATGGCAACATTCTAGAACTGAGTTTTCATTCATCGAAGTCTGTTATCCAGGGTGATCTGGTTAATGATTATATCATTGTGCTTCCACACCTGCATTGCTTGCTGTTTGGGGTTTTAGGCTGGGTTTCTGTACAGTACTTTGAGATATCAGCTGATGTACGAAGGGCTATATAAATACATTTGATTTAATCATTGGCTCTTTGTAGAATGTTGACAGCTGTATAGAACACACTGTTTATAAGTTGCTCAAACTTAACTTAATAGCTACACTCACTGACACAAGAAACGTCATCCCTCATGTTGGCCCTGATCAAACCGGTAAACTGCACTTCTGCACTTTGTCCTTTATTTAAACAGGGAATCACATTGAGATTAAAAATCTACTTTTTACAAGAGAGTCCTGTACACATTACAATAAAACCATACATGTGTATAAAACAATATAATTCACAATTAACAAAAATAATAAAAGCAAACACATTCAACTACATAGGATCTCAATCAATATTGTAAACTGTCTGAGTGACACCAGCACATCTCACTGTAGTGAACTCTGCTGATTGTTCCACAAATTGGGCAAAAAACAAAATGCGGGTTTTCCTAAATCTGTGGAAACGAGGGATCTCTAATGTTATCCATTCCTGTGAACGAGTTTGGTAACTTATGATTCTAGACTTAATTAATACATTTGCATATAGAGGGAGTTTTGTCAGATTGCTTTGTAAATAAATAAGAGAATGCAGCTCTCTTCTTACAGAGGTCCATCCCACGTTTTATATACGGACTACAATGATGAGTCCTAAAATTGTCCCCTGTGATAAAACGTTTTGCTGAATGGTAGACTGCGTCCCGATGGATTTTAAACAGAGGTTGCCGCATGCATGTTAACAATATCACCAAAAATCCAATAGAGGGAGAAGCGTTTCTTGAACAACCTTTCTCCTGTTTTTAATACTAAGGCATGATTTATTTCTATATACAAAAAAAAAGTCCTGGATCTTTCTTAGCTTCTTAGGATAACATGTCATCATTAGGATAACTTGTCATCAAGCCAGGCACCCAGGTACTTATATTGAGAAACAAGCTCCATTTATAGCGCACATATGCAGGTCAACATTTTGTGACCAAGAGAACAGCATGAGCTTGTTTTTACTTTTATTTAACACTAATTTTAAGATCTGTAAGTGATTTCTGAATTGATTTCAAAGTCATGCTGAAGTTCACGAATGACCTGCTGCACAGAGGCGCGGCACAGGAATACAAAATTGTCATCTGCTTGTCATTAATATACAAAGTGCACAACAGACTGTGGTCTTCCACACAGTCTTGAAGACCATATGGCCATACTTACTGGTCTTCTCCCCTTTAAATGCCATAAGGTCTGACATGGACACCATTGTCAACATACTTTACAAACAATTATCTAGGCTAAGTAAAACAACCATTTTTTTTTTTTGGCCGAGCTAAGACAGCGAAATGGAACGTAAGAGGTTAATGGATTGGACACAGACCTACTGTGCAGACAATTATCTAGACTAAATAAAACAATGCTTTAAAAAAAATGTATTTACTGCGCTAATTAGCTAGCTAAAGTAGTCAGTTGCTAGCTAAGACAGAAAAGGGACAAGAATTTCACAAATTGGACACAGGTCTCAGTGTCAGCTAAAGATGTCATGCAGAAATTTGTCTTTGTTGCTAATTTAGCATTAATACTTTTTTTTGGAGTAAATTGAGGCAAATTTACTGATACAACTCACCTGGTCTGACAATTACATGGTTATCAAAATTTTTTTTTTTTTATTTTTTTTTAATTTTACCTTTATTTAACCAGGCAGTTAAGAACAGATTCTTATTTTCAATGGGAAAATAGAGGCCTGGGAACAGTGGGTTAACTGCCTGTTCAGGGGCAGAACGACAGATTTGTACCTTGTCAGCTCGGGGGTTTGAACTCACAACCTTCCGGTTACTAGTCCAACGCTCTAACCACTAGGCTACGCTGCCGCCCCGAGCTGACAAGGTACAAAAAAAAATGTTGTGCCAGACCTCTTATATGAAGTAGTTCTAAAAATCTAAGATGCAAAAATGTATTATGAATAAAATTGTAGGAACGGTTACTGGGTTTTACCGCTATTTCATACCACCAACTAACCCTACACCTACAGTCAAAAGTTTGGACACACCTACTCATTCAAAAGGTTTTTCTATTGTTAGTTCCCAGATATGCTAAGCACTTGTTGGCTGCTTGTCCTTCACTCTGCGGTCCAACTCATCCCAAACCATCTCAGTTGGGTTTTAAGTTGTGTGATTTGTGGACGCCAGGTCATCTGATGCAGCGCTCTAACACTCTCCTCCTGGTCAAATAGCCTTTATACAGCCTGGGGGTGTGTTTTGGGTTATTGTCCTGTTGAAAAACAAATGAGCGTCCGACGAAGTGCAAACCAGATGGGATGGCGTATCGCTGTAGAATGCTGTGATAGCCATGCTGGTTAAGCGTGCCTTGCATTCTGAATTAATCAGTGTCACCAGCAAAGCATACCATCACACCTCTTTCCATGCCCCTGTATATTTATTTTTTATTTAACCTTTTATTTAACTAGGCAAGTCAGTTCAGAACGAATTCTTATTTACAATGATGGCCTCCTTACTGTTGTTTTGTTGCTCTTTAATATTTTTTACATTTTCAGTTTATTTGAGTAAATACTTAAAACCTCTCTGGGATAGGCGGGACGCAAATGTCCGACGTGGCCAATTGCCAGGGAAAATACAGAGCACCAAATACAATACTATAAAATTCAAGCTTTCATTAAATCACACATGTAAGATACCAAATTAAAGCCACACTCGTTGTGAATCCAGCCAACATGTCAGATTTCAAAAAGGCTTTTCAGCGAAAGCTGACGCACAATTGGCCCAGTGTTGTCTGGGTTAACTAACTTTCCTAGTTAACTTTAAGGTAAAAAAATTGTTTTTAAATAATAATACAAAAAATGCATCAGGACACCCTCAGTTCAACCTTCCCCTTAACAAATCCACCTTGCACTGGTCAAGAATCCTGCATGAAAAGATTTTGTCTAGCCTGTTATTAAACAAATTCTACTAATCACCTTTTGAGTGTGGGCAGTATTATTATGCATACTAGATGGACTGGTTACCTTATTCTATGCTTCAAAAGTTCCATTCATGAGTCTAGGAGAAAACGTGTAGGCCTAGACGATGCTGTTGGTTCATTGATTGTGCAGGGTGGCTATGCCTACAATTTATAGTGGATTTGACTTTGAATAGACTCGTAATATGGATTATACTTTTTCATAGGCTGACACATTACCTTTTGCTACAGAATATCTCACCACCATACATTTCCATATTTTCTTCTCTCTCCTTCATTCCTTTCCCCAGTGCACAGAGAGAGGTTCTGGCAACAGTTTAATGAAATATTTTTTGTTGTGAAAACATGTTACTATCAATGTTCTTGCACAGAGTTCACTAGCTTTACCAAATTATGCACTAGGTAAATTCAGAAGCGGGGTTGCAGAGCCCATGGAATACAGAGTTAGGGCAGAATATCAACTCTTATCTTCACATTACCACGACCTTATCAGCTCTCAAAAACCTAAAGTGAAGACTGGGGGTCAGTCTGATGAACCAAACTACCCATTAATCCCCTCCATGTAGTCTAATTCTCCACACACACACACAATCAATACGATATCTATTGTATACTGAGTATATCATGTAGAATTACAAGTAATATTCCTTAACTGATTGAACAGTAATGTGAATTTCACATATGCCCTTTTTGGCTTTGAACCTCACCTGCTGTCACGTATAGGCAGGTGAGGAAGGAGACTTTTTAATAACAATGATGAAAGGCAAAAGAACAAAACAGGAGAAGCGTACTGAACATGAAAACAAACCAATAGTGCCTGGCGATTGCGGGCTAAATAAATGAAAGCTAATCAAGGTGATGAAGTCCAGGTGTGTGTAATGATGGTTGCCAGGACCGGTGGTTAGTAGACCCAGCAATGTTGAAGGCGGGAGCGGGAGAAGGTGTGACATTTTTTTTTATATATATGTACTGTTTTGTCTTTCACTGCATGCTCCTCAAATAGTGGCCTCCTTTCACTATTCAAGTGCATATGGATGAGATGTCTTTATTCCCCTGCCCCTATTTCTGACCGATGTGTCATTCTAAATCTAAACTAATTTGACATATTAGACTGAGGCAAGCAACACAGCTCAAGCTTTTTCCCCCTTTTTTCCCCCCTACTTTCTCAAATCCTCAATAACCTATAGTTGCATCATGCAGCCCATAGGTTTTGATTTCTAAGACATTCTAACTAAAGTTGCCAAATAACTCTTAAGTCTAGCGTATAGGACCTGTTTCAAAGTATCCCTTTTACGCTCAACATAGCCAATTGCTCCGGAATGGGAAAAATATCCTTTCTATTGTATTCAGCTAAGTTCAATTACATTCTTCTTACTATAAAATAATGCCACGGGACTTATAAGCATATCTTGTCTGCTAAATGAACAAGCTTAGAGCCTGTGGCATGGCGCACAGACAGATGACATACAGTAGGCAAACTCCTATTCTGTTCTTTCTTTATTGTGAGGGTGTATATTAAATTGATTTATTCAACTTTTTTAAAGTGTATGCTCCAGCAGTTTGTATGGGTTTGGCCAGGTTAGGGTGTCATTGTAAATAAGAATTTATTTTATTTTTACATCTTTATTTAACTAGGCAAGTCAGTTAAGAACAAAAATCTTATTTTCAATGACGGCCTGGGAACAGTGGGTTAACTGCCTGTTCAGGGGCAGAACGACAGGTTTGTACCTTGTCCGCTCGGGATATGAACTTTCAACCTTTCGGTTACTAGTCCAACGCTCTAGCCACTAGGCTACCCTTAACTGACTTGCCTATTTATATAAAATGCATCGAGGCCTAGAGATGCTAAATGTGTTAATATTAACGGTCAATTACTGTGAGACCAGCAGTCTTTGGCATGACAACTGGCTGACAAAATGTCATGACAGCCACAGCCCTAACCCGGGTTCACTTAGCATGTTTATGCTGTACTGGGGCCTTATTAGGTCCCTGGAGGAAAGCGTTTGTGTGTCTCCAACACCTTTAATTGGTAGAATTCCTTAGTGTTTTGAACCTCATTGTTCCAGAGCCTTGCAAACAGGTAATAGCAGGACCCTCTGGTGTCAGAAACTTAACCAAGTCAAAACTAACATCATTAAAGAGTTGTCCACTTACCCTGTAGAGACAATATAGTCCCAGTGACATCAGTCACCGTGCACAGATAGAGTTTTGCTGATGTAAGATGCTCTTTAGGAATCATGCAGACTAAAGTGGATCATATATTTGATATATATTTTTTTGTCATCTAGCAAATTCTCTTACCCAGCGTGACATACAGGAGCAATTAGGGTTGAGGGCCTTGCTCAAGAGAACATTGGTTCAAATCCCTGGCCCAACATTTTAACTGCTAGAATATCTGCTGCCCGTTTTTGAGTTTTTTTTATTAATCTTATTTATATTATTTATTTTATGTTCATGTTCATAGGGCTCCCCTGCAAATGAGATCTTGGGTAATCATTTCAAAATAAGACACTTGCAGGAACTTTTAATTCAATTATAGACTTTTAATACAAGAGTATAGCAAGCTGCAGTGCTCCGCGGAACACACACCTTTTCCAGAGCCCTGGCTCCAGTATTTATCCACATATTGCATATGAGCCCATCCCACATGCAAATGAAGTTACATTCCAATCCGTGCATCCTGCTTGTTCAGCCCAATCACGCCCATACCTGCTTTCCGTCAGATTTATATTGATGACAAGACCCTTGCTTTGTTCCTGCACTTAGCTAAATGCATTCTTTTGTTTGTGTGTTATCTAGGATCAGCAGACTGTGTCTCCTCAGTTTCTAGCGTGTCCAGCTATAGTAAAAATACTATACATTCCTCTATTTTACAGGCCTATGCTTTGGCTCTGCACTTAGCTCAATGTGTTCCTTTGTATGTGTGTCTTTATGTCCTAAAAATATGCGAGCTATGTCTATTGGTCATCAGTTAGTCATTTGACTGACCCTCTCCTTTGTATATCCCTCTGGCCTTGGTATGTCCAGCTATCCTATGTGTCACCTTCCCTTCATGTGGTCTGTTTTTAGTGTTCAGCTATTCTATACGTCTATGGTCTCCTCTCCTATACAATAGAGTGCATTTGCCATTCTGGTAAAATGCATTGTCTAAGTGTATCTCTCTCTTGTGTTATAGTATTTATGCTCCTCCATATATGTCTTCTCCCAAATCAGCTCGGGGGGTTTGAACTTGCAACCTTCTGGTTACTAGTCGAATGCTCTAACCACTAGGTTACCCTGCTGCCCCGGACATACAATACAACAACACAATGAATCAAACAAGATATCAATAAATAACCAAGTTGATACAGTGGGGCAAAAAAGTATTTAGTCAGCACCCAACTGTGGAAGTTCTCCCACTTAAAAAGATGTGAGGCCTGTAATTGTCAGCATAGGTACACTTCAACTATGACAGACAAAATTTTAAAAAAATCCAGAAAATCACATTGTAGGATTTTTAATGAATTTATTTGTAAATTTTGCTGGAAAAATAAGTATTTGGTCAATAACAAGTTCTCAATACTTTGTTATATACCCTTTGTTGGCAATGAGGTGAAATGTGAAGACTTACAGAAAACAAGGTTTTCACACACTGTTGCTGGTATTTTGGCCCATTCCTCCATGCAGATCTCCTCTCGAGCAGTGATGTTTTGGGGCTGTTGTTGGGCAACACGGACTTTCAACTCCCTCCAAAGATTTTCTATGGGGTTGAGACCTGGAGACTGGCTAGGCCACTCCAGGACCTTGAAATGCTTCTTAAAGAAGCCACTCCTTTATTGCCCGGACGGTGTGTTTGGGATCATTGTCATGCTGAAAGACCCAGCCACGTTTAATCTTCAATGCCCTTGCTGATGGTAGGCTTTGTTGCTTTGGTCCCAGCTCTCTGCAGGTCATTCACTAGGTCCCCCTGTGTGGTTCTGGGATTTTTGCTCACTTGTGATCATTTTGACCCCACGGGGTGAGATTATCAGTGGTCTTGTATGTCTTCCATTTCCTAATAATTGCTTCCACAGTTGATTTCTTAAAACCAAGCTGCGTAACTATTGCAGATTCAGTCTTCCCAGCCTGGTGCAGGTCGACAATTTTGTTTCTGGTGTCCTTTGACAGCTCTTTGGTCTTGGCCATAGTGCAGTTTGGAGTGTGACTGTTTGAGGTTGTGGACAGGTGTCTTTTATACTGATAACAAGTTCAAACAGGTGCCATTAATACATGTAACGAGTGGAGGACAGAGGAGCCTCTTAAAGAAGTTACAGGTCTGTGAGAGCCAGAAATGTTGTTTGTAGGTCATCAAATACTTATTTTCCACCATAATTTGCAAATAAATTCATAAAAAATCCTACAATGTGATTTTCTGGATTTTTTCCCCCTCATTTTGTCTGTCATAGTTGAAGAGTACCTATGATGAAAATTACAGGCCTCTGTCATCTTTTTAAGTGGGAGAACTTGCACAATTGGTGGCTGACTAAATACTTTTTTGCCCCACTGTAATTAGAGTGAGAATATCAATAGGTGGTGTGTGTGTGTGTGTGTGTATAGGCAGAATATCAATAGGTGCTGTGTGTGTGTGTATAGGCAGAATATCAATAGGTGCTGTGTGTGTGTGTGTGTGTGTATAGGCAGAATATCAATAGGTGCTGTGTGTGTGTGTGTGTGTGTGTATAGGCAGAATATCAATAGGTGCTGTGTGTGTGTGTGTATAGGCAGAATATCAATAGGTGCTGTGTGTATAGGCAGAATATCAATAGGTGCTGTGTGTGTGTATAGGCAAAATACCAATAGGTGGTGTGTGTGTGTGTGTGTGTGTATAGGCAAAATATCAATAGGTACTGTGTGTGTGTGTGTATAGGCAAAATATCAATAGGTGGTGTGTGTGTGTAGGCAAAATATCAATAGGTGGTGTGTGTGTGTATAGGCAAAATATCAATAGGTGGTGTGTGTGTAGGCAAAATATCAATAGGTGTGTGTGTGTGTGTGTGGGCAAAATATCAATAGCTGGTGTGTGTGTGTGTGTAGTGCTGGTGTGTGTGTGTGTAGGCAAAATATCAATAGCTGGTGTGTGTGTGTGTATAGGCAAAATATCAATAGCTGGTGTGTGTGTGTGTATAGGCAAAATATCAATAGCTGGTGTGTGTGTGTGTATAGGCAAAATATCAATAGCTGGTGTGTGTGTGTGTGTGTATAGGCAAAATATCAATAGCTGGTGTGTGTGTGTGTGTGTGTGTGTGTGTGTATAGGCAAAATATCAATAGGTGGTGTGTGTGTGTGTGTGTGTGTGTGTGTGTGTGTGTGTGTGTGTGTGTATAGGCAAAATATCAATAGGTGGTGTGTGGTGTGTGTATAGGCAGAATATCAATGTGTGTGTGTGTGTGTGTGTGTGTGTGTGTGTGTATAGGCAAAATATCAATAGGTGGTGTGTGGTGTGTATAGGCAGAATATCAATGTGTGTGTGTGTGTGTGTGTATGTATAGGCAGAATATCAATAGGTGTATGTATAGGCAGAATATCAATAGGTGTGTGTGTGTGTATAGGCAGAATATCAATAGGTGCTGTGTGTAGGCAGAATGTATAGTGGGGTCCTAGATTGACAGCCTTGATAAAGTTGAGAAATAATGTATAAAATAAATTATTAGAACATTTGTTAAATATTATTTTATACTAATGCAAATTTCTCAAAAAAGTAAGGGTAAAATGATTGAGACTTCTTAAATATTCTTACAATAAAGTAGTCAAAAGGTTAGTATTTCGTACCATATTGCTAAAGGTGTAACCTAGCACGCAATGACTAAATCAAGCATGTGACTACAAACGTTTTGGATGCATTTGCAGTTTGTTTTGGTGGTGGTTCAGATTATTTTGTGCCCAATAGAAATGATGGTAAATAATGTACTGTTATTTTGGACTGTCGCTTGAGCTAAATAAGAATATAATATGTTTACTGTGGATTATAAACTGGATGTTTTCGAGCCCTGAATGCTAATTGGCTGACAGCTGTTTTATAGTGCCTTGCAAAAGTATTCATCCCCCTTGGCATTTTTCCTATTTTGTTGCATTACAACCTGTAATTAAAATAGTCTAAATTGGTGAAGTGAATTAAAAAATAATCATAATATGGAAAAGTGGTGAGTGCATATATTCACCCCCTCTGCTATGAAGCCCCTCAACAAGATATGGTGCAATCAATTACCTTCAGAAGTCACATAATTAGTTAGATTGCACACAGGTGGATTTTATTGAAGTGTCACATGATCTCAGTATATTTTCACCTGTTCTGAAAAGCCCCAGAGTCTGCAACACCACTAAGGAAGGGTCACCACCAATGAAGCGGCACCATGAAGATCAGGTCAGGGACAAAGTTGTGGAGAACAGATCAGGGTTGGGTTATAATTTTTTTTATCAGAAACTTAACATCCCACGGAGCACCATTTAAATCTATTATTTAAAAAAAAATGAAAGAATATGGCACCACAGCAAACCTACCAAGAGAGGGCCGCCCACCAAAATTCACGGATCAGGCAAGGAGGGCATTAATCAGAGAGGCAACAAAGAGACCAAAGATAACCCTGAAGGAGCTGCACATCTCCACAGCGGAGATTGGACGCGGCCTAACCTTTTTTTTTTTTTTTTTTTGCCATTTATCAATTTTCGAGTTAACGGAATGAGTAGCAGCTACGTTTGGCTACATATGGACCAGTAGTGGAATTCACGTGAGAGAGTAACGGTTAATGTGATTGGATGTTAATTATTTGAGGCTACCTGTATTTGACATTGTGTTGTTATTTCGCTGAACATTAGATGGTTGAATTTTTTATTTTTGGCAGTGAAACTAGGCTACTTAGGCGATTAAAAAAAATATATTAAAAAAACACACACACACACACACACACACACACACACACACACACACACACACACACACACACACACACACACACACACACACACACACACACACACACACACACACACACACACACACACATCACCCAAATATATAGCCCCATTGGAAATATATAGCCCCATGGTCTGTTTTAAAAATGTGAATCACAGTTTTATTTGGCGTACCCCCGACGGCATTGTGCGTAACCCAAGCAAGAGCATATCGATGGTAAAACAATAATTACACAACACCGAGGATGTTAAAATAAATGTATTTAATATTTTATTCTAAAACAGCCACACTGTTGTAATAGTGTGATGTGTAACTTCAGACACACTCTATTCTGAGTAAAATACCGTTTTTCATATGAGAATGCTAACATTCACATTTGCAGTGACAGGTCTACCAAAACCAAAGTGTGGATTGCAGTCACTCATTTGAGCAGTTCCTAGACTGCTTACAGGGCAATGGAACCAATATCTAAATGTATAACTTGCAGAACATTTACAGTTAAAGGATTAGTACCTTTTAAAGTCACAGTAAGAGTGCAGCCAAACAAAGCAAAGTTTGAAAATAGTCTGCGATTTAAAAGACTGTAGCACAGGAAATATTTAAAGGTTAGGATATACATGTACACTGCTCAAAAAAATAAAGGGACCACTTAAACAACACAATGTAACTCCAAGTCAATCACACTTCTGTGAAATCATACTGTCCACTTAGGAAGCAACACTGATTGACAATACATTTCACATGCTGTTGTGCAAATGGAATAGACATCAGGTGGAAATTATAGGCAATTAGCAAGACACCCCCAATAAAGGAGTGGTTCTGCAGGTGGGGACCACAGACCACTTCTCAGTTCCTATGCTTCCTGGCTGATGTTTTGGTCACTTTTGAATGCTGGCGGTGCTTTCACTCTAGTGGTAGCATGAGACGGAGTCTACAACCCACACAAGTGGCTCAGGTAGTGCAGCTCATCCAGGATGATACATCAATGCGAGCTGTGGCAAGAAGGTTTGCTGTGTCTGTCAGCGTTGTGTCCAGAGCATGGAGGCGCTTCCAGGAGACAGGCCAGTACATCAGGAGACGTGGAGGAGGCCGTAGGAGGGCAACAACCCAGCAGCAGGACCGCTACCTCCGTCTTTGTGCAAGGAGGAGCAGGAGGAGCACTGCCAGAACCCTGCAAAATTACCTACAGCAGGCCACAAATGTGCATGTGTGCTCAAACGGTCAGAAACAGACTCCATGAGGGTGGTATGAGGGCCCGAAGTCCACAGGTAGGGGTTGTGCTTACAGACCAACACCGTGCAGAATGTTTGGCATTTGCCAGAGAACACCAAGATTGGCAAATTCGCCACTGGCGCCCTGTGCTCTTCATAGATAAAAGCAGGTTCACACTGAACACGTGACAGTCTGGAGACGCTGTGGAGAACGTTCTGCTGCCTTTAACATTCTCCAGGATGACCAGTTTGGCAGTGGGTCAGTCATGGTCCAGAAGTTGGCGGATGCTTTAGTCCAGGTCTGGGAGGAGATCCCTTAGGAGACCATCCGCCACCTCATCAGGAGCATGCCCAGGTGTTGTAGGGAGGTCATACAGGCACGTGGAGGCCACACGCACTACTGAGCCTAATTTTGACTTATTTTAAGGACATTACATCAAAGTTGGATCAGCCTGTAGTGTGGTTTTCCACTTTAATTTTGAGTGTGACTCCAAATCCAGACCTCCATGGATTGATAAATTTGATTTCCATTGATCATTTTTGTGTGATTTTGTTGTCAGCACATTCAACTATTTAAAGAAAAAAAGTATTTAATAAGAATATTTCATTCATTCAGATCTAGGATGTGTTATTTTAGTGCTCCCTTTATTTTTTTGAGCAGTGTATAATTTCTACCTAAAAATACCTCTATTTCAATCACATATCAGTAGTAATGAAGGAATAAAGTCCACTAGATAAAAACTGTACAGTCTGACCAGCTCTTGTGTGTAGGCTACAGCTCCCTGTTTTATAATTAGTTTGTGAGTCTGACCAGCTCTTGTGTGTAGGCTACAGCTCCCTGTTTTATAATTAGTTTGTGAGTCTGACCAGCTCTTGTGTGTAGGCTACATCTCCCTGTTTTATAATTAGTTTGTGAGTTTGACAACTTTAGCTAAATATTTACAATACAACACTTCCTCACATCTTTGCAATAGTTCTTAAACAACAGTATTTGTGAAATGAATGTTAGATATATTTCCTTAAACATCCTTTGTTGTGTGCTTATTCTTTAACCATTGATATGCTCCTGGTCATTTTGAGAACTTCATCGTCTACCAATTACATTTACATTTAAGTCATTTAGCAGACGCTCTTATCCAGAGCGACTTACAAATTGGTGCATTCACCTTATGACATCCAGTGGAACAGCCACTTTACAATATACAATAGTGCATCTAAATATTTTAAGGGGGGGGGTGAGAAGGATTACTTTATCCTATCCTAGGTATTCCTTAAAGAGGTGGGGTTTCAGGTGTCTCCGGAAGGTGGTGATTGACTCCGCTGTCCTGGCGTCGTGAGGGAGTTTGTTCCACCATTGGGGGGCCAGAGCAGCGAACAGTTTTGACTGGGCTGAGCGGGAACTGTACTTCCTCAGTGGTAGGGAGGCGAGCAGGCCAGAGGTGGATGAACGCAGTGCCCTTGTTTGGGTGTAGGGCCTGATCAGAGCCTGGAGGTACTGAGGTGCCGTTCCCCTCACAGCTCCGTAGGCAAGCACCATGGTCTTGTAGCGGATGTGAGCTTCAACTGGAAGCAAATGGAGAGAGCGAAGGAGCGGGGTGACGTGAGAGAACTTGGGAAGGTTGAACACCAGACGGGCTGCGGCGTTCTGGGTGAGTTGTAGGGGTTTAATGGCACAGGCAGGGAGCCCAGCCAACAGCGAGTTGCAGTAATCCAGACGGGAGATGACAAGTGCCTGGATTAGGACCTGCGCCGCTTCCTGTGTGAGGCAGGGTCGTACTCTGCGGATGTTGTAGAGCATGAACCTACAGGAACGGGCCACCGCCTTGATGTTAGTTGAGAACGACAGGGTGTTGTCCAGGATCACACCAAGGTTCTTAGCGCTCTGGGAGGAGGACACGATGGAGTTGTCAACCGTGATGGCGAGATCATGGAACGGGCAGTCCTTCCCCGGGAGGAAGAGCAGCTCCGTCTTGCCGAGGTTCAGCTTGAGGTGGTGATCCGTCATCCACACTGATATGTCTGCCAGACATGCAGAGATACGATTCGCCACCTGGTCATCAGAAGGGGGAAAGGAGAATATTAATTGTGTGTCGTCTGTATAGCAATGATAGGAGAGACCATGTTAGGTTATGACAGAGCCAAGTGACTTGGTGTATAGCGAGAATAGGAGAGGGCCTAGAACAGAGCCCTGGGGGACACCAGTGCTGAGAGGGCGTGGTGAGGAGACAGATTCTCGCCACGCCACCTGGTAGGAGCGACCTGTCAGGTAGGACGCAATCCAAGAGTGGGCCGCGCCGGAGATGCCCAACTCTGAGAGGGTGGAGAGGAGGATCTGATGGTTCACAGTATCGAAGGCAGCCGATAGGTCTAGAAGGATGAGAGCAGAGGAGAGAGAGTTAGCTTTAGCAGTGCGGAGCGCCTCCGTGATACAGAGAAGAGCAGTCTCAGTTGAATGACTAGTCTTGAAACCTGACTGATTTGGATCAAGAAGGTCATTCTGAGAGAGATAGCGGGAGAGCTGGCCAAGGACGGCACGTTCAAGAGTTTTGGAGAGAAAAGAAAGAAGGGATTCTGGTCTGTAGTTGTTGACATCGGAGGGATCGAGTGTAGGTTTTTTCAGAAGGGGTGCAACTCTCGCTCTCTTGAAGACGGAAGGGACGTAGCCAGCGGTCAGGGATGAGTTGTTGAGCGAGGTGAGGTAAGGGAGAAGGTCTCCGGAAATGGTCTGGAGAAGAGAGGAGGGGATAGGGTCAAGCGGGCAGGTTGTTGGACGGCCGGCCGTCACAAGACGCGAGATTTCATCTGGAGAGAGAGGGGAGAAAGAGGTCAGAGCACAGGGTAGGGCAGTGTGAGCAGAACCAGCGGTGTCGTTTGACTTAGCAAACGAGGATCGGATGTCGTCGACCTTCTTTTCAAAATGGTTGACGAAGTCATCTGCAGAGAGGGAGGAGGGGGGGATTCAGGAGGGAGGAGAAGGTGGCAAAGAGCTTCCTAGGGTTAGAGGCAGATGCTTGGAATTTAGAGTGGTAGAAAGTGGCTTTAGCAGCAGAGACAGAGGAGGAAAATGTAGAGAGGAGGGAGTGAAAGGATGCCAGATCCGCAGGGAGGCGAGTTTTCCTCCATTTCCGCTCAGCTGCCCGGAGCCCTGTTCTGTGAGCTCGCAATGAGTCATCGAGCCACGGAGCGGGAGGGGAGGACCGAGCCGGCCTGGAGGATAGGGGACATAGAGAGTCAAAGGATGCAGAAAGGGAGGAGAGGAGGGTTGAGGAGGCAGAATCAGGAGATAGGTTGAAGGTTTGAGCAGAGGGAAGAGATGATAGGATGGAAGAGGAGAGAGTAGCGGGGGAGAGAGAGCGAAGGTTGGGACGGCGGGATACCATCCGAGTAGGGGCAGTGTGGGAAGTGTTGGATGAGAGGGGAAAGGATACAAGGTAGTGGTCGGAGACTTGGAGGGGAGTTGCAATGAGGTTAGTGGAAGAACAGCATCTAGTAAAGATGAGGTCGAGCGTATTGCCTGCCTTGTGAGTAGGGGGGGAAGGTGAGAGGGTGAGGTCAAAAGAGGAGAGGAGTGGAAAGAAGGAGGCAGAGAGGAATGAGTCAAAGGTAGACGTGGGGAGGTTAAAGTCGCCCAGAACTGTGAGAGGTGAGCCGTCCTCAGGAAAGGAGCTTATCAAGGCATCAAGCTCATTGATGAACTCTCCGAGGGGACCTGGAGGGCGATAAATGATAAGGATGTTAAGCTTGAAAGGGCTGGTAACTGTGACAGCATGGAATTCAAAGGAGGCGATAGACAGATGGGTAAGGGGAGAAAGAGAGAATGACCACTTGGGAGAGATGAGGATCCCGGTGCCACCACCCCGCTGACCAAAAGCTCTCGGGGTGTGCGAGAACACATGGGCGGACGAAGAGAGAGCAGTAGGAGTAGCAGTGTTATCTGTGGTGATCCATGTTTCCGTCAGTGCCAAGAAGTCGAGGGACTGGAGGGAGGCATAGGCTGAGATGAACTCTGCCTTGTTGGCCGCAGATCGGCAGTTCCAAAGGCTACCGGAGACCTGGAACTCCACGTGGGTCGTGCGCGCTGGGACCACCAGATTAGGGTGGCCGCGGCCACGCGGTGTGGAGCGTTTGTATGGTCTGTGCAGAGAGGAGAGAACAGGGATAGACAGACACATAGTTGACAGGCTACAGAAGAGGCTACGCTAATGCAAGGAGATTGGAATGACAAGTGGACTACACGTCTCGAATGTTCAGAAAGTTAAGCTTACGTAGCAAGAATCTTATTGACTAAAATGATTAAAATGATACAGTACTGCTGAAGTAGGCTAGCTGGCAGTGGCTGCGTTGTTGACACTACACTAATCAAGTCGTTCCGTTGAGTGTAATAGTTTCTACAGTGCTGCTATTCGGGGGCTAGCTGGCTAGCTAGCAGTGTTGATTACGTTACGTTGCGTTAAAAGAACGACAATAGCTGGCTAGCTAACCTAGAAAATCGCTCTAGACTACACAATTATCTTTGATACAAAGACGGCTATGTAGCTAGCTATGTAGCTAGCTACGATCAAACAAATCAAACCGTTGTGCTGTAATGAAATGAAAATGTGATACTACCTGTGGAGCGAAGCGGAATGCGACCGGGTTGTTGAGTGCGGAAGTTCTATTCGGTAGACGTTGGCTAGCTGTTGGCTAGCTAGCAGTGTCTCCTACGTTAAGGACCACAAATAGCTGGCTAGCTAACCTCGGTAAATTAAGATAATCACTCTAAGACTACACACTCTAAACTACACAATTATCTTGGATACGAAGACAGCAAAGACAACTATGTAGCTAGCTAACACTACACTAATCAAGTCGTTCAGTTGAGTGTAATAGTTTCTACAGTGCTGCTATTCGGTAGACGGTGGACGTTTGCTAGCTGGCTAGCTGCTGGGCAGATAGCAGTGTAGACTACGTTAGGACGACGAAATACGATAATTACGCAATTATCTTTGATACAAAGACGGCTATGTAGCTAGCTAAGAAGAAATTGCTAAGATTAGACAAATCAAACCGTTGTACTATAATGAAATGTAATGAAATGTAATGAAAAGTTATACTACCTGCGGACCGAAGTGCGGATGCGACCGCTCGCTCCAACCCGGAAGTGACAATGGCATGTCCAACTTATTGTGTGAGATTACCCTGCTCACTCAAAACATTTACTAATCATTTCAAAAGTATAAATGACTCTCACTTTAGATTAGGGACTGCAAAAATATATGATTAGTACTAATGATTAGTAAATGGTTTAAATATACAAAATCCAATGACTCATTTAATACATAATTTAAAAGGTATTTATAAATGTGAGAATACCTAGCTTACTAACATTTAACAAATGTGGGAGTAATGATTAATAAATGGTGATAAAACTGTAAAAGCCTGTAAATGTTATTATAACGTGTTTGTCTGAAGCCTGATTCACACAATCACACTGTTTACTGTTACAGTACAGTATTTAGACTTTGTATTATAGGTGGTCCTTGTGCCCAGGGTCTGGGGGCTACCGTTGAAGCTGTTGAGGGCTATCTTCATTAAATGGCTAATCGTGAATTATTCCAAAAGATGTAATTTTTTTCTTGAAATGTTATTTTATAAGTGCTTTTGAGATGATTGATTCAACTAAATGAAATGGAAATACATTTAGTCTTTTTGTTTAAATCAGAGAACAACACACCAGAAAAGGAAAACAACATTAAGGGACGATTGGGTCAGAATACAGTTTGGTTGTTCTGATGTCTGACAAATAGTATTTGTTCCCATGATGTAACTGAGACAGTCTCCCTCAACTTGAAGAAGTACTATTCATAATTTAATTCAGATGGACATTTCTAAACGTCTATAGAATGTTCATATAGAACGCCACTATTCATTTTGACTGCATGTGCTCTAGTGCATACCCCATACTGCTCTACAAAGGCAAAACACAGTAACTATGTAATTTATTTTACTGCAAAATCTGACTTCAAAGTCTTTTTCTGTCTAGACAGACACCAGATGGCCGCCTCGCTTCGCGTTCCTAGGAAACTATGCAGTTTTTTGTTTTTTTTTACGTGTTATTTCTTACATTAGTACCCCAGGTCATCTTAGGTTTCATTACATACAGTCGAGAAGAACTACTGAATATAAGATCAGCGTCAACTCACCATCAGTACGACCAAGAATATGTTTTCCGCGAAGCGGATCCTGTGTTCTGCCTTACAAACAGGACAACGGAATGGATCGCATGCAGCGACCCAAGGAAACGACACCGAAAAAGAGGGAAACGCGGCGGTCTTCTGGTCAGACTCCGAAAAAGGGCACATCGCGCACCACTTCCCAGCATTCTTCTTGCCAATGTCCAGTCTCTCGACAACAAGGTTGATGAAATCCGAGCAAGGGTGGCAATTCCAGAGGGACATCAGAGACTGCAACGTTCTCTGCTTTACGGAAACATGGCTTACTGGGAAGACGCTATCCAGGGCGGTGCAGCCAACGGGTTTCTCTACGCATCGCGCCGACAGAAACAAACATCTCTCTGGTAAGAAGAGTGGCGGGGGCGTATGCCTCATGACTAACGGGACATGGTGTGATGATGGAAACATACAGGAACTCAAATCCTTCTGTTCACCTGATTTAGAATTCCTCACAATCAAATGTAGACCGCATTATCTTCCAAGAGAATTCTCTTCGATTATAATCACAGCCGTATATATTCCCCCCCAAGCAGACACATCGATGGCTCTGAACGATCTTTCTTTAACTCTTTGCAAACTGGAAACCATTTATCCGGAGGCTGCATTCATTGTAGCTGGGGATTTTAACAAAGCCAATCTGAAAACAAGACTCCCTAAATTTTATCAGCATATCGATTGCGCAACCAGGGGTGGTAAAACCTTGGATCATTGTTACTCTAACTTCCGCGACGCATATAAGGCCCTGCCCCGCCCCCCTTTCGGAAAAGCTGACCACGACTCCATTTTGCTGATCCCTGCCTACAGGCAGAAATTAAAACAAGAGGCTCCCACGCTGAGGTCTGTCCAACGCTGGTCAGACCAAGCTGACTCCACACTCCAAGACTGCTTCCATCACGTGGACTGGGACATGTTTCGTATTGCGTCAGATGGAAATATTGACGAATACGCTGATTCGGTGTGCGAGTTCATTAGAACGTGCGTCGAAGATGTCGTTCCCATAGCAACGATAAAAACATTCCCTAACCAGAAACCGTGGATTGATGGCAGCATTCGCGTGAAACTGAAAGCGCGAACCACTGCTTTTAATCAGGGCAAGGTGTCTGGCAACATGACTGAATACAAACAGTGCAGCTATTCCATCCGCAAGGCTATTAAACAAGCTAAGCGTCAGTACAGAGACAAAGTGGAATCTCAATTCAATGGCTCAGACACAAGAGGCATGTGGCAGGGTCTACAGTCAATCACGGACTACAAGATGAAATCCAGCCCAGTCACGGACCAGGATGTCTTGCTCCCAGGCAGACTAAATAACTTTTTTGCCCGCTTTGAGGACAATACAGTGCCACTGACACGGCCTGCAACGGAAACATTCGGTCTCTCTTTCACTGCAGCCGAGGTGAGTAAGACATTTAAACGTGTTAACCCTCGCAAGGCTGCAGGCCCAGACGGCATCCCCAGCCGCGCCCTCAGAGCATGCGCAGACCAGCTGGCCGGTGTGTTTACGGACATATTCAATCAATCCCTATACCAGTCTGCTGTTCCCACATGCTTCAAGAGGGCCACCATTGTTCCTGTTCCCAAGAAAGCTAAGGTAACTGAGCTAAACGACTACCGCCCCGTAGCAACCTGACACCCTAGACCCACTCCAATTTTCTTACCGCCCAAATAGGTCCACAGACGATGCAATCTCAACCACACTGCACACTGCCCTAACCCACCTGGACAAGAGGAATACCTATGTGAGAATGCTGTTCATCGACTACAGCTCGGCATTCAACACCATAGTACCCTCCAAGCTCGTCATCAAGCTCGAGACCCTGGGTCTCGACCCCGCCCTGTGCAACTGGGTACTGGACTTCCTGACGGGCCGCCCCCAGGTGGTGAGGGTAGGCAACAACATCTCCTCCCCGCTGATCCTCAACACGGGGCCCCACAAGGGTGCGTTCTGAGCCCTCTCCTGTACTCCCTGTTCACCCACGACTGCGTGGCCACGCACGCCTCCAACTCAATCATCAAGTTTGCGGACGACACAACAGTGGTAGGCTTGATTACCAACAACGACGAGACGGCCTACAGGGAGGAGGTGAGGGCCCTCGGAGTGTGGTGTCAGGAAAATAACCTCACACTCAACGTCAACAAAACTAAGGAGATGATTGTGGACTTCAGGAAACAGCAGAGGGAACACCCCCTATCCACATCGATGGAACAGTAGTGGAGAGGGTAGCTAGTTTTAAGTTCCTCGGCATACACATCACAGACAAACTGAATTGGTCCACTCACACTGACAGCGTCGTGAAGAAGGCGCAGCAGCGCCTATTCAACCTCAGGAGGCTGAAGAAATTCGGCTTGTCACCAAAAGCACTCACAAACTTCTACAGATGCACAATCGAGAGCATCCTGGCGGGCTGTATCACCGCCTGGTACGGCAACTGCTCCGCCCTCAACCGTAAGGCTCTCCAGAGGGTAGTGAGGACTGCACAACGCATCACCGGGGGCAAACTACCTGCCCTCCAGGACACCTACACCACCCGTTGTTACAGGAAGGCCATAAAGATCATCAAGGACATCAACCACCCGAACCACTGCCTGTTCACCCCGCTATCATCCAGAAGGCGAGGTCAGTACAGGTGCATCAAAGCCGGGACCGAGAGACTGAAAAACAGCTTCTATCTCAAGGCCATCAGACTGTTAAACAGCCACCACTAACATTGAGTGGCTGCTGCCAACACACTGTCATTGACACTGACCCAACTCCAGCCATTTTAATAATGGGAATTGATGGGAAATGATGTAAATATATCACTAGCCACTTTAAACAATGCTACCTTATATAATGTTACTTACCCTACATTATTCATCTCATATGCATATGTATATACTGTACTCTACATCATCGACTGCATCCTTATGTAACACATGTATCACTAGCCACTTTAACTATGCCACTTTGTTTACTTTGTCTACACACTCATCTCATATGTATATACTGTACTCGATACCATCTACTGTATGCTGCTCTGTACCATCACTCATTCATATATCCTTATGTACATGTTCCTTATCCCCTTACACTGTGTATAAGACAGTAGTTTGGAATTGTTAGTTAGATTACTTGTTGGTGATCACTGCATTGTTGGAACTAGAAGCACAAGCATTTCGCTACACTCGCATTTAACATCTGCTAACCATGTGTATGTGACAAATAAAATTTGATTTGATTTGATATTCGGATCAACTGGTTTGTTCCTGTGTCAGGAAACTAAATACCACATTAATCAGATAATATAACTGGCCATTACAACAGATCAATTTTGTAGGGCTGCAAAATGTCAACTTCAACTTCCCTACTGTCAACTTTCCTACACACTGGCCAGCTGACATGTGGTCATGTCTCCTGAGGTTGTGGATTATGGTCCAAACTAAGCACTAATCACTCAAAACTGTTAGTCTGCACAGTTATCCTGTTTCCCATGTAAAATAGCCTTTGAATGACCAAAACAATGCTATATATTCCCAGTTTTCCCCCCATATATTTTTCCATTAAAATGATCAGTTGAGAAAATGTACCTTTGCTCTCATCTCTAACTACCATTAAGACTGAAGGACAGGCTAGGTGGGCAGAGGAACATCCAATCCTGTTAAACATTACATCATCAATTATTTGTTTATCTAACCATTTGTTCATTTGTGTGCTCAAGTGTGTGTTTGCATGCAGAGAGACTCCGGAGAGGGTGGAGTTTCTGTCAGTAACTTAGGGATAAATAGACAGGCAGAGCTCAGAGTTTGTCAGAAGACGGACCTGACAGGGTCACACACAGGACCAAGCAGGAGCAGCAGGACCTCAGGCAGCATTTTTACTTTTTAATACAAATGGAGAAACATGAAGATGTTCAATACTGTCTTAAAGACAGAAACTCTTCTTGCAGAAAGGCTTTGCTATCGACATCTATCTACATAACACTGTACCTCTTCTTGTCATTGATTTCAGCAGTTACAGTATTTTTGAACCTACTGGTGATAATCTCCATCTCTCATTTCAAGCAGCTTCACACTCTAACCAACCTGCTCATCCTCTCTCTGGCTGCGTCAGATCTCCTGGTGGGACTGATTGTGATACCAATAACAACAGTAGCAGTAATGGAACCATGCTGGGGTTTTGGGGAATATTTCTGTGTGTTTTATTTCTACATTGCTTGTTTATGTACTTCTTTATCTCTGGGCAATTTGGTCTTGATATCTATTGACCGCTATGTTGCTGTGTGTGATCCCTTATTGTACCACTCTAAAATAACAATAGCAAGAATGATGTGTTGTATATCCATTACCTGGTGGTGTTGTATCATATACGATGTTGCTATTGTAGAACACTTTGTAAATGTACAGGTACCCAGTAGGTGTTTGAATGAATGTTTTATTGTTGAAGGAGTAACCTGGGTTAATATCATTGACCTTTTATTTTCAATGGTTGTCCCGTGTTCTATTATTCTATCACTTTATATGAAAATCTTTGTGGTGGCCAGATCACAGTCCAGAAAGATGTTTTCAAAAGAGGCTGCCTGTGTGTCTGGTGGTAAAACTGTACAGGCAAATAAGTCTGAGAGAAAAGCAGCAAAAACTCTTTCTATTGTTGTTTTCAACTATTTCATTTGTTGGATTCCATTTTTGTTCACAAATATGTTTTCTTTTCCAAGTGACAATTTATCATTTATCATCAGCTTTCTGCCACTTGTTAATTCCTTAATTAATCCAATCATTTATGCTTTCTTTTATCCTTGGTTCAAAGTGACAGCTAAACATATTTTAACTCTGAAGTTAAGGCGTTCTTAGTTCCTATATTTATATATATTGTTTTTTTATCTACAAGCATTGGTTGGATATAGTTGTGTTAAACAATTGCTCTAATTGCTTCTTTCATGTAACAATACACTGACATTACTTTCAGTATCTCAGTATTGTCATTATAGATACATGTGGTTTTGATACAGAATGATTTTGCTGGATTGGAATGACTTGGAGAAGGCATTAGAAGGCACAAGCTTGTTTTTACAAAAGACATTGTAGTCATTTTGGGTTAAAAATTCCAATACCAAAATCTGTGGTTGTTCCATGTTATTTAATGATACATAGTATGCAAGTATTCTAAAATTACATTTGGAGGTGTCATATGTTGTTTATCATTGTCCTCTAGTTACTGCATTGGGACACAATGCCTTCAACAAGTGTAGTAAAGGGTGTCGTATATGCCCTATAGACCACGGCTAAGAGTTGTTTTTGTGCCTGGAGTGCCTGGATACAGCCCTTAGCCGTGGTATATTGGCCATATACCACTAACCCCTAAGGTGCCTTATTGTTTTTATAAACCGGTTGCCAACACAGCAAGGAAAGGAAGACACATCTAAATTGAAAATGTTGCTTTTAAGAAATAAATTCATAATAAATACATTCCACCATGCAAACTAGTTCAGACAAAAGTTGTGTTGCTAGACTGGTAACATAGCTAATGTTAGCTAGCCTGTAGTAACATAGCTACAGGCTAGCTAACATTAAATGTATGCAAAAACAGAGCATTAGCGCTACTTCTACAGTGACCAACACATGCCAATTATTTATTTATGTTGCCATTTAATGTGCACAAACAAAAAAATTGCCCCATTTTATTGTTGGCTTGCCCAATGATGTTGTTTTGTTTCCTCCACTCTGCTGGAAATGTAGCCATTCTTTTAGCTGGGGGAGTTTCTGCTGTTTCGCTTCCAGATTTGACCTCTTGTAACTTTGAAGAGAGGTTTTGGATCAGTGTCCTCTGACAGACATTATTTTTCGTGCCTCTAGACCGGCATCCGACAGATTCTGGATACCTAAAAGGGTCCTAAAATTCAAAATCAAATAGCTAAATGATCCATGGTCGTACGTTAAAAAAAATGCATATGTTAGTTTATTAACCCCCAAATGCTTAGCCTTTTAGAGGTTTTAAACATACTTGAAGCAGCTCGCTTACAAGCCATGGTGCAAGAAATTGTGTGCCCTATAGGAAATCTCAAAATGTGCAGAAATACCCTTAGAAATAGATTTTCATCTGGTGCATTATACTAGGCCATCTGTGTTAGTGGGCTATATCAGCCAATGGGCTAGATGTAGTTTGAAGAGAGCAGAGTAGGAGAGAGAGGACACTTGCACTTTCTCTTGCACTACAGTATGTTTTGCATATAGCCTACTAAAATTGTCCTACTTCTAGGAGCAGGACAATTTTCAGAGGAGACAAATATGGATGGTGAATATTTATTTCTAGGCAATGTAGTAAACTATAGCTTAGACATACTTAGAAAATACATTTCTTTGGATAGACAACTGTCCCGTACATCTCTGCACATGCATAGGATATAGCCTACTCTTTTTAATTGAGACCACACGCACACCTGATCTCACATGCCCAACAGGGAGAGGAGAGGTATGGCTACTGAACTTGAAGCAGCAAGAATTATTAAAGTGGACACTAGCTAGTAAAAAATTGGCCTTTTGCTAAATTAGCCATGGAAGGAGACTTAATTATCCGTACTAGCCAATGATTATAACAGTGATTTTGATCAAACCATAAATTAATACACTGTGCCCCTTGCCTGAGAGGATGGAAGTTCAATATGTAATGTAGCTAGATTTAGAATTAGATGTTAACTAGCTGGCTTATCGTTTCCTATGAAATAAAGTTCAGCTAGCAAGCAAGCATTTTAGCCAGGTAGCTTTGGACAACAAACACTAAAAGGGTGTACTTAATGCATTCGGGATTTTAACGTGTACATCTTGGTGGGGCAAACTTAACACATTTTTTGAGATGCATGCCAGCGAAGCCACTACACAACACTAAACAATACATTAATTGCACTATAACGTTGACAAACGATGCCCACAAACCGTTGGGGCCTACATAAAGCTGTCCAGACAGCGGAGCTTTCCTTCCAGCACCATGGAGTGAATCCTTACCATCGCTACACCTGGCTATCAGAGGAGCCTCATCTGGCAGCAAAAAAGGTTATTTCAGCCCCAGTGCTTCTACACCTGCATTGCTTGCTGTTTGGGGTTTTAGGCTGGGTTTCTGTACAGCACTTTGAGTTATCAGCTGATGTACGAAGGGCTATATAAATACATTTGATTTGATTTGATTTACCTTTTAAAAACCATAGCTGATATCACTGACTTGCTTATATCATATATCATGCTTATATCATAGTACATAGTCCATCGGTAAATAGCCCACCCAATTTACCTACCTCATCCCCATACTGTTTTTATTTATTTACTTTTCTGCTCTTTTGCACACCAGTATCTCTACCTGCACATCTGATCATGTAATGCAGGTGAATGAGGACCCAAAAGCGACTTTACAGAAACAGAGTTTATTCCAAGTCAAAACAGGAAAACTGAAACCCTCTAGTCAGTAGAGGGGAACAACTGGAGATGCGACCACAGACTGCGGGTCGCTTCGGGAAGGCGCAGGCCGTAGCTGAACTAGACACCTGCTCACACGCAGCATCTGAAGAAGGCAAAAACACGACAGGACGGAACGAGGAAACAGAACAGCAAACAATGATCCGACAAGGACAGAAGCGAAAACAGAGAGAGAAATAGGGACTTAATCAGAGGGAAAATAGGGAACAGGTGAGAAAGAGTAAATGTAGTTAGGAGAATGAGGAACAGCTGGGAGCAGGAACGGAACGATAGAGAGGGAGGGGGAGAGAGGGATAGAAAGAGGGAAAGAACCTAATAAGACCAGCAGGGGGAAACGAATAGAAGGGGAAGCACAGGGACAAGACATGACAATCAATGACAACATGACAGTACCCCCCCACTCACCGAGCGCCTCCTGGCGCACTCGAGGAGGAACCCTGGCGGCAACGGAGGAAATCATCAATCAACGAACGGTCCAGCACGTCCCGAGATGGAACCCAACTCCTCTCCTCAGGACCGTAACCCTCCCAATCCACTAAGTACTGGTGACCACGTCCCCGAGAACGCATGTCCATGATCTTCCGTACCTTGTAAATAGGTGCGCCCTCGACAAGAACGGGGGGGGGAGACGAACGGGGGCGCGAAGAAAAGGCTTGACACAGGAGACATGGAAGACTGGGTGGACGCGACGAAGATGTCGCGGAAGAAGCAGTCGCACTGCGACAGGATTGACGACCTGAGAAACACGGAACGGACCAATAAACCGCGGAGTCAACTTGCGAGAAGCTGTCGTAAGGGGAAGATTACGAGTGGAAAGCCACACTCTGACCGCGACAATACCTAGGACTCTTAATCCTACGTTTATTGGCGGCTCTCACAGTCTGCGCCCTGTAACGGCAAAGTGCAGACCTGACCCTCCTCCAGGTGCGCTCACAACGTTGGACAAAAGCCTGAGCGGAGGGAACGCTGGACTCGGCGAGCTGGGACGAGAACAGAGGAGGCTGGTACCCAAGACTACTCTGAAAAGGAGATAGCCCGGTAGCAGACGAAGGAAGCGAGTTGTGAGCGTATTCTGCCCAGGGGAGCTGTTCTGCCCAAGACGCAGGGTTTCTAAAAGAAAGACTGCGTAATATGCGACCAATTGTCTGATTGGCCCGTTCTGCTTGACCGTTAGACTGGGGATGAAAACCGGAAGAGAGACTGACGGAAGCACCAATCAAACGACAGAACTCCCTCCAAAACTGTGACGTGAATTGCGGACCTCTGTCCGAAACGGCGTCTAACGGGAGGCCATGAATTCTGAACACATTCTCAATGATGATTTGTGCCGTCTCCTTAGCGGAAGGAAGCTTAGCGAGGGGAATAAAATGAGCCGTTTAGCGGACTACAAAATGAGTCGTTTAGCAGAACGGATGTACTCAAGGTTCTTATGGTCAGTCCAAACGACAAAAGGAACGGTCGCCCCCTCCAACCACTGTCGCCATTCGCCTAGGGCTAAGCGGATGGCGAGCAGTTCGCGGTTACCCACATCATAGTTGCGTTCCGATGGCGACAGGCGATGAGAAAAATACGCGCAAGGATGGACCTTATCGTCAGAATGGAAGCGCTGGGACAGAATGGCTCCCACGCCCACCTCTGAAGCGTCAACCTCGACAATGAATTGTTTAGTGACGTCAGGAGTAACAAGGATAGGAGCGGATGTAAAACGCTTCTTGAGGAGATCAAAAGCTCCCTGGGCGGAACCGGACCACTTAAAGCACGAAGACTGTTCCAAATAGAGCAAAAATATCTGGTGGAAACAGCTATGTTATTGTATTGTAATGTCTATTGCCCTCAGCTATGTTCAGACTGTTGTTGTCCATGTTTGCTGTGTTTTAGGGTGCTGTGAAAAAGGTTGGAACTTCATTTCTAGGGGGTTCTGATGCTTCTAGCTTGGAGTTGCATTTTTGATAACATATCTACAGTATTTCACTTTTTATTGTGTATAGTATTGCTTACTAGGTGAATGCTGTAACCACTCTCTCTTCAAATCAGGGCTGATTGGAAAAAGCTGCTTAAAACAGGACATTTCTTTGTACACCCTGACGAAGGCTGTGAAGCCGAAAAGCGGCAGAGTTTTAAAACTTTGTTTCCATTGAAAATGCCAATACTAAAGGCATTTTAATGAATTATATGAAGAGTGCCTTGGTCCTCCTTTCTTTTTGAAGTCGTCCAAAGTCGTAAATCAATCAATTATTTTATTTTTTATGGCCAAATGTCAGATCAATGTCCTTCGGCCTCTGAATATCACAGGGAAAACATACATATATCCTTGTGTTCAGCATGGATCTTTACTGCACAGAATACAACTTGTTACTAGCACAAAGTTCAAGGTCAAATTGACTTCAGATCACTATTCCTCAGTGTCTGAGCATCATAGGGACATCATGATATCAATGTGATCAGCATGGTTGCACCATTCTTGTGCATGAAGCAGCTTGTTTCAAGGACAAAAGCGTTCAATAATTACATAGACCAAGGTCAAGGTCAACTTGCTGGGTTAAACTGACCCAGAACATCACGGATGTCACTATTTTAGCCCTTCCCTTATGTTCCAGTTCAATCCCTTCAAATTGACCCGGAACACAAATGAAGGGCTAAAGACCACTGTATTGGGACACTGGTTCTCCATGAGGTGGACCCCTGGTCCTCCAATAGATTATTGAGAGGTAAGGCAATCATGTAGAACATGTGATAAGTCACCTATAATACCCCACAATGCACCAGAATGATTTGAACTGACTCACTGTGTTAAGCGTATCCATGAATGTTCTGCTTTGACCTTTCCAGGGTCTGGTGTGAACCCCTGGGCACCCACCACATGCCCAAGGTAAGTGACCTGCCTCTAGAACAGGTGACACTTTAGGGGTTATAGTTTCAATCCATGGCTCCAGAGGTGGTCAAACACTCCCTCCATGTGGGTCAGGTGGGTTTACTGAAGGTTTCTCAAGATCTTTTTTTGCATCCTCTGACAAGGTATCTAGAGGATATTATACTGTACATCAAGTATTTAGAATATCATTTAATGTTAATATAAAGTGGATGGCCATATAAACCATATATTCATGAGTGAGCCATGAACAGTACCTAGTAATGCCTTATGTTATAAAGCTGAACATGCAGCTGGGTCAGCAAAACGCATTGCCAGCAAAACGCAGGGCCAGCAAAACGCAGGGCCAGCAAAACGCATGGTCAGCAAAACGCAGGGCCAGCAAAACGCAGGGCCAGCAAAACGCAGGGCAAGCAAAACGCATGGTCAGCAAAACGCATGGTCAACAAAACGCAGGGCCAGCAAAACGCAGGGCCAGCAAAACGCAGGGCCAGCAAAACGCAGGGCCAGCAAAACGCATGGTCAGCAGGGCCAGCAAAATGCATGGCCAAATGATGAAAACAGTAGCCTAAACATCATTATAAGCGCAAAAGTGTGCTTGAAATCGATATATGTTGATAGTGAAAATCAGTACGAAAGCAGTAATGGAAAGTATTCAGACACCTTCAACAACAACAAAAATATGTTACAGCCTTATTCTAAAATGGACTAAATAGTTGTTTCCCCTCATTAATCTACACAAAATACCACATAATGACGAAGCAAAAACAGGTTTAGATATTTTTGCAAGTTTACTAAAAACCAAAAACGTAAATATCACATTTACACAAGTATTTAGACTCTTTACTTAGTACCTTTAAGCACCTTTAAGCACCTTTGGCAGCAATTAGACTCAAGTCTTCTTAGGTATGATGCTACAAGCTTGGCACACCTGTATTTGGGGAGATTCTCCCATTCTTCTCTGCAAGCCCTGTCAGGTCGGATGGGGAGCGTCTCTGCACAGCTATTTTCAGGTCTCTCCAGAAATGTTTGATCAGGTTCAAGTCCGAGCTCTGGCTGAGCCACTCAAGGACATTCAGAGACTTGTCCCGATGCCACTCCTTTGTTGTCTTGGCTGTGTGCTCGGGGTCGTTGTCCTGTTGGAAGGTGAACTTTCAGTCTGAGGTCCTGAGCACTCTGGAGTCGGTTTTCATCAAGGACCTCTCTGTACTTCGCATTCTTCATCTTTCACTCGATCCTGACTCATTTTCCAGTCTCTGCCACTGAAAAACATCTCCACAGCATGATGCTGCCACCACCATTCAGGCCAAAGAGTTCAATCCTTTCATCAGACCAGAGAGGAACTCTGGAGCTCCGTCTGTGTGACCATCGGGTTCTTGGTCACCTCCCTAACCAAGACCTTTCTCCCCCAATTGCTCAGTTTGACTGGGCGGCGGTGGTTCCAAACTTTTTCCATTCAAGAATGATGAGGCCACTGTGTTCTTGGGGATCTTCAATGCTGCAGAAGGATGGAGGCCACTGTGTTCTTGGGGATCTTCAATGCTGCAGAATGATGGAGGCCACTGTGTTCTTGGGGATCTTCAATGCATTTACATTTACATTTAAGTCATTTAGCAGACGCTCTTATCCAGAGCGACTTACAAATTGGTGCATTCACCTTATGACATCCAGTGGAACAGTCACTTTACAATAGTGCATCTAAATCTTAAAGGGGGGGTGAGAGGGATTACTTATCCTATCCTAGGTATTCCTTAAAGAGGTGGGGTTTCAGGTGTCTCCGGAAGGTGGTGATTGACTCCGCTGTCCTGGCGTCGTGAGGGAGTTTGTTCCACCATTGGGGGGCCAGAGCAGCGAACAGTTTTGACTGGGCTGAGCGGGAGCTGTACTTCCTCAGTGGTAGGGAGGCGAGCAGGCCAGAGGTGGATGAACGCAGTGCCCTTGTTTGGGTGTAGGGCCTGATCAGAGCCTGGAGGTACTGAGGTGCCGTTCCCCTCACAGCTCCGTAGGCAAGCACCATGGTCTTGTAGCGGATGCGAGCTTCAACTGGAAGCCAGTGGAGAGAACGGAGGAGCGGGGTGACGTGAAAGAACTTGGGAAGGTTGAACACCAGACGGGCTGCGGCGTTCTGGATGAGTTGAAGGGGTTTAATGGCACAGGCAGGGAGCCCAGCCAACAGCGAGTTGCAGTAATCCAGACGGGAGATGACAAGTGCCTGGATTAGGACCTGCCCCGCTTCCTGTGTGAGGCAGGGTCGTACTCTGTGGATGTTGTAGAGCATGAACCTACAGGAACGGGCCACCTCCTTGATGTTGGTTGAGAATGACAGGGTGTTGTCCAGGATCACGCCAAGGTTCTTAGCGCTCTGGGAGGAGGACACAATGGAGTTGTCAACCGTGATGGCGAGATCATGGAACGGGCAGTCCTTCCCCGGGAGGAAGAGCAGCTCCGTCTTGCCGAGGTTCAGCTTGAGGTGGTGATCCGTCATCCACACTGATATGTCTGCCAGACATGCAGAGATTCGCCACCTGGTCATCAGAAGGGGGAAAGGAGAAGATTAGTTGTGTGTCGTCTGCATAGCAATGATAGGAGAGACCATGTGAGGTTATGACAGAGCCAAGTGACTTGGTGTATAGCGAGAATAGGAGAGGGCCTAGAACAGAGCCCTGGGGGACACCAGTGGTGAGAGCACGTGGTGAGGAGACAGATTCTCGCCACGCCACCTGGTAGGAGCGACCTGTCAGGTAGGACGCAATCCAAGCGTGGGCCGCGCCGGAGATGCCCAACTCGGAGAGGGTGGAGAGGAGGATCTGATGGTTCACAGTATCGAAGGCAGCCGATAGATCTAGAAGGATGAGAGCAGAGGAGAGAGAGTTAGCTTTAGCAGTGCGGAGCGCCTCCGTGATACAGAGGAGAGCAGTCTCAGTTGAATGACTAGTCTTGAAACCTGACTGATTTGGATCAAGAAGGTCATTCAGAGAGAGATAGCGGGAGAGCTGGCCAAGGACGGCACGTTCAAGAGTTTTGGAGAGAAAAGAACGAAGGGATACTGGTCTGTAATTGTTGACATCGGAGGGATCGAGTGTAGGTTTTTTCAGAAGGGGTGCAACTCTCGCTCTCTTGAAGACGGAAGGGACGTAGCCAGCGGTCAGGGATGAGTTGATGAGCGAGGTGAGGTAAGGGAGAAGGTCTCCGGAAATGGTCTGGAGAAGAGAGGAGGGGATAGGGTCAAGCGGGCAGGTTGTTGGGCGGCCGGCCGTCACAAGACGCGAGATTTCATCTGGAGAGAGAGGGGAGAAAGAGGTCAGAGCACAGGGTAGGGCAGTGTGAGCAGAACCAGCGGTGTCGTTTGACTTAGCAAACGAGGATCGGATGTCGTCGACCTTCTTTTCAAAATGGTTGACGAAGTCATCTGCAGAGAGGGGGAAGGGGGGGGGGGAGGATTCAGGAGGGAGGAGAAGGTGGCAAAGAGCTTCCTAGGGTTAGAGGCAGTCGCTCTGGATAAGAGCGTCTGCTAAATGACTTAAATGTAAATGTATGTAAATGTAGATGCTTGGAATTTAGCGTGGTAGAAAGTGGCTTTAGCAGCAGAGACGGAGGAGGAAAATGTAGAGAGGAGGGAATGAAAGGATGCCAGGTCCGCAGGGAGGCGAGTTTTCCTCCATTTCCGCTCGGCTGCCCGGAGCCCTGTTCTGTGAGCTCGCAATGAGTCATCGAGCCACGGAGCGGGAGGGGAGGACCGAGCAGGCCTGGAGGATAGGGGACATAGAGAGTCAAAGGATGCAGAGAGGGAGGAGAGGAGGGTTGAGGAGGCAGAATCAGGAGATAGGTTGGAGAAGGTTTGAGCGGAGGGAAGAGATGATAGGATGGAAGAGGAGAGAGTAGCGGGGGAGAGAGAGCGAAGGTTGGGACGGCGCGATACTATCCGAGTAGGGGCAGTGTGGGAGGTGTTGGATGAGAGCGAGAGGGAAAAGGATACAAGGTAGTAGTCGGAGACTTTGAGGGGAGTTGCAATGAGGTTAGTGGAAGAACAGCATCTAGTAAAGATGAGGTCGAGCGTATTGCCTGCCTTGTGAGTAGGGGGGGAAGGTGAGAGGGTGAGGTCAAAAGAGGAGAGGAGTGGAAAGAAGGAGGCAGAGAGGAAAGGGTCAAAGGTAGACGTGGGGAGGTTAAAGTCGCCCAGAACTGTGAGAGGTGAGCCGTCCTCAGGAAAGGAGCTTATCAAGGCATCAAGCTCATTGATGAACTCTCCGAGGGAACCTGGAGGGCGATAAATGATAAGGATGTTAAGCTTGAAAGGGCTGGTAACTGTGACAGCATGGAATTCAAAGGAGGCGATAGACAGATGGGTAAGGGGAGAAAGAGAGAATGACCACTTGGGAGAGATGAGGATCCCGGTGCCACCACCCCGCTGACCAAAAGCTCTCGGGGTGTGCGAGAACACATGGGCGGACGAAGAGAGAGCAGTAGGAGTAGCAGTGTTATCTGTGGTGATCCATGTTTCCGTCAGTGCCAAGAAGTCGAGGGACTGGAGGGAGGCATAGGCTGAGATGAACTCTGCCTTGTTGGCCGCAGATCGGCAGTTCCAAAGGCTACCGGAGACCTGGAACTCCACTTGGGTCGTGCGCGCTGGGACCACCAGATTAGGGTGGCCGCGGCCACGCGGTGTGGAGCGTTTGTATGGTCTGTGCAGAGAGGAGAGAACAGGGATAGACAGACACATAGTTGACAGGCTACAGAAGAGGCTACGCTAATGCAAGGAGATTGGAATGACAAGTGGACTACACGTCTCGAATGTTCAGAAAGTTAAGCTTACGTAGCAAGAATCTTATTGACTAAAATGATTAAAATGATACAGTACTGCTGAAGTAGGCTAGCTGGCAGTGGCTGCGTTGTTGACACTACACTAATCAAGTCGTTCCGTTGAGTGTAATAGTTTCTACAGTGCTGCTATTCGGGGGCTAGCTGGCTAGCTAGCAGTGTTGATTACGTTACGTTGCGTTAAAAGAACGACAATAGCTGGCTAGCTAACCTAGAAAATCGCTCTAGACTACACAATTATCTTTGATACAAAGACGGCTATGTAGCTAGCTACGATCAAACAAATCAAACCGTTGTGCTGTAATGAAATGAAAATGTGATACTACCTGTGGAGCGAAGCGGAATGCGACCGGGTTGTTGATTGCGGAAGTTCTATTCGGTAGACGTTGGCAAGCTGTTGGCTAGCTAGCAGTGTCTCCTACGTTAAGGACCACAAATAGCTGGCTAGCTAACCTCGGTAAATTAAGATAATCACTCTAAGACTACACACTCTAAACTACACAATTATCTTGGATACGAAGACAGCAAAGACAACTATGTAGCTAGCTAACACTACACTAATCAAGTCGTTCAGTTGAGTGTAATAGTTTCTACAGTGCTGCTATTCGGTAGACGGTGGACGTTTGCTAGCTGGCTAGCTGCTGGGCAGATAGCAGTGTAGACTACGTTAGGACGACGAAATACGATAATTACGCAATTATCTTTGATACAAAGACGGCTATGTAGCTAGCTAAGAAGAAATTGCTAAGATTAGACAAATCAAACCGTTGTACTATAATGAAATGTAATGAAATGTAATGAAAAGTTATACTACCTGCGGACCGAAGTGCGGATGCGACCGCTCGCTCCAACCCGGAAGTGACAATGGCATGTCCAACTTATTGTGTGAGATTACCCTGCTCACTCAAAACATTTACTAATCATTTCAAAAGTATAAATGACTCTCACTTTAGATTAGGGACTGCAAAAATATATGATTAGTACTAATGATTAGTAAATGGTTTAAATATACAAAATCCAATGACTCATTTAATACATAATTTAAAAGTTATTTATAAATGTGAGAATACCTAGCTTACTAACATTTAAAAAATGTGGGAGTAATGATTAATACATGGTGATAAAACTGTAAAAGCCTGTAAATGTTATTATAAAGTGTTTGTCTGAAGCCTGATTCACACAATCACACTGTTTACTGTTACAGTACAGTATTTAGACTTTGTATTATAGGTGGTCCTTGTGCCCAGGGTCTGGGGGCTACCGTTGAAGCTGTTGAGGGCTATCTTCATTAAATGGCTAATCGTGAATTATGCCAAAAGATGTAGTTTTTTTCTTGAAATGTTCTTTTATAAGTGCTTTTGAGATGATTGATTCAACTAAATTAAATGGAAATACATTTAGTCTTTTTGTTTAAATCAGAGAACAACACACCAGAAAAGGAAAACAACATTAAGGGACGATTGGGTCAGAATACAGTGTGGTTGTTCTGATGTCTGACAAATAGTATTTGTTCCCATGATGTAACTGAGACAGCCTCCCTCAACTTGAAGAAGTACTATTCATAATTTAATTCAGATGGACATTTCTAAACGTCTATAGAACGTTCATATAGAACGCCACTATTCATTTTGACTGCATGTGCTCTAGTGCATACCCCATACTGCTCTACAAAGGCAAAACACAGTAACTATGTAATTTATTTTACTGCAAAATCTGACTTCAAAGTCTTTTTCTGTCTAGACAGACACCAGATGGCCGCCTCGCTTCGCGTTCCTAGGAAACTATGCAGTTTTTTGTTTTTTTTTACGTGTTATTTCTTACATTAGTACCCCAGGTCATCTTAGGTTTCATTACATACAGTCGAGAAGAACTACTGAATATAAGATCAGCGTCAACTCACCATCAGTACGACCAAGAATATGTTTTCCGCGAAGCGGATCCTGTGTTCTGCCTTACAAACAGGACAACGGAATGGATCGCATGCAGCGACCCAAGAAAACGACTCCGAAAAAGAGGGAAACGCGGCGGTCTTCTGGTCAGACTCCGAAAAAGGGCACATCGCGCACCACTTCCCAGCATTCTTCTTGCCAATGTCCAGTCTCTCGACAACAAGGTTGATGAAATCCGAGCAAGGGTGGCATTCCAGAGGGACATCAGAGACTGCAACGTTCTCTGCTTTACGGAAACATGGCTTACTGGGATGACGCTATCCAAGGCGGTGCAGCCAACGGGTTTCTCTACGCATCGCGCCGACAGAAACAAACATCTCTCTGGTAAGAAGAGTGGCGGGGGCGTATGCCTCATGACTAACGGGACATGGTGTGATGATGGAAACATACAGGAACTCAAATCCTTCTGTTCACCTGATTTAGAATTCCTCACAATCAGATGTAGACCGCATTATCTTCCAAGAGAATTCTCTTCGATTATAATCACAGCCGTATATATTCCCCCCCAAGCAGACACATCGATGGCTCTGAACGATCTTTATTTAACTCTTTGCAAACTGGAAACCATTTATCCGGAGGCTGCATTCATTGTAGCTGGGGATTTTAACAAAGCCAATCTGAAAACAAGACTCCCTAAATTTTATCAGCATATCGATTGCGCAACCAGGGATGGTAAAACCTTGGATCATTGTTACTCTAACTTCCGCGACGCATATAAGGCCCTGCCCCGCCCCCCTTTCGGAAAAGCTGACCACGACTCCATTTTGCTGATCCCTGCCTACAGGCAGAAATTAAAACAAGAGGCTCCCACGCTGAGGTCTGTCCAACGCTGGTCAGACCAAGCTGACTCCACACTCCAAGACTGCTTCCATCACGTGGACTGGGACATGTTTCGTATTGCGTCAGATGGAAATATTGACGAATACGCTGATTCGGTGTGCGAGTTCATTAGAACGTGCGTCGAAGATGTCGTTCCCATAGCAACGATAAAAACATTCCCTAACCAGAAACCGTGGATTGATGGCAGCATTCGCGTGAAACTGAAAGCGCGAACCACTGCTTTTAATCAGGGCAAGGTGTCTGGCAACATGACTGAATACAAACAGTGCAGCTATTCCCTCCGCAAGGCTATTAAACAAGCTAAGCGTCAGTACAGAGACAAAGTGGAATCTCAATTCAATGGCTCAGACACAAGAGGCATGTGGCAGGGTCTACAGTCAATCACGGACTACAAGATGAAATCCAGCCCAGTCACGGACCAGGATGTCTTGCTCCCAGGCAGACTAAATAACTTTTTTGCCCGCTTTGAGGACAATACAGTGCCACTGACACGGCCTGCAACGGAAACATGCGGTCTCTCCTTCACTGCAGCCGAGGTGAGTAAGACATTTAAACGTGTTAACCCTCGCAAGGCTGCAGGCCCAGACGGCATCCCCAGCCGCGCCCTCAGAGCATGCGCAGACCAGCTGGCCGGTGTGTTTACGGACATATTCAATCAATCCCTATACCAGTCTGCTGTTCCCACATGCTTCAAGAGGGCCACCATTGTTCCTGTTCCCAAGAAAGCTAAGGTAACTGAGCTAAACGACTACCGCCCCGTAGCAACCTGACACCCTAGACCCACTCCAATTTTCTTACCGCCCAAATAGGTCCACAGACGATGCAATCTCAACCACACTGCACACTGCCCTAACCCACCTGGACAAGAGGAATACTTATGTGAGAATGCTGTTCATCGACTACAGCTCGGCATTCAACACCATAGTACCCTCCAAGCTCGTCATCAAGCTCGAGACCCTGGGTCTCGACCCCGCCCTGTGCAACTGGGTACTGGACTTCCTGACGGGCCGCCCCCAGGTGGTGAGGGTAGGCAACAACATCTCCTCCCCGCTGATCCTCAACACGGGGGCCCCACAAGGGTGCGTTCTGAGCCCTCTCCTGTACTCCCTGTTCACCCACGACTGCGTGGCCACGCACACCTCCAACTCAATCATCAAGTTTGCGGACGACACACCAGTGGTAGGCTTGATTACCAACAACGACGAGACGGCCTACAGGGAGGAGGTGAGGGCCCTCGGAGTGTGGTGTCAGGAAAATAACCTCACACTCAACGTCAACAAAACTAAGGAGATGATTGTGGACTTCAGGAAACAGCAGAGGCAACACCCCCCTATCCACATCGATGGAACAGTAGTGGAGAGGGTAGCTAGTTTTAAGTTCCTCGGCATACACATCACAGACAAACTGAATTGGTCCACTCACACTGACAGCGTCGTGAAGAAGGCGCAGCAGCACCTATTCAACCTCAGGAGGCTGACGAAATTCGGCTTGTCACCAAAAGCACTCACAAACTTCTACAGATGCACAATCGAGAGCATCCTGGCGGGCTGTATCACCGCCTGGTACGGCAACTGCTCCGCCCTCAACCGTAAGGCTCTCCAGAGGGTAGTGAGGACTGCACAACGCATCACCGGGGGCAAACTACCTGCCCTCCAGGACACCTACACCACCCGTTGTTACAGGAAGGCCATAAAGATCATCAAGGACATCAACCACCGAACCACTGCCTGTTCACCCCGCTATCATCCAGAAGGCGAGGTCAGTACAGGTGCATCAAAGCCGGGACCGAGAGACTGAAAAACAGCTTCTATCTCAAGGCCATCAGACTGTTAAACAGCCACCACTAACATTGAGTGGCTGCTGCCAACACACTGTCATTGACACTGACCCAACTCCAGCCATTTTAATAATGGGAATTGATGGGAAATGATGTAAATATATCACTAGCCACTTTAAACAATGCTACCTTATATAATGTTACTTACCCTACATTATTCATCTCATATGCATATGTATATACTGTACTCTACATCATCGACTGCATCCTTATGTAACACATGTATCACTATCCACTTTAACTATGCCACTTTGTTTACTTTGTCTACACACTCATCTCATATGTATATACTGTACTCGATACCATCTACTGTATGCTGCTCTGTACCATCACTCATTCATATATCCTTATGTACATGTTCCTTATCCCCTTACACTGTGTATAAGACAGTAGTTTGGAATTGTTAGTTAGATTACTTGTTGGTGATCACTGCATTGTTGGAACTAGAAGCACAAGCATTTCGCTACACTCGCATTTAACATCTGCTAACCATGTGTATGTGACAAATAAAATTTGATTTGATTTGATATTCGGATCAACTGGTTTGTTCCTGTGTCAGGAAACTAAATACCACATTAATCATATAATATAACTGGCCATTACAACAGATCAATTTCGTAGGGCTGCAAAATGTCAACTTCAACTTCCCTACTGTCAACTTTCCTACACACTGGCCAGCTGACATGTGGTCATGTCTCCTGAGGTTGTGGATTATGGTCCAAACTAAGCACTAATCACTCAAAACTGTTAGTCTGCACAGTTATCCTGTTTCCCATGTAAAATAGCCTTTGAATGACCAAAACATCTCCCATGCTATATATTCCCAGTTTTCCCCCCATATATTTTTCCATTAAAATGATCAGTTGAGAAAATGTACCTTTGCTCTCATCTCTAACTACCATTAAGACTGAAGGACAGGCTAGGTGGGCAGAGGAACATCCAATCCTGTTAAACATTACATCATCAATTATTTGTTTATCTAACCATTTGTTCATTTGTGTGCTCAAGTGTGTGTTTGCATGCAGAGAGACTCCGGAGAGGGTGGAGTTTCTGTCAGTAACTTAGGGATAAATAGACAGGCAGAGCTCAGAGTTTGTCAGAAGACAGGGTCACACACAGGACCAAGCAGGAGCAGCAGGACCTCAGGCAGCATTTTTACTTTTTAATACAAATGGAGAAACATGAAGATGTTCAATACTGTCTTCAAGACAGAAACTCTTCTTGCAGAAAGGCTTTGCTATCGACATCTATCTACATAACACTGTACATCTTCTTGTCATTGATTTCAGCAGTTACAGTATTTTTGAACCTACTGGTGATAATCTCCATCTCTCACTTCAAGCAGCTCCACACTCAAACCAACCTGCTCATCCTCTCTCTGGCTGTGGCAGATCTCCTGGTGGGACTGATTGTGATACCAGTAACGACTGTAGCATTAATGGAATCATGCTGGGGTTTTGGGAAATATTTCTGTGTGTTTCAGATCTACGTTACTTTTTTATGTGCTTCTTTATCGCTTGGCAATTTGGTTTTGATATCTATTGACCGCTATGTTGCTGTGTGTGATCCCTTATTGTACCACTCTAAAATAACAGTAACAAGAATGATGTGTTGTATATCCATTACCTGGTGTTGTTGTATCATATACCGTGCTGCTATTATAAACAACTTTGTAAATGTACAGGTACCCAGTAGGTGTTTGAAAGAATGTTTTATTGTTGAAGGAATAACCTGGGGAAATATCATTGACTTTGTATTTACAATGGTTGTCCCTTGCTCTATTATTATAACACTTTATATGAAAATCTTTGTGGTGGCCAGATCACAGTCCAGAAAGGTATTTTCAAAAGAGTCTGTCAGTGTGTCTGGTGTTCAAACTGTACAGGCAAATAAGTCTGAGAGAAAAGCAGCAAAAACTCTGTCTATTGTTGTTTTCAACTATTTCATTTGTTGGATTCCATTTTTATTTTCTTTCTTTTTGTATTTTTTAATTGACAGTTTATTTTCAGTTATGCTCATCGGCTTTCTACCACTTTTTAACTCTTTTATCAATCCAATAATTTATGCTTTCTTTTATCCATGGTTCAAAGTGACAGCTAAACGTATTTTAACTCTGAACTTTTAAATTGTATTTTATTGTTTTTTTAATTATTTATTTAACTAGTCGTTTAAGAACAATGTCGGCCTAACTTAAGGCATAAATCGTTTTTATTCCTACGTTTGACAAACATGTTTGATAAAGTTTTGTAATACAATTGTTGTAATTGCTTCTTTCATGTAACAATACACTGACATTACTTATCTCAGTATTGTCATCATACGCGTACAGCATTATTTGTCTGGATTGGTTTGGAATGACTTGGGAAAAGTATAAGAAAGCATAAGCTTGTTTTTTTTAAATACATTTTAGCCATTGTGGGTTGTATAATTCCAAATACCAAAGGCTGTGGTTGTTCCGTGTTATTTAATAATAAATAGTATGTAAGTATTCTAAAAGTACATTCTGAGAACTAATCATTGTGTATATTGTTTAACATCTCCCTCTAGTGGCTCAAGACAATGCCTTCAAATGCAGTAAAATTTAAATGTACAATATGCATGATATCAGATAACGTACAAGTCTATCTCAATGCTATATGTAAGTAGTTGAGAGTAAAATGCAAGAATATGCAAATATGTGTAAGACTTTATAATGTTCAGTAATAAGCCATGTGTAAGGCATTTACATTTTTGGTCACCATTTATGATTACACCCACATTTGTTAAATGTTACTCACCTAGGTATTCTGACATTTATAAATTACTACTATATGCATGAATGATTAAACACAATAATGCAGGAGACCACAGCAGACACTTCAACCTCAACATACTGGTTATGAACACTACCACTACCCTCACCACATCACTGCTGCCAGGTCAGGGGTCACACCAGAGCAGCTCTCTCAGAAGCTGTTTAGTGTGAATGAATATAGTGTTTGGGTAACACACTAAATTATTCATAATGGATAAGTAAATAGTTTATAATTTATTTATCATTACTCCCACGTTTGTTTTAGTAAGCTAGTTATTCACACATTTATTAACAACTTTTTATCGTCTGTAATAATGATTTATAAGATAATTCAAAAGTTGTTTAATGAATGAACATATAAACCATTTACTGATCATTAGTAAAATAGTATTGCAGTCCCTACTCTAAAGTGAGGACTATTCATACCTTCTTACTACTTTATAAATGTTTTGAACAGTGACCAGTGTAATTTATCACAAGAAGATGGACATGCTATTGGTTGACATCCCAGCAATACCTGATGCTCCTTAAGGACATAAAATTACCCAAAAAACAACAATGGTTAAATAATAAGCACACAACACAGAGGATGGTTAAAGGAAATATATTGACCCTTATATTCAAAAACAGTCACATTGTTGTGTTAGTGTGCTGAAGTCGTAACATGTTTTGTCTGAAAATGCTAACATCTGTGTTTGTTGGCAGTGACTTTCAAAACCAAAGTGTGGATTGCAGTCACCCATTAGAGCAGTTCATAGACTGATTACACGTTAATATAACCAATATCTAAATACATAACTTAACTGAATATTTTTAAAGGGTTACTACCTTTAACACACTATACGTGTCTTTAACCAACATGGAGTCGACATTAAATTGACGTCTGTGCACAGTGGGCAGGGATTATTTTCAGTATGTGAAGTGGCCATAGGATGACCGTATAATTCTGTGACTGAGAAGGATAACTTCATTCTATATGAAAGACAATTATGTCTGCTCTATAAAGTCAATTTCTATCTGAACTTTCTGTATTGGGTGAAAAGTGTGTCTCTGCCAAACTGAGAAGAGACCATCTGTCTGAATAATACCAGACTTCATTACAGGAGACTCCCTGAATATAATGGTCTTATTTTGATTGATGAAATTAAATGTAATGTAATGTAATGAAAGAATATGCACAAAACATGAAAAAAACAAACTTTCCTTATATTTACTCCACCTACCACCTGTTAACCCTAACAGTCCTGAGGCTCCAGCAATAAAATGGTGTGCAAGATGGCGTGGTTGGTGACGTTCAGTCTCTCGCTCAGCGGACATGGGCACTCTCCCCGTGGTGGAAGTTGGCCAGGTAGCCCTGCGGAGGAATTATTTGAATTAGCTCTATGTATAGTCCACATCCCGATTGATTGTGCCGTGGTTGATGCTTCAAGTTCCAGCAACGCAAAGCTGTCATAGAAATTCTGGTTTATTGTGAAGTCAATAACTGATTAAAAAAAAGAAGCCTAATGTGCAATGAAACATGTTGTTTTGTGGCCTTCAGAGAGGCAAATATCAAAGGTGTGAGTGTGATTAAAATGAGCCCAGAGCAGACAGTGGCAACCCATGTGGTTACTGTGGAGTAGGATAGTGTATAAGGAAAGTAGCTTTAATAACCCCCCCCCCCCTCCCCCTCCCCCCCAGCCATATTCGAACGGTCACTAATTGTGCTGTCAATTGAAGTTCTTTATTTTGTGTACTAGACTAAATTTATATCTGAAACTTTTTGGCAAGAATTCCTGTAACTTTGATGAGATGATTATCAAGTTAATACAACATCATGATCACATTAATACAATATAATTATCACTTATGTGATCCTGAAATGATCTCATATTAACTTCTTAAATGTTAATTCCCAAATTTAGGGGACTTTCACTATTTTACATGGGAAATAGGATAACTGTGCAGACTAACTGGTTTGGGTGATGTCAGTGCTTAGTTTGGACCATAATCCACAACCTCATGGAGACATGACCACATGTCAGCTGGCCATCCCTGCTGCCAGGTCAAGGGTCACGCCAGAAACAGCTCTCCCAGAAGCTGTTTAGTGTGAATGAATATAGTGATTGAGTAACACACTAAATAATTCATAATGGATTAGTAAATATTTTACTCATCATTTATTTATCATTACTCCCACATTTGTTTTAGCAAGCTAGTTATTCACATTTATTTCACCTTTTATAGTCTGTAATTATTTAAAATAATTCATAAGATGTGTAGTATATGTCCTTATAAACCATTTCCAAATCATTAGTAAAGTAGTTTTGCAGTCCTTAATCTAAAGGGAGGACTATTTCAGACTTTCTTAATACGTTATAAATGTTTGAACAGTGACCAGTTTAATTTATCACAATAAGATGGACATGCCTTTGGTAGACATCCCAGCAGGACATGATGCTCCTTAAGTTCTCAAAATGACCTGGAACAAATCAATGTGAAACAATAAGCACACAACACAGAGGATGTTAAAGGAAATATATTGCATTTTTTATTCAAAAACAGTCACATTGTTGTGGTAGTGTGCTGAAGTAGTAACATGCTTTGTCTGGAAATGTCTGTTTACAGGGTAATATAACCAATATCTAAATACATAATTTAACTGAACATTATATTTAAAGGGTTACAACCTTTAATACACTACAAGTGAAGGTGTCCAAATACTTGACTTCTTTAAATAGGGGGACTAGATACAGAAGATGTTTTCATTTCTAAACGGTAAAACATATGTAGGAAAATACCCTCAAATAAAATGTGACGTTCTATAATGTCGCCTCATATGAAACAATTGATCTCATCCAAAATGCTGGAGTAAAGAGACAAGTTTAAAAACAGTTTTACTGCAGAGTATTACACCCACTGGGCACATATTGGTTGAATCAACATTGTTTATTTTTTAACCAACATGGAGTAGACATTGAATTGATGTCTGTGCTCAGTGGGCAGAGATTGTTTTCAGTATATGAAGTTGCCATAGGATGACAGTATAATTCATCATTTGTGACTGAGAGGGATAACTAGACTCATTCTATATGAAAAAGATGTATGTCTGCTCTAAAAAGTCCATTTCTATCTGAACTTTATGTGTTAGGAGAAAAGTGTGTCTGATGGCGTGGTTGGTGCCGTTCGGTCTCTTGCTCAGCGGCAATGGGCTCCATTCTCCATGAAGTTGGTTGCCCTGCAAAAAAGAAAAAAGGTAGCCCTGTATTATTCAAGTTTGCCTAATTTTCAGCTCTATGTATAGTCCACCTCCCGATTGTTTGTGCCATGGTTGCTGCTTCAAGTTTCAGCAACACAAAGCTGTCATGGAAGTTACTTGAATCTGGCTTAATGTGAAGTCAATAACTTTAAAAGAATCCTTTGTCATGTGCAATGAAGCATGTTGTTTTGTGGCCTTCAGAGAGGCAAATATCAAAGGTGTGAGTGTGATTAAAATGAGCCCAGAGCAGACAGTGGCAACCCATGTGGTTACTGTGGAGTAGGATAGTGTATAAGGTAAGTAGCCTTCCTAAACACCCCCACCAGTCATATTCGAACTGTCACTAATTGTGCTGTCAATTGAAGTTCTTATTTTGTGTACTAGACTAAATTTGTATCTGAAACTTTTGGCAGGAATTCCTGTAACTTTGATGAGATAATTATCAAGTTAATACATCATGATCACATTAATACAAGATAATTGTCACTTTAATATGTGATACTGAAATGATCTCATATTAACTTCTTAAATGTTAATTCCCAAATTTAGGGGACTTTCATTTAGTTTCTGTGTTTAATAGCCATATGTACACGTGTGATTGCAGAGTACAGTGAAAATCTCAGGCTCCGAGCTTGAACATGCAGGACTAAGTTAAATAAAATAATGAAACTGGTAATAAAAAAAAATAAAACATTTGAAATAGCATTATAAATACTTGTCCATTGGGTTGGAGGCAGAGTAAAAACTGCTAATGTTGTGGGGGGATGACCATAGGGGAGCAGCATGACCATTGAACGGGTGTGGGGATCAAGTTAAATAAAAACTAAAAAAATAGCATAACCATATTAACAACTGCAAGAGTGATGAATGTCATTGGGGTGGGGGCAGAGTAAAAGGCAGTTGGGGTGTGGGGGGCGCTGTTGGAAGCTAAGAATGTAGAACGCGTTTCCCTATCGCTTCTGAGTTAGTGACCAAATTTATATATTTAACCTTGCAAAATTGTATATATTTCTGTTTGGTCAGGCGTCCGAAGAGACCTCTGAACAATTCAGATCAAAAACTGGAAAATAGAAGTTTGTTATGTTGTCTACCAGGACAAAAACGGAGTCTGCAAGAGCAGGCCGTAGCAAGCCTGCGCCCTCTTCTGATTCACCCCTCCACTGGATGCTGCGGCTAATGTCGGCCCCACAGGAACACTACCTGTGGAGCTGCCACAATCCGTTATGGGCACCCTCATATCCGATATTTAAAAATAAAAAAAATTGTAATGTTAACCTCAGCTAGAGTTGTCCGAACCTTTATGTCTGAATTCACAGTTTCAGACCCAGTAGATGGTGCCGGAGAAGATGGCAGACGTTTTACTTGGTTTGTAACTTAAAAATACATAATATGTACATACGTAAATAAGCATTTCCCAAGAGATGATGGCTTTCACTTCAGCAGTGATAAATTCATGAACTTCTTTAACGAAAAGATCATGATCATTAGAACGCAAATTACAGACTCCTCTTTAAATCTGCGTATTCCTCCAAAGTTTAGGATCAAGGGAGACACTCAAGTTTTTAATACTATATCCCTTGAAACATTGATGAAAATTGTCAAGGCCTCTTAACCTTCAAGCTGCATACTGGACTCTATTCCAACTAAACTACTGAAAGAGGAGGGCCAAGCACAGGAAGCAGCTATGTTGAACATAATAAACAGCTCCCTATCCACCGGATGTGTACCAAACTCACTAAAAGTGGCAGTAATAAAGACTCTCTTGAAAAAGCCAAACCTTGACCCAGAAAAAACGGCCCAAAACTATTGGCCTATATCAAATCTCAATTCCTCTCAAAAATGTTTTAAAAAGCTGTTGCGCAGCAGCTCACTGCCATCCTGAAGACAAACAATGTATATGAAACGCTTCAGTCTGGTTTTGTACCTCGTCATAGCACTGAGACAGCACTCGTGAAGGTGGTAAATGACCTTTTAATGGCGTCAGACCGAGGCTCTGCATCTGTCCTCGTGCTCCTAGACCTTAGTGCTGCTTTTGATACCATCAATCACCACATTCGTTTGGAGAGATTGGAAACCCAAATTGGTCTACACGGACAAGTTCTGGTCTGGTTTAGACCTTATCTGCCGGAAAGCTATCAGTTTGACTCTGTGGATGGTTTGTCCTCTGACAAATCAACTGTACATTTCGGTGTTCCTCAAGGCTCCGTTTTAGGTCTACTATTGTTTTCACTATATATTTTACCTCTTGGAAATGTCATTCGGAAACATAATGTTAACTTTCACTGCTATGCGGATTAGAGGTCGACCGATTATGATTTATCAATGCCGATACCGATTATTGGAGGACCAATAGAAGCAGATACAGATTAATCAGCCGACTATTTTATTTATTTATATATATATATATATATATATTTGTAATAATGACAATTACAACAATACTGAATGAACAATGAACACTTTTATTTGAACTTTTATATAATACATCAATAAAATCAATTCAGTCTCAAATAATGAAACATGTTTAATTTGGTTTAATAATGCAAAAACAAAGTGTTGGAGAAGAATTTAAAAAAAGTTCAGTTCCTTGCTCAGAACATGAGAACATATGAAAGCTGGTGGTTCCTTTTAAAATGAGTCTTCAATATTCCCAGGTAAGATGTTTTAGGTTGTAGTTATTATAGGAATGATGACGTGTCGACTATTTCTCTCTATACCATTTGTATTTCATATACCTTTACTATTAGATGCTCTAAAAGGTATTTTAGTATTGCCAGCCTAATCTCAGGAGTTGATAGGCTTGAAGTCATAAACAGCGCAATGCTTGAAGCATTGTGATGAGCTGCAGGCAAACGCAGTAAAGTGCTGTTTGAATGAATGCTTACGAGCCTGCTGCTGCCTACCACCGCTCAGTTAGACTGCTCTATCAAATCATAGACTTAATTATAACATAATAACACTCAGAAATACAAGCCTTAGGTCATTAACCGCTCTAGGGTACGTGGGACGCAATCGTCCCACCTGACCAACATCAATGAAAGTGCAGGGCACCAAATTCAAACAACAGAAATCTCATAATTAAAATTCCTCAAACATGCATTTTAAAGATAAACTTGTTGTTAATGCAGGTAAACTTAAATCCGTTTGACCAAATATATATCAGCATGTTAGGGATAGACGTCACGCTAGCAGAACAACTTCCAGTTAAACTGGAGAGCGCGTAATTCAAATAAATTCAAATAGTTATTATAGATTTTAAACATTTAGGTACACATACAAGTCTTATATTGGCTGAAAGCTTAAGTTATTGTGAATCTAACCGCACCATCCAATTTACAGTGGCTATTACAGTGAAAACATTCCATGTGATTGTTTGAGGACGGCACCCCACGTAAAAATATTTTTTCCAAAGGCACAGGTTTCATACATTCACATATAAAGATGAAATGTTCACTTACTTTTGAAAATCTTCCTCTGATTTGTCATCTAATGGGTCCCAGAGATAATATGTAGTGTCGTTTTGTTTAATAAAATATTTTTTTATATCCCAAAAATTCTGTTTAGTTGGCGCCATCGATTTGAGTAATCCATTCGTTCAACTTGCAGAGAAAGGGAATCTGAAAATCTACCCTTAAACTTTGTTTCAACAAGTCAAAATACATTTGTATTTTCTCAGACACGCTAAAATGTAATCAAACTACAATATATATTTCGGAAAGAAGTATGTTCAATAGGAAATAGGATTTTAGCAGGTGCACAACTTCATCATTACGCGTGACACAGATTTTGCAGACTGTGACCTCATACAAAATCTCTTACTATTATTTTTGAAGTTACAAGCCTGAAACTTTGAACATAGACTGCTTCCCTGTGGAAGCCATAGGAATTGCATTTCTCAGAGGATGGTCTCTCCAATTGTTTTTTATTCAGGTAGGTTTTTCTTTGGAGTTTCTCCTAACTTATCTATTGTGTTCTCCTACATATCCCTATATTCTCCTACATTATTTTAACATTTATACAAACTTCAAAGTGTTTCTTTCCAATGGCACCAATAATATTCATATCTTGCTTCAGGACCTTTAATTAAACAGGTCAACATTCACAAGGCCGCGGGGCCAGACGGATTACCAAGACATGTCCTCCGAGCATATGCTGACCAACTGGCAAGTGTCTACACTGACATTTTCAACCTCTCCTTTAATACCAACATGTTTCAAGCAGACCAACATAGTCCCTGTGCCCAAGAACACTAAGGAAACCTGCCTAAATGACTACCGACCTGTAGCACTCAATTTTGTAGCCATGAAGGACTTTGAAAGGCTGGTCATGGCTCACAACACCATTATCCCAGAAACCCTAGACCCACTCCAATTTGCATACCGCCGAACAGATCCACAGATTATGCAATCTCTATTGCACTCCACACTGCCCTTTCCCACCTGGACAAAAGGAACACCTATGTGAGAATGCTATTAATTGACTACAGCTCAGCATTCAACATCATAGTGTCCTCAAAGCTCATCACTAAGCTAAGGACCCTGGGACTTTTCAAGTCCCTCTGCAACTGGATTCTGGACAGGACGCCCACAGGTGGTAAGGGTAGGTAACAACACATCCGCCATGCTGACCCTCAACACGGGGCCCCTCAGGGGTGCATGTTCAGTCCCCTCCTGAACTCCCTGTTCACTCATGACTGCACGGCCAGGCACGACTCCACCACCATCATTAAGTTTGCCGTTGACACAACATTGGTAGGCCTGATCAAACAGCCTATAGGGCGGTAAGAGAGCTGGCCATGTGGTGCTAGGGAAACAACCTCTCCCTCAACGTGATCAAGACAAAGGAGATTAATGTGGACTACAGGAAAGGAGGACCGAGCATGCCCCCATTCCCATCGACAGGGCTGTAGTGGAGCAGGTTGAGAGCTTCAAGTTCCTTGGTGTCTACATCACCAACAAACTAATATGGTCCAAGCACACAAAGACAGTCATGAAGAGGGCACAACAAACCCTACTTCCCTCAGGAGCTGAAAAGGTTTGGCATTGGTCCTCAGATCCTCAAAAGGTTCTACAGCTGCACCATCGAGCATCCTGACTAGTTGCATCACCGTATGGCAACTGCTCGGCCTCCTACCACAAAACACTACAGAGCGTAGTGCATACAGCCCAGTACATCACTGGTGCAAAGCTTCCTGCCATCCAGGACCTCTATATTTCAGGCGGTGTCAGAGGAAGGCCCAAAAAATGGTCAAAGTCTCCAGCCACCCTGTTCTCTCTACAACCGCATGGCAAGCGGTACCGGAGCGCCTAGTCTAGGTACAAGAGGCTTCTAAACAGCTTCTACCTCCAAGCCATAAGACTCATGAACATCTCATCAAATGACAACCCAGACTATTTTCAGTGCCCCCTGTATTTTACGCTGCTGCTACTCTCTGTTTATTATCTATGCATCTCTGTTTATTATCTATACATTTTGATAACCTCGCAAATTGTATCAATATATTCACGTGTAATTACCTCCCAAAATGAAATGCCAAGGGGACTTTCAAAAAGAACTACACATCTTGCCGCAAAGTATGACATCATCCCTCAAGGCACATTTCTCCATGCAAAACGCTTCGACAAATAGCCTCGCAAGAAACAGATATCATATGCGTTTCAGTTTATCGTGTGTAATTCTTGTTCAGCATTTTTTTTAATTCCATGCCTAGCTACCTTAGCATTTTTAAATGACTTAATGTTTTTCAATTAACCCCTGACTTTGTAGATAACTAGCTTACTTTAGGTCTCTCCGCCAGAAGCAAGGATGGTTCCGTGCTATGTAACGTTCCCGGATTGTAACCACTACTCCAATAAGCACATGTACATGTTATCGTTTTCCAACCTCTAAGTGAGAGGCATCGCTAGAAATGTGTGATAAGGTAAGCCTTGTTTGGGAGCTGCTAACAAGCAAATTTGGTTAGGTCAAAGATCTGTGGTAAACTAACGTAACTAACTCACTTTTGTGCATCCCGCAATTCCGTACAATTGACCTTATTGTACATAATACTACTTCAGGTCAACTGTAATATGAATACCACTGTAAAGCACAATTTCTTCCCTTTCGAACAAAATCAAGGAGGAGACTTCCACGCTGCCTGTTTCTGCATAATATATGTAGGTGATGGCGCTTCGCGGGCCTTTAAAAAAAAAGGCGGGTGGGGAGCGAAGGTTACAAAGTGATAGTGAAAGGGGAAGATGTTGTCTGGGGAAACAGGCTTTTTCACCCGATTTGTCCAACTAATCTACTTTCAAATGTAAATAAAACAATATGAAGAGTTCATGTAATGTCTCATTACATACCTGTTTGAAGGGTTGTGTCGAATTTGAAGAGCGGTTTAGAGCTGCGCTAACATTAGCCTCACAAGTAAACTGCAGCTGTTCCGGCTTTTGAGAGTCATCATGGCTCGCAGTAATGACGCAAAATTAACCAGTGATTGAAGGAACTATTGATGAACTCACGAGTAATTAACTTACACTCACCATTGATTATGTCTTGATAAGTAAATAAATAAATGAAATTAATAAAAAAAAATAACTAACAACAGTTGTAACACCAACTCACCTCTATCCTCTAACTCCATCCTAACTTATTCACTGAGTGTAAAGTACAAAAAATGATGCTCTTTCCATGGCATACAGTGGGGCAAAAGAGGTATTTAGTCAGCCACCAATTGTGCAAGTTCTCCCACTTAAAAATATGAGAGGCCTGTAATTCTCATCATAGGTACACTTCAACTATGACAGACAAAATGAGAAAAAAATCAAGAAAATCACATTGTAGGATTTTAATGAATTTTTCTTGCAAATTATGGTGGAAAATAAGTATTTGGTCAATAACAAAAGTTTATCTCAATACTGTGTTATATATACCCCCTTGTTATATACCCTTTGTAGTTATTTATAAATGTGAGAATATCTGAGAGTAAAATTTCGCAAATGTGGAATTAATAATAAATGGTTAACACTGTAAATGTCACCTGTCTCAATGCTCTACTACGACAACAATGTATTCCTACGCACCAACCAGGACATGGTGATTAAGGTAAGTAGCCTTCCTAAACACCCCCACCAGTCATATTCGAACTGTCACTAATTGTGCTGTCAATTGAAGTTCTTATTTTGTGTACTAGACTAAATTTGTATCTGAAACTTTTGGCAGGAATTCCTGTAACTTTGATGAGATAATTATCAAGTTAATACATCATGATCACATTAATACAAGATAATTGTCACTTTAATATGTGATACTGAAATGATCTCATATTAACTTCTTAAATGTTAATTCCCAAATTTAGGGGACTTTCATTTAGTTTCTGTGTTTAATAGCCATATGTACACGTGTGATTGCAGAGTACAGTGAAAATCTCAGGCTCCGAGCTTGAACATGCAGGACTAAGTTAAATAAAATAATGAAACTGGTAATAAAAAAAAATAAAACATTTGAAATAGCATTATAAATACTTGTCCATTGGGTTGGAGGCAGAGTAAAAACTGCTAATGTTGTGGGGGGATGACCATAGGGGAGCAGCATGACCATTGAACGGGTGTGGGGATCAAGTTAAATAAAAACTAAAAAATAGCATAACCATATTAACAACTGCAACAGTGATGAATGTCATTGGGGTGGGGGCAGAGTAAAAGGCAGTTGGGGTGTGGGGGGGGGGTCCATTGAGGGAGTAGGAGAGGGGAGGAGGAGCAGAAACTATTGGACAGTCTTCCAGTTTTTGCCATGATGCTGCTGTGTTGCGTCTGAGTGTTTGGAGCAGGTAGAACAGGGTGGTTGAGGTCCCTGATGATCTTCTTGGCCTCTCTGCGGATTTGGTGTTGTAGGTGTCCTGTAGGGCAGGCAACGTTCACCCAATGGTGCGTTCGGCTGCACGTATCACCCTCTGAAGCTTCTTGTGGTCCGCGGCAGTGGAGTTGCAGTACCAGGCTGTGATGACCGTATGCTCTCGATGGTGCTCCTGTAGAACACTGTGAGGGCCCTCAGGGACAGACTTAATTTCTAAAGTATCCTGAGGTTGAAGAGTTGCTGTTGTGCCTTCTCACAGTGTCTGTGTGGTTAGACTATTTGAGCTTCTCTGAGATGTATCTGCAGGGGAATTTAAAGTTATTGACCAATTTGTAAGTCGCTCTGGATAAGAGCGTCTGCTAAATGACTCAAATGTAAATGTAAATGACCATTTCCACAGCAGCCCTGTTGATGAGGATAGGGATGTTTCCAGCCTGGTTCCTCCTGTATTCCACTATCAGGTTCTTTGTTTTGTTTTTAACATTGAGGGAGAGGTTGTTTACCTGGCACCACGCTGTCAGAGTGCCTACCTCCTCCCTGTAGTCTGTCTCATCAGTGTTGGTAATCAGTGCTACTGCTGTTGTGAAGTCGGCGAACTTGATGATGGAGTCGGAGGTCACACAGTTGTGGGTATACAGGAAATGCAGGAGGGGACTGAGGACTCAGCCTTGTGGGGCCCCTGTGTTGAGAATCAATGTTGAAGAGGTAAGGTTGCCTTCTTTCACCGTGAGCTTTGTAATGAACTTGTTGGGCACTATGGCCATTTTATCAAGGCATATGGTACTAATTAATTATTAAATAATACATTCACAGGTGGACAGAGGCATCAATGAATGACAGGAGTGCACAAGAAAATCAGTTGGATTTTCTCTGACCACTAACTATATAAAAAATTATTACAGTATTAAGGCATCTGAAATGTTATACATCTTATTGATTGTGAGTATATGTAGTATATCAACAGAAAAACTCAATCACTATTTTTCATGAATAGGTTTTTCAGAGCATATGACATTTGAAACTGAAATCTACAGTGTACTATTTGTCATCATATTTACAATAGCAGTACAAACTAGTGCAAAAAGTGCATACGAAGCATAGATAAGCAACAAATCTCAGCTTTATAACATAAGGCATTACTAGGTACTGTTCATGGCTCACTCATGCATATATGGTTTATATGGCCATCCACTTTATATTAACATTAAATGATATTCTAAATACTTGATGTACAGTATAATATCCTCTAGATACCTTGTCAGAGGATGCAAAAAAGATCTTGAGAAACCTTCAGTAAACCCACCTGACCCACATGGAGGGAGTGTTTGACCACCTCTGGAGCCATGGATTGAAACTATAACCCCTAAAGTGTCACCTGTTCTAGAGGCAGGTCACTTACCTTGGGCATGTGGTGGGCACCCAGGGGTTCACACCAGACCCTAGAAAGGTCTAAGCTGAAAATGCATGGGATACGCTTAACACAGTGAGTCAGTTCCGGTGCATTGTGGGGTATTATAGGTGACTTATCACATGTTCTACATGATTGCCTTACCTCTCAATAATTTATTGGAGGACCAGGGGTCCACCTCATGGAAAACCAGTGTCCCAATACAGTGGTCTTTAGCCCTTCATTTGTGTTCCGGGTCAATTTGAAGGGATTGAACTGGAACTAAGGGAAGGGCTAAATTAGTGACATCCGTGATGTTCTGGGTCAGTTTAACCCAGCAAGTTGACCTTGACCTTGGTCTATGTAATTATTGAATGCTTTGTCCTTGAAACAAGCTGCTTCATGCACAAGAATGGTGCAACTGTAACAGTATAAACTTTACGTCCGTCCCCCCGTGTATGTAAACTTCTGACCCACTGGGAATGTGATGAAAGAAATAAAAGCTGAAATAAATTATTCTCTCTACTATTATTCTGACATTTCACACTCTTAAAATAAAGTGGTGATCCTAACTGACCCAAGACGGAATTTTTACCAGGATTAAATGTCAGGAATTGTGAAAAACTGAGTTTAAATGTATTTGGCGTCTGTTAACTTCCGACTTCAACTGTATGTTTTTCCTGTGATATTTAGAGGCCGAGCGACAGTGATCTGACATTTGGCCATAAAAGTCTTTAAAAAATTATAAAATGTCATAAATTGTCATAATTTATTGATTTGTGACTTTGGAACAGTCATCAAAAAGAAAGGACTAAGGCATCTTCATATAATTCATTAAAATGCCTTTATTTGTATGGCATGTTCAATGGAAACAAAGTTTAAAAACTCTGCCGCGTTTCGGCTTCAATGGCCTTCGTCAGGGAGTACAAAGAAATGTCCTATTAGGGTACTATGAAATAGATGGCTCTCCTATTCTTGGCACTTTGCCCAGTCATATTCAAGGGTGAAACTACCTTTTCTAAGGGGTTCTGATGCTTCGAGTTTGGAGTTGCAATTTTGATAACATATTTACAGTATTTCACTTTTTATTGTGTATAGTATTGCTTACTAGGTGTTGTCCAATGAATGCTGTAACCACTGTCTCTTCAAATCAGGGTTGATTGGAAAAAGCTGTTTAAAAACCATATCAAACATGCACAACAACAGTCTAACCATAGCTGTTTCCACCAGATATTTTTGCTCTATTTGGAACAGTATTCAAAAATGTTGCTCTAAATTTGTAACAGTTGGGTCTATCAGGGGAAATCATATATAAAAGAGGACATTCTCAGTGACTGGAAAATTCATTTTGGGAGGTTAAAATCATATATTTATGATATTGATGTACATATCTCCCCCCTGGCTCTACAGAGATGCAAGTTTCTGAGGGCTGTAGGCTGTGTTGTCAAAGTGCAGGAGGGCCTGGAAAGGGTCATCACCTATGGCAACCTGAGCTTGATAGCGACCGAGCGATATTACCAAAACTACAGCTACTAAAAGATATAACTGCTGAGACTGAAATGGGAGGTAACAGAGTTTAAGTTGAATCCTTACCTGTGGGGATCCAATTTCACTGTTTACACTGACAATAACCCTCTTGTCAATCGGTGTACAGCCAACCTCGGGGTAGTCGAGCAGCTCTGGGCCAGTTGAGCAGCTCTGGGCCACACAGTTGGCAAACTACCAGTTCAAAATCTAGTACCATCCAGAAGCCCACAACATCAACGCCAATGTCCTCTCTAGGCTTCCAGAGAAAGGAGGCGACCCAGACCCAGTTCGTTTGAGGGGCCCCCCCAAACACATGGCCTTGGAGTGTTTGGCAACATACCGACGAGATGGGGCGCTGTTGGAAGCCAAGAATGTAGAACGCGTTTCCCTATCGCTTCTGAGTTAGTGACCAAATTTATATATTTAACCTTGCAAAATTGTATATATTTCTGTTTGGTCAGGCGTCCGAAGAGACCTCTGAACAATTCAGATCAAAAACTGGAAAATAGAAGTTTGTTATGTTGTCTACCAGGACAAAAACGGAGTCTGCAAGAGCAGGCCGTAGCAAGCCTGCGCCCTCTTCTGATTCACCCCCTCCACTGGATGCTGCGGCTAATGTCGGCCCCACAGGAACACTACCTGTGGAGCTGCCACAATCCGTTATGGGCACCCTCATATCCGATATTTAAAAATAAAAAAAATTGTAATGTTAACCTCAGCTAGAGTTGTCCGAACCTTTATGTCTGAATTCACAGTTTCAGACCCAGTAGATGGTGCCGGAGAAGATGGCAGACGTTTTACTTGGTTTGTAACTTAAAAAATACATAATATGTACATACGTAAATAAGCATTTCCCAAGAGATGATGGCTTTCACTTCAGCAGTGATAAATTCATGAACTTCTTTAACGAAAAGATCATGATCATTAGAACGCAAATTACGGACTCCTCTTTAAATCTGCGTATTCCTCCAAAGTTTAGGATCAAGGGAGACACTCAAGTTTTTAATACTATATCCCTTGAAACATTGATGAAAATTGTCAAGGCCTCTTAACCTTCAAGCTGCATACTGGACTCTATTCCAACTAAACTACTGAAAGAGGAGGGCCAAGCACAGGAAGCAGCTATGTTGAACATAATAAACAGCTCCCTATCCACCGGATGTGTACCAAACTCACTAAAAGTGGCAGTAATAAAGACTCTCTTGAAAAAGCCAAACCTTGACCCAGAAAAAAACTATCGGCCCAAAACTATTGGCCTATATCAAATCTCCAATTCCTCTCAAAAATGTTTTAAAAAGCTGTTGCGCAGCAGCTCACTGCCATCCTGAAGACAAACAATGTATATGAAACGCTTCAGTCTGGTTTTGTACCTCGTCATAGCACTGAGACTGCACTCATGAAGGTGGTAAATGACCTTTTAATGGCGTCAGACCGAGGCTCTGCATCTGTCCTCGTGCTCCTAGACCTTAGTGCTGCTTTTGATACCATCAATCACCACATTCGTTTGGAGAGATTGGAAACCCAAATTGGTCTACACGGACAAGTTCTGGCCTGGTTTAGACCTTATCTGCCGGAAAGCTATCAGTTTGACTCTGTGGATGGTTTGTCCTCTGACAAATCAACTGTACATTTCGGTGTTCCTCAAGGCTCCGTTTAGGTCTACTATTGTTTTCACTATATATTTTACCTCTTGGAAATGTCATTCGGAAACATAATGTTAACTTTCACTGCTATGCGGATTAGAGGTCGACCGATTATGATTTATCAATGCCGATACCGATTATTGGAGGACCAATAGAAGCAGATACAGATTAATCAGCCGACTATTTTATTTATTTATATATATATATATATATTTGTAATAATGACAATTACAACAATACTGAATGAACAATGAACACTTTTATTTGAACTTTTATATAATACATCAATAAAATCAATTCAGTCTCAAATAATAAAACATGTTTAATTTGGTTTAATAATGCAAAAACAAAGTGTTGGAGAAGAATTTAAAAAAAGTTCAGTTCCTTGCTCAGAACATGAGAACATATGAAAGCTGGTGGTTCCTTTTAAAATGAGTCTTCAATATTCCCAGGTAAGATGTTTTAGGTTGTAGTTATTATAGGAATGATGACGTGTCGACTATTTCTCTCTATACCATTTGTATTTCATATACCTTTTACTATTAGATGCTCTAAAAGGTATTTTAGTATTGCCAGCCTAATCTCAGGAGTTGATAGGCTTGAAGTCATAAACAGCGCAATGCTTGAAGCATTGTGATGACCTGCAGGCAAACGCAGTAAAGTGCTGTTTGAATGAATGCTTACGAGCCTGCTGCTGCCTACCACCGCTCAGTTAGACTGCTCTATCAAATCATAGACTTAATTATAACATAATAACACACAGAAATACAAGCCTTAGGTCATTAACCGCTCTAGGGTACGTGGGACGCAATCGTCCCACCTGACCAACATCCAATGAAAGTGCAGGGCACCAAATTCAAACAACAGAAATCTCATAATTAAAATTCCTCAAACATACATTTTAAAGATAAACTTGTTGTTAATGCAGGTAAACTTAAATCCGTTTGACCAAATATATATCAGCATGTTGGGGATAGACGTCACGCTAGCAGAACAACTTCCAGTTAAACTGGAGAGCGCGTAATTCAAATAAATTCAAATAGTTATTATAGATTTTAAACATTTAGGTACACATACAAGTCTTATATTGGCTGAAAGCTTAAGTTATTGTGAATCTAACCGCACCATCCAATTTACAGTGGCTATTACAGTGAAAACATTCCATGTGATTGTTTGAGGACGGCGCCCCACGTAAAAATATTTTTTCCAAAGGCACAGGTTTCATACATTCACATATAAAGATGAAATGTTCACTTACTTTTTGAAAATCTTCCTCTGATTTGTCATCCAATGGGTCCCAGAGATAATATGTAGTGTCGTTTTGTTTAATAAAATATTTTTTTATATCCCAAAAATTCTGTTTAGTTGGCGCCATCGATTTGAGTAATCCATTCGTTCAACTTGCAGAGAAAGGAATCTGAAAATCTACCCTTAAACTTTGTTTCAACAAGTCAAAATACATTTGTATTTTCTCAGACACGCTAAAATGTAATCAAACTACAATATATATTTCGGAAAGAAGTATGTTCAATAGGAAATAGGATTTTAGCAGGTGCACAACTTCATCATTACGCGTGACACAGATTTTGCAGACTGTGACCTCATACAAAATCTCTTACTATTATTTTTGAAGTTACAAGCCTGAAACTTTGAACATAGACTGCTTCCCTGTGGAAGCCATAGGAATTGCATTTCTCAGAGGATGGTCTCTCCAATTGTTTTTTATTCAGGTAGGTTTTTCTTTGGAGTTTCTCCTAACTTATCTGTTGTGTTCTCCTACATATCCCTATATTCTCCTACATTATTTTAACATTTATACAAACTTCAAAGTGTTTCTTTCCAATGGCACCAATAATATTCATATCTTGCTTCAGGACCTTTAATTAAACAGGTCAACATTCACAAGGCCGCGGGGCCAGACGGATTACCAAGACATGTCCTCCGAGCATATGCTGACCAACTGGCAAGTGTCTACACTGACATTTTCAACCTCTCCTTTAATACCAACATGTTTCAAGCAGACCAACATAGTCCCTGTGCCCAAGAACACTAAGGAAACCTGCCTAAATGACTACCGACCTGTAGCACTCAATTTTGTAGCCATGAAGGACTTTGAAAGGCTGGTCATGGCTCACAACACCATTATCCCAGAAACCCTAGACCCACTCCAATTTGCATACCGCCCGAACAGATCCACAGATTATGCAATCTCTATTGCACTCCACACTGCCCTTTCCCACCTGGACAAAAGGAACACCTATGTGAGAATGCTATTAATTGACTACAGCTCAGCATTCAACATCATAGTGTCCTCAAAGCTCATCACTAAGCTAAGGACCCTGGGACTTTTCAAGTCCCTCTGCAACTGGATTCTGGACAGGACGCCCACAGGTGGTAAGGGTAGGTAACAACACATCCGCCATGCTGACCCTCAACACGGGGCCCCCTCAGGGGTGCATGTTCAGTCCCCTCCTGAACTCCCTGTTCACTCATGACTGCACGGCCAGGCACGACTCCACCACCATCATTAAGTTTGCCGTTGACACAACATTGGTAGGCCTGATCAAACAGCCTATAGGGCGGTAAGAGAGCTGGCCATGTGGTGCTAGGACAACAACCTCTCCCTCAACGTGATCAAGACAAAGGAGATTAATGTGGACTACAGGAAAAGGAGGACCGAGCATGCCCCCATTCCCATCGACAGGGCTGTAGTGGAGCAGGTTGAGAGCTTCAAGTTCCTTGGTGTCTACATCACCAACAAACTAATATGGTCCAAGCACACAAAGACAGTCATGAAGAGGGCACAACAAACCCTACTTCCCTCAGGAGCTGAAAAGGTTTGGCATTGGTCCTCAGATCCTCAAAAGGTTCTACAGCTGCACCATCGAGAGCATCCTGACTAGTTGCATCACCGTATGGCAACTGCTCGGCCTCCGACCACAAAACACTACAGAGCGTAGTGCATACGGCGCAGTACATCACTGGTGCAAAGCTTCCTGCCATCCAGGACCTCTATATTTCAGGCGGTGTCAGAGGAAGGCCCAAAAAATGGTCAAAGTCTCCAGCCACCCTGTTCTCTCTACAACCGCATGGCAAGCGGTACCGGAGCGCCTAGTCTAGGTACAAGAGGCTTCTAAACAGCTTCTACCACATACAATTTGATTTGTTTGGATTTGAATACTTATGTAAATAAGTACTTTTTTAAATTTTATAAATGTGGAAACATTAAAAAAAATGTATTTTTGCTTTAGGGCATTGTGTGTAGATTGATGAATTGTATTTATTTAATGCATTTTAGAATAAGGCTGGAACGTAACAAAATATGGAAAAGTACAAGGGGTCTGAATACTTTCCGAATGCACTGTATAGTGTACCACTATTTCATACCACCAACTAACCCTACACCTATATACCATACATTTTTGCATCTGTGATTTTAGAACTACTTCATATAAACCCTGTTTTTCATATAGGCTTAATCTGGCACGACATTTTGATAACCTTGCAAATTGTGTCAATATATTCACGTGTAATTACCTCCCAAAATGAAATGCCAAGGGGACTTTCAAAAGAACTACACATCTTGCCGCAAAGTATGACATCATCCCTCAAGGCACATTTCTCCATGCAAAACTCTTCGACAAATAGCCTCGCAAGAAACAGATATTATATGCGTTTCAGTTTATTGTGTGTAATTCTTGTTCAGCATTTTTTAAATTCCATGCCTAGCTACCTTAGCATTTTTAAATGACTTAATGTTTTTCAATTAACCCCTGCCTTTGTAGATAACTAGCTTACTTTAGGTCTCTCCGCCAGAAGCAAGGATGGTTCTGTGCTATGTAACGTTCCCGGATTGTAACCACTACTCCAATAAGCACATGTACATGTTATCGTTTTCCAACCTCTAAGTGAGAGGCATCGCTAGAAATGTGTGATAAGGTAAGCCTTGTTTGGGAGCTGCTAACAAGCAAATTTGGTTAGGTCAAAGATCTGTGGTAAACTAACGTAAACTAACTCACTTTTGTGCATCCCGCAATTCCGTACAATTGACCTTATTGTACGTAATACTACTTCCAGGTCAACTGTAATAATAATAATAATAATAATAATAATAATATGCCATTTAGCAGACGCTTTTATCCAAAGCGACTTACAGTCATGTGTGCATACATTCTAAGTATGGGTGGTCCCGGAATCGAACCCACTGCCCTGGCATTACAAGCGCCATGCTCTACCAACTGAGCTACAGAACCAACCAACTGTAATATGAATACCACTGTAAAGCACAATTTCTTCCCTTTCGAACACAATTAAGGAGGAGACTTCCACGCTGCCTGTTTCTGCATAATATATGTAGGTGATGGCGCTTCGCCGGGCCTTTAAAAAAAAGGCGGGTGGGGAGCGAAGGTTACAAAGTGATAGTGAAAGGGGGAAGATGTTGTGTGGGGAAACAGGCTTTTTCACCCGATTTGTCCAACTAATCTACTTTCAAATGTAAATAAAACAATATGAAGAGTTCATGTAATGTCTCATTACATACCTGTTTGAAGGGTTGTGTCGAATTTGAAGAGGGGTTTAGGGCTGCGCTAACATTAGCCTCACAAGTAAACTGCAGCTGTTCCGGCTTTTGAGTGTCATCATGGCTCGCAGTAATGACGCGCAAAATTAACCAGTGATTGAGGGAACTATTGATGAACTCACGAGTAATTAACTTACACTCACCATTGATTATGTCTTGATAAGTAAATAAATAAATGAAATTAATAAAAAAATAAATAACTAACAACAGTTGTAACACCAACTCACCTCTATCCTCTAACTCCATCCTAACTTATTCACTGAGTGTAAAGTACAAAAAATGATGCTCTTTCCATGGCATACAGTGGGGCAAAAGAGGTATTTAGTCAGCCACCAATTGTGCAAGTTCTCCCACTTAAAAATATGAGAGAGGCCTGTAATTCTCATCATAGGTACACTTCAACTATGAAAGACAAAATGAGAAAAAAAATCAAGAAAATCACATTGTAGGATTTTTAATGAATTTTTCTTGCAAATTATGGTGGAAAATAAGTATTTGGTCAATAACAAAAGTTTATCTCAATACTGTGTTATATATACCCCCTTGTTATATACCCTTTGTAGTTATTTATAAATGTGAGAATATCTGAGTAAAATTTCGCAAATGTGGAATTAATAATAAATGGTTAACACTGTAAATGTCACCTGTCTCAATGCTCTACTACGACAACAATGTATTCCTACGCACCAACCAGGACATGGTGATGGATGACTGTGGCTGTAGATAAATTACATTAGGTGTGATGGCTGGTTGGTGTAGTGACCTTTAGAACAGTCTTTTTACCCATAATAACAACGTTATATTCATTGAGTCTCCTGTGATGAAAAGGCTTTGGTATTATTCAGACAGATGTTCTCTTCTCAGTTTGGCACAGGCACACATTTCATCTAACACAGGGAGTTCAAATTTAAATTGACTTCATATACAGATCTAGCGTGTCCTTGTGTCTGGTGCCGCCAGCTGGACGGTGTTTCTTCCGACACATTGGTGCGGCTGGCTTCCTGGTTAAGTGAGCAGTGTGTCAAGAAGCAGTGCGGCTTGGCAGGGTCGTGTTTTGCAGGACGCAAGGCTCTTGACCGTCGCCTCCCCGAATCCTTAGAGGAGTTGCAGCGATGGGACAAGACTATAACTACGAATTGGATATCACCAAAAAGGGGTACAATAACATAAACTTTGGCTCTTTAATCAATCTAGCATTTTGGATTTGAGCTCTACATTTTCATGCAAGGCAACAGTATAAAATCTCACCTCTTATTTGAGGGTATTTTCATACATATTGTATCTGTTTTACCATTTAAAAATGAATGCACCTTATAAATCATGTTCCCCCCCATTTGAAGAGGTCATAAGTATTTGGACAACTTCACTTGTATTGTATTAAAGGTAGTAACCCTTTTAAATGTAATGTTAAATGATGTATGTAGATATTGGTTCCCTTACCCTGTAATTAGTCTATGAACTTCTCTTATGGGTGACTGCAGTCCACACTTTGATCTTGGTAATCACTGCCAACAAACAAGAGTGTTGTCATGTTCAGACAAAACACGTTACTTCCTTCAGCATGCGTGACTGTTGTGGAATAAAATGTTCAATATATTCAATATTTCCTTCAACATCCTCTGTGTTGTTGTGCTTATTGTTTAACCATTGATATGTTCTAGGTCATTTTGAAACCTTAAGGATCATCATGTACTGCTGAAGTGTCTACCAATAGTATGTCCATCTTTATGTGATAAATTACACTGGTCACTGTTCAAAACATTTATAAAGTATTAAGAAAAAATGCAATATATTTCCTTTAACATCCTCTGTGTTGTTGTGCTTATTGTTTAACCATTGATATGTTATCGGTCATTTTGGGATCTTAAGGAGCACCAGGTACTGCTGGATTATCTACCAATAGTATGTCCATCTTTTTGTGATAAATTACACTGGTCACTGTTCAAAACATTTATAAAGTATGAAGAAAGTATGTATAGTCCTCACTTTAAAGACTGGAAAACTACTTTACTAATGATCAGTACATGGTTTATAAGGATATTTATTAAACATCTTGTGCATCATTATTACATACTAAAGAAGTTGTTTATACATGTGGGAATAACTAGCTTGCTAAAACAAATGTGGGCGTAATGATACATGCATGATGAATAAACTATTTACTTATCCATTATTAATTATTTAGTGTATTACTCAATCACTATTTTCATTCACTCTAAACAGCTTCTGTGAAAGTTTCTCTGGTGTGACCCCTGACCTTGCAGCAGTGATGTAGTGAGAGTAGTGGTCGTGTTCTTAACCAGTATATTGAGGTTGAAGTGTCTACTGTACTGTGATCTCCTGCACTGTTGTGTTTAATGATTAATGCATATAGTAGTAATTTAAAATGTCATACCTAGGTGATTAACATTTAACAAATGTGGGCTTAATAAACAGTGAGCAAACTGTAAATACCTTACAAATGGTTTATTACTGAACATTATAAAGTGTTACACAACTGCATATTCTTGCATTTTACCATCAATTGCTTACACAATACACAATTGAGATAGACTTGGATGTCATCGAATATGCAGTATTGAACATTTCAGATCCACTACACTTGCTAATGGCATTGAGTCCCAATTGAGCCACTAGAGGGTAATGTTAGACAATATACAGAATGATTCATGACTTCCTCAAAATGTACTTTAAGAATAATTACATACTATTTACTGTATCATTAAATATCACGGAACAATCACAGACTTTGGTATTTGGAATATACAACCCAAAATGACTTCTTATGCCTTCTCCAAGCCATTCCAATCCAGCCTAATCATTTTGTATCAACAACACATCTTTCTATGATGACAACACAGAGAAGTATTGGTAAGTGAGAGTAATGGCGGAGTTCATAACCAGTATGTTGAGGTTGAAGTGTCTGCTGTGGTCTCCTGCACTGTTGTGTTTAATCATTAATGCATATAGTTATTTATACATGTCAGAATACCCAGGTGAGTAACATTTAGCAAATGTGGAACTAATAATAAATGGTGATCAAAATGTAAATGTCTTACAAATGGTTTATAACAACATTATAAAGTGTTACCAATAATTGCATATTCTTACATTTTAACATCAAGTACTTACACTTTAGTTAGACCTGGACGTTATCTGATATCTTGCAGTATTGTACCTTTCAACTTTACAGCGCTTGTTGCAGGCATTGTGTCCAAATTACACCACTAGAGGGAGATGTTAGACAATACATAGAATGACTCATGACATTCTTGAAATGATCTTTTAGAATACTTACATACTATTTATAATTTTGATATTTATTAGGATCCCCATTATCCACTGCAAAAGCATCAGCTCATCTTCCTGTGGTCCACATTAAATACCATGGGACATCAACAGGCTTTGATATTTGCAAAATACAACCCCAAAATTACTACAATGTATTTTATTAAACAAGCTTATACCTTCTCCAAGTCATTCCAATCCAATCCAGACAAATGATTTTGTATCAACTCCACATGTATTTATGATGACAACACTGAGATAAGTAGTGTCAGTGTAATGTTACATGAAAGAAGAAAATTACAACAATTCTATAACATAACTATATCAATCCTATGCTTGTCAAATTTAGGAATAAAAACATAGTACTATGAATGCCATACCTTCAGAGTTATAATATGTTTAGCTGTCACTTTGAACCATGGATAAAAGAAAGCATAAATTATTGGATTAATTAAGGAATTAACAAGTGGAAGAAAACGGATGAAAAGTGATAAATTGTCACTTAAAAAAAAGAAAAAAAAGAAAACAAATAGAGATGGAATCCAACAAATGAAATAGTTGACAACAACAATAGAAAGAGTTTTTGCTGCTTTTTTCTCAGACTTATTTGCCTGAATAGTTTTAACACCAGACACACTGGCAGCCTCTTTTGAAAACACCTTTCTGGCCTGTGATCTGGCCACCACAAAGATTTTCATATAAAGTGTTATAATAATAGCGCACGGGACAACCATTGTAATTACAATATCAATTAACGTAACCCAATTTAAAGTTTCTAAAATAACACATTCCTTTAAACACCTACTTGGTACCTGTACATTTACAAAGTTTTTTATAATAGCAGCACGGTAAATGATACAACAACACCAGGTAATGGATATACAACACATCATTCTTGTTATTGTTATTTTAGAGTGGTACAATAAGGGATCACACACAGCAACATAGCGGTCAATAGATATCAAGACCAAATTGCCCAGAGATAAAGAAGTACATAAAAAGCCATATATAAATGAAACACGCAGAAATATTTCCCAAAACCCCAGCATGATTCCATTAATGCTACAGTTGTTACTGGTATCACAATCAGTCCCACCAGGAGATCTGCCACAGCCAGAGAGAGGATGAGCAGGTTGGTTTGAGTGTGGAGCTGCTTGAAGTGAGAGATGGAGATGATCACCAGTAGGTTCAAAAATACTGTAACTGCTGAAATCAATGACAAGAAGATGTACAGTGTTATATAGATAGATGTCGATAGCAAAGCCTTTCTGCAAGAAGAGTTTCTGTCTTGAAAACAGTATTGAACTTCTTCATGTTCCTCCATTTGTAGAAAATGATCAAAATGCTGAGGTCCCGATCCTGCTTGGTCCTGTGTGTGACCCTGTCAGGTCCGTCTTCTGACAAACTCCGAACTCTGCCTCTCTATTTATCCCTGAGTTACTGACAGAAACTCCACCCTCTCCGGAGTCTCTCTGCATGCAAACACACACTTGAGCACACAAATGAACAAATGGTTAGATAAACAAATAATTGATGATGTAATGTTTAACAGGATTGGATGTTCCTCTGCCCACCTAGCCTGTCCTTCAGTCTTAATGGTAGTTAGAGATGAGAGCAAAGGTACATTTTCTCAACTGATCATTTTAATGGAAAAATATATGGGGGGAAAAAATGGGAATATACAGTATGGGAGATGTTCTGGTCACTCAAAGGCTATTTTATATGGGAAATATGATAACTGTGCAGACTAACTGGTTTGGGTGATGTCAGTGCTTAGTTTGGACCATAATCCACAACCTCATGGAGACATGACCACATGTCAGCTGGCCATCCCTGCTGCCAGGTCAAGGGTCACGCCAGAAACAGCTCTCCCAGAAGCTGTTTAGTGTGAATGAATATAGTGATTGGGTAACACACTAAATAATTCATAATGGATTAGTAAATACTTTATTCATCATTTATTTATCATTACTCCCACATTTGTTTTAGCAAGCTAGTTATTCACATTTATTTCACCTTTTATAGTCTGTAATTATTTAAAATAATTCATAAGATGTGTAGTATATGTCCTTATAAACCATTTCCAAATCATTAGTAAAGTAGTTTTGCAGTCCTTAATCTAAAGGGAGGACTATTTCAGACTTTCTTAATACGTTATAAATGTTTGAACAGTGACCAGTTTAATTTATCACAATAAGATGGACATGCCTTTGGTAGACATCCCAGCAGGACATGATGCTCCTTAAGTTCTCAAAATGACCTGGAACAAATCAATGTGAAACAATAAGCACACAACACAGAGGATGTTAAAGGAAATATATTGCATTTTTTATTCAAAAACAGTCACATTGTTGTGGTAGTGTGCTGAAGTAGTAACATGCTTTGTCTGAAAATGTCTGTTTACAGGGTAATATAACCAATATCTAAATACATAATTTAACTGAACATTACGTTTAAAGGGTTACTACCTCTAATACACTACAAGTGAAGGTGTCCAAATACTTATGACTTCTTTAAATGGAGGGACTAGATACATAATTTGTTTTCATTTCTAAACGGTAAAACATATGTAGGAAAATACCCTCAAATAAAATGTGACGTTCTATAATGTCGCCTCATATGAAACAATTGATCTCATCCAAAATGCTGGAGTAAAGAGACAAGTTTAAAAACAGTTTTACTGCAGAGTATTACACCCACTGGGCACATATTGGTTGAATCAACGTTGTTTATTTTTTAACCAACATGGAGTAGACATTGAATTGATGTCTGTGCTCAGTGGGCAGAGATTGTTTTCAGTATATGAAGTGGCCATAGGATGACAGTATAATTCATCATTTGTGACTGAGAGGGATAACTAGACTCATTCTATATGAAAAAGATGTATGTCTGCTCTAAAAAGTCCATTTCTATCTGAACTTTATGTGTTAGGAGAAAAGTGTGTCTGATGGCGTGGTTGGTGCCGTTCGGTCTCTTGCTCAGCGGCAATGGGCTCCATTCTCCATGAAGTTGGTTGCCCTGCAAAAAAAGAAAAAAAGGTAGCCCTGCGGAGGTATTATTCAAGTTTGCCTAATTTTCAGCTCTATGTATAGTCCACCTCCCGATTGTTTGTGCCATGGTTGCTGCTTCAAGTTTCAGCAACACAAAGCTGTCATGGAAGTTACTTGAATCTGGCTTAATGTGAAGTCAATAACTTTAAAAGAATCCTTTGTCATGTGCAATGAAGCATGTTGTTTTGTGGCCTTCAGAGAGGCAAATATCAAAGGTGTGAGTGTGATTAAAATGAGCCCAGAGCAGACAGTGGCAACCCATGTGGTTACTGTGGAGCAACGGTTCACCCAATGGTGCGTTCGGCTGCACGTATCACCCTCTGAAGCTTCTTGTGGTCCGCGGCAGTGGAGTTGCAGTACCAGGCTGTGATGTAGCCGACAGTATGCTCTTGATGGTGCTCCTATAGAACACTGTGAGGGCCCTCAGGGACAGACTTCATTTCTAAAGTATCCTGAGGTTGAAGAGTTGCTGTTGTGCCTTCTTCCTCACAGTGTCTGTGTGGTTAGACTATTTGAGCTTCTCTGAGATGTATCTGCAGGGGAATTTAAAGCTATCAGTTTGTCTCTGTGGATGGTTTGTCCTCTGACAAATCAACTGTACATTTCGTTGTTCCTTAAGGCTCCGTTTTAGGTCTACTATTGTTTTCACTATATATTTTACCCCTTGGTAATGTCATTCGGAAACATAATGTTAACTTTCACTGCTATGCGGATTAGAGGTCGACCGATTATGATTTATCAATGACGATACCGATTATTGGAGGACCAATAGAAGCAGATACCGATTAATCGGCCGACTATTTTATTTTATTTATTTATAATATAATTCCTCAAACATGCATTGTAAAGATAAACTTGTTGTTAATGCAGGTAAACTTAAATCCGTTTGACCAAATATATATCAGCATGTTGGGGATAGACGTCACGCTAGCAGAACAACTTCCAGTTAAACTGGAGAGCGCGTAATTCAAATAAATACAAATAGTTATTATAGATTTTAAACATTTAGGTACACATAAGAGGCTTAAATCGGCTGAAAGCTTAAATGATTGTGAATCTAACTGCACCGTCCAATTTACAGTGGTTATTACAGCGAAAACATTCCATGTGATTGTTTGAGGACGGCGCCCCACGTAAAAATATTTTTTCCAAAGGAACAGGTTTCACACATTCACATATAAAGATGAAATATTCACTTACTTTTTGAAAATCTTTTTCTGATTTGTCATCCAATGGGTCCCAGAGATAATATGTAGTGTCGTTTTGTTTAATAAAATATATTTTTTTATCCCAAAAATTCTGTTTAGTTGGCGCCAACGATTTGAGTAATCCATTCATTCAACTTGCAGAGAAAGGAATCTGAAAATCTACCTTTGAACTTTGTTTCAACAAGTCAAAATACATTTGTATTTTCTCCTCAGACACGCTAAAATGTAATCAAACTACAATATATATTTCGGAAAGAAGTATGTTCAATAGGAAATAGGATTTTAGCAGGTGCACAACTTCATCATTACGCGTGACACAGATTTTGCAGACTGTGACCTCATACAAAATCTCTTATTATTATTTTTGAAGTTACAAGCCTGAAACTTTGAACATAGACTGCTTCCCTGTGGAAGCCATAGGAATTGCATTTCTCAGAGGATGGTCTCTCCAATTGTTTTTTATTCAGGTAGGCTTTTCTTTGGAGTTTCTCCTAACTTATCTATTGTGTTCTCCTACATATCCCTATATTCTCCTACATTATTTTAACATTTATACAAACTTCAAAGTGTTTCTTTCCAATGGCACCAATAATATTCATATCTTGCTTCAGGACCTTTAATTAAACAGGTCAACATTCACAAGGCCGCGGGGCCAGACGGATTACCAAGACATGTCCTCCGAGCATATGCTGACCAACTGGCAAGTTTCTACACTGACATTTTCAACCTCTCCCTAAGGACCCTGGGACTTTTCAAGTCCCTCTGCAACTGGATTCTGGACAGGACGCCCACAGGTGGTAAGGGTAGGTAACAACACATCCGCCATGCTGACCCTCAACACGGGGGCCCCTCAGGGGTGCATGTTCAGTCCCCTCCTGAACTCCCTGTTCACTCATGACTGCACGGCCAGGCACGACTCCACCACCATCATTAAGTTTGCCGTTGACACAACATTGGTAGGCCTGATCAAACAGCCTATAGGGCGGTAAGAGAGCTGGCCATGTGGTGCTAGGGAAACAACCTCTCCCTCAACGTGATCAAGACAAAGGAGATTAATGTGGACTACAGGAAAAGGAGGACCGAGCATGCCCCCATTCCCATCGACAGGGCTGTAGTGGAGCAGGTTGAGAGCTTCAAGTTCCTTGGTGTCTACATCACCAACAAACTAATATGGTCCAAGCACACAAAGACAGTCATGAAGAGGGCACAACAAACCCTACTTCCCCTCAGGAGCTGAAAAGGTTTGGCATTGGTCCTCAGATCCTCAAAAGGTTCTACAGCTGCACCATCGAGAGCATCCTGACTAGTTGCATCACCGTATGGCAACTGCTCGGCCTCCGACCACAAAACACTACAGAGCGTAGTGCATACGGCCCAGTACATCACTGGTGCAAAGCTTCCTGCCATCCAGGACCTCTATATTTCAGGCGGTGTCAGAGGAAGGCCCAAAAAATGGTCAAAGTCTCCAGCCACCCTGTTCTCTCTACAACCACATGGCAAGCGGTACCGGAGCGCCTAGTCTAGGTACAAGAGGCTTCTAAACAGCTTCTACCACATACAATTTGATTTGTTTGGATTTGAATACTTATGTAAATAAGTACTTTTTTAAATTTTATAAATGTGGAAACATTTTAAAAAATGTATTTTTGCTTTAGGGCATTGTGTGTAGATTGATGAATTGTATTTATTTAATGCATTTTAGAATAAGGCTGGAACGTAACAAAATATGGAAAAGTACAAGGGGTCTGAATACTTTCCGAATGCACTGTATAGTGTACCACTATTTCATACCACCAACTAACCCTACACCTATTATACCATACATTTTTGCATCTGTGATTTTAGAACTACTTCATATAAACCCTGTTTTTCATATAGGCTTAATCTGGCACGACATTTTGATAACCTTGCAAATTGTGTCAATATATTCACGTGTAATTACCTCCCAAAATGAAATGCCAATGGGACTTTCAAAAAGAACTACACATCTTGCCGCAAAGTATGACATCATCCCTCAAGGCACATTTCTCCATGCAAAACTCTTCGACAAATAGCCTCGCAAGAAACAGATATTATATGCGTTTCAGTTTATCGTGTGTAATTCTTGTTCAGCATTTTTTAAATTCCATGCCTAGCTACCTTAGCATTTTTAAATGACTTAATGTTTTTCAATTAACCCCTGCCTTTGTAGATAACTAGCTTACTTTAGGTCTCTCCGTCAGAAGCAAGGATGGTTCTGTGCTATGTAACGTTCCCGGATTGTAACCACTACTCCAATAAGCACATGTGCATGTTATCGTTTTCCAACCTCTAAGTGAGAGGCATCGCTAGAAATGTGTGATAAGGTAAGCCTTGTTTGGGAGCTGCTAACAAGCAAATTTGGTTAGGTCAAAGATCTGTGGTAAACTAACGTAAACTAACTCACTTTTGTGCATCCCGCAATTCCGTACAATTGACCTTATTGTACATAATACTACTTCCAGGTCAACTGTAATATGAATACCACTGTAAAGCACAATTTCTTCCCTTTCGAACAAAATCAAGGAGGAGACTTCCACGCTGCCTGTTTCTGCATAATATATGTAGGTGATGGCGCTTCGCCGGGCCTTTAAAAAAAAGGCGGGTGGGGAGCGAAGGTTACAAAGTGATAGTGAAAGGGGGAAGATGTTGTCTGGGGAAACAGGCTTTTTCACCCGATTTGTCCAACTAATCTACTTTCAAATGTAAATAAAACAATATGAAGAGTTCATGTAATGTCTCATTACATACCTGTTTGAAGGGTTGTGTCGAATTTGAAGAGGGGTTTAGGGCTGCGCTAACATTAGCCTCACAAGTAAACTGCAGCTGTTCCGGCTTTTGAGTGTCATCATGGCTCGCAGTAATGACGCGCAAAATTAACCAGTGATTGAAGGAACTATTGATGAACTCACGAGTAATTAACTTACACTCACCATTGATTATGTCTTGATAAGTAAATAAATAAATGAAATTAATAAATAAAAAATAACTAACAACAGTTGTAACACCAACTCACCTCTATCCTCTAACTCCATCCTAACTTATTCACTGAGTGTAAAGTACAAAAAATGATGCTCTTTCCATGGCATACAGTGGGGCAAAAGAGGTATTTAGTCAGCCACCAATTGTGCAAGTTCTCCCACTTAAAAATATGAGAGAGGCCTGTAATTCTCATCATAGGTACACTTCAACTATGACAGACAAAATGAGAAAAAAAATCAAGAAAATCACATTGTAGGATTTTAAATGAATTTTTCTTGCAAATTATGGTGGAAAATAAGTATTTGGTCAATAACAAAAGTTTATCTCAATACTGTGTTATATATACCCCCTTGTTATATACCCTTTGTAGTTATTTATAAATGTGAGAATATCTGAGTAAAATTTCGCAAATGTGGAATTAATAATAAATGGTTAACACTGTAAATGTCACCTGTCTCAATGCTCTACTACGACAACAATGTATTCCTACGCACCAACCAGGACATGGTGATGGATGACTGTGGCTGTAGATGAATTACATTAGGTGTGATGGCTGGTTGGTGTAGTGACCTTTAGAACAGTCTTTTTACCCATAATAACAACGTTATATTCATTGAGTCTCCTGTGATGAAAAGGCTTTGGTATTATTCAGACAGATGGTCTCTTCTCAGTTTGGCACAGGCACACATTTCATCTAACACAGGGAGTTCAGATTTAAATTGACTTCATATACAGATCTAGCGTGTCCTTGTGTCTGGTGCCGCCAGCTGGACGGTGTTTCTTCCGACACATTGGTGCGGCTGGCTTCCTGGTTAAGTGAGCAGTGTGTCAAGAAGCAGTGCGGCTTGGCAGGGTCGTGTTTTGCAGGACGCAAGGCTCTTGACCGTCGCCTCCCCGAATCCTTAGAGGAGTTGCAGCGATGGGACAAGACTATAACTACGATTGGATATCACCAAAAAGGGGTACAATAACATAAACTTTGGCTCTTTAATCAATCTAGCATTTTGGATTTGAGCTCTACATTTTCATGCAAGGCAACAGTATAAAATCTCACCTCTTATTTGAGGGTATTTTCATACATATTGTATCTGTTTTACCATTTAAAAATGAATGCACCTTATAAATCATGTTCCCCCCCATTTGAAGAGGTCATAAGTATTTGGACAACTTCACTTGTATTGTATTAAAGGTAGTAACCCTTTTAAATGTAATGTTAAATGATGTATGTAGATATTGGTTCCCTTACCCTGTAATTAGTCTATGAACTTCTCTTATGGGTGACTGCAGTCCACACTTTGATCTTGGTAATCACTGCCAACAAACAAGAGTGTTGTCATGTTCAGACAAAACACGTTACTTCCTTCAGCATGCGTGACTGTTGTGGAATAAAATGTTCAATCTATTCAATATTTCCTTCAACATCCTCTGTGTTGTTGTGCTTATTGTTTAACCATTGATATGTTCTAGGTCATTTTTAAACCTTAAGGATCATCAGGTACTGCTGAAGTGTCTACCAATAGTATGTCCATCTTTATGTGATAAATTACACTGGTCACTGTTCAAAACATTTATAAAGTATTAAGAAAAAATGCAATATATTTCCTTTAACATCCTCTGTGTTGTTGTGCTTATTGTTTAACCATTGATATGTTATCGGTCATTTTGGGATCTTAAGGAGCACCAGGTACTGCTGGATTATCTACCAATAGTATGTCCATCTTTTTGTGATAAATTACACTGGTCACTGTTCAAAACATTTATAAAGTATGAAGAAAGTATGTATAGTCCTCACTTTAAAGACTGGAAAACTACTTTACTAATGATCAGTACATGGTTTATAAGGATATTTATTAAACATCTTGTGCTTCATTATTACATACTAAAGAAGTTGTTTATACATGTGGGAATAACTAGCTTGCTAAAACAAATGTGGGCGTAATGATACATGCATGATGAATAAACTATTTACTTATCCATTATTAATTATTTAGTGTATTACTCAATCACTATTTTCATTCACTCTAAACAGCTTCTGAGAAAGTTTCTCTGGTGTGACCCCTGACCTTGCAGCAGTGATGTAGTGAGAGTAGTGGTCGTGTTCTTAACCAGTATATTGAGGTTGAAGTGTCTACTGTACTGTGATCTCCTGCACTGTTGTGTTTAATGATTAATGCATATAGTAGTAATTTAAAAATGTCATACCTAGGTGATTAACATTTAACAAATGTGGGCTTAATAAACAGTGAGCAAACTGTAAATACCTTACAAATGGTTTATTACTGAACATTATAAAGTGTTACACAACTGCATATTCTTGCATTTTACCATCAATTGCTTACACAATACACAATTGAGATAGACTTGGATGTCATCGAATATGCAGTATTGAACATTTCAGATCCACTACACTTGCTAATGGCATTGAGTCCCAATTGAGCCACTAGAGGGTAATGTTAGACAATATACAGAATGATTCATGACTTCCTCAAAATGTACTTTAAGAATAATTACATACTATTTACTGTATCATTAAATATCACGGAACAACCACAGACTTTGGTATTTAGAATATACAACCCAAAATGACCCAACCCAAAATCTCCAAGCCATTCCAATCCAGCCTAATCATTTTGTATCAACAACACATCTTTCTATGATGACAACACAGAGAAGTATTGGTAAGTGAGAGTAATGGCGGAGTTCATAACCAGTATGTTGAGGTTGAAGTGTCTGCTGTGGTCTCCTGCACTGTTGTGTTTAATCATTAATGCATATAGTTATTTATACATGTCAGAATACCCAGGTGAGTAACATTTAGCAAATGTGGAACTAATAATAAATGGTGATCAAAATGTAAATGTCTTACAAATGGTTTATAACAACATTATAAAGTGTTACCAATAATTGCATATTCTTACATTTTAACATCAAGTACTTACACTTTAGTTAGACCTGGACGTTATCTGATATCTTGCAGTATTGTACCTTTCAACTTTACAGCGCTTGTTGCAGGCATTGTGTCCAAATTACACCACTAGAGGGAGATGTTAGACAATACATAGAATGACTCATGACATTCTTGAAATGATCTTTTAGAATACTTACATACTATTTATAATTTTGATATTTATTAGGATCCCCATTATCCACTGCAAAAGCATCAGCTCATCTTCCTGTGGTCCACATTAAATACCATGGGACATCAACAGGCTTTGATATTTGCAAAATACAACCCCAAAATTACTACAATGTATTTTATTAAACAAGCTTATACCTTCTCCAAGTCATTCCAATCCAATCCAGACAAATGATTTTGTATCAACTCCACATGTATTTATGATGACAACACTGAGATAAGTAGTGTCAGTGTAATGTTACATGAAAGAAGAAATTACAACAATTCTATAACATAACTATATCAATCCTATGCTTGTCAAATTTAGGAATAAAAACATAGTACTATGAATGCCATACCTTCAGAGTTATAATATGTTTAGCTGTCACTTTGAACCATGGATAAAAGAAAGCATAAATTATTGGATTAATTAAGGAATTAACAAGTGGAAGAAAACGGATGAAACGTGATAAATTGTCACTTAAAAAAAAGAAAAAAAAGAAAACAAATAGAGATGGAATCCAACAAATGAAATAGTTGACAACAACAATAGAAAGAGTTTTTGCTGCTTTTTTCTCAGACTTATTTGCCTGTCCAGTTTTAACAGCAGACACACTGGCAGCCTCTTTTGAAAACACCTTTCTGGCCTGTGATCTGGCCACCACAAAGATTTTCATATAAAGTGTTATAATAATAGCGCACGGGACAACCATTGTAATTACAATATCAATTAACGTAACCCAATTTAAACTTTCTAAAATAACACATTCCTTTAAACACCTACTTGGTACCTGTACATTTACAAAGTTTTTTATAATAGCAGCACGGTAAATGATACAACAACACCAGGTAATGGATATACAACACATCATTCTTGTTATTGTTATTTTAGAGTGGTACAATAAGGGATCACACACAGCAACATAGCGGTCAATAGATATCAAGACCAAATTGCCCAGAGATAAAGAAGTACATAAAAAAGCCATATATAAATGAAACACGCAGAAATATTTCCCAAAACCCCAGCATGATTCCATTAATGCTACAGTTGTTACTGGTATCACAATCAGTCCCACCAGGAGATCTGCCACAGCCAGAGAGAGGATGAGCAGGTTGGTTTGAGTGTGGAGCTGCTTGAAGTGAGAGATGGAGATGATCACCAGTAGGTTCAAAAATACTGTAACTGCTGAAATCAATGACAAGAAGATGTACAGTGTTATATAGATAGATGTCGATAGCAAAGCCTTTCTGCAAGAAGAGTTTCTGTCTTGAAAACAGTATTGAACTTCTTCATGTTCCTCCATTTGTAGAAAATGATCAAAATGCTGAGGTCCCGATCCTGCTTGGTCCTGTGTGTGACCCTGTCAGGTCCGTCTTCTGACAAACTCCGAACTCTGCCTCTCTATTTATCCCTGAGTTACTGACAGAAACTCCACCCTCTCCGGAGTCTCTCTGCATGCAAACACACACTTGAGCACACAAATGAACAAATGGTTAGATAAACAAATAATTGATGATGTAATGTTTAACAGGATTGGATGTTCCTCTGCCCACCTAGCCTGTCCTTCAGTCTTAATGGTAGTTAGAGATGAGAGCAAAGGTACATTTTCTCAACTGATCATTTTAATGGAAAAATATATGGGGGGAAAAAATGGGAATATACAGTATGGGAGATGTTCTGGTCACTCAAAGGCTATTTTATATGGGAAATATGATAACTGTGCAGACTAACTGGTTTGGGTGATGTCAGTGCTTAGTTTGGACCATAATCCACAACCTCATGGAGACATGACCACATGTCAGCTGGCCATCCCTGCTGCCAGGTCAAGGGTCACGCCAGAAACAGCTCTCCCAGAAGCTGTTTAGTGTGAATGAATATAGTGTTTGAGTAACACACTAAATAATTCATAATGGATTAGTAAATACTTTACTCATCACTTATTTATCATTACTCCCACATTTGTTTTAGCAAGCTAGTTATTCACATTTATTTCACCTTTTATAGTCTGTAATTATTTAAAATAATTCATAAGATGTGTAGTATATGTCCTTATAAACCATTTCCAAATCATTAGTAAAGTAGTTTTGCAGTCCTTAATCTAAAGGGAGGACTATTTCAGCCTTTCTTAATACGTTATAAATGTTTGAACAGTGACCAGTTTAATTTATCACAATAAGATGGACATGCCTTTGGTAGACATCCCAGCAGGACATGATGCTCCTTAAGTTCTCAAAATGACCTGGAACAAATCAATGTGAAACAATAAGCACACAACACAGAGGATGTTAAAGGAAATATATTGCATTTTTTATTCAAAAACAGTCACATTGTTGTGGTAGTGTGCTGAAGTAGTAACATGCTTTGTCTGAAAATGTCTGTTTGTCTGTTTACAGGGTAATATAACCAATATCTACATACGTCATTTAACTGAACATTATATTTAAAGGGTTACAACCTTTAATACACTACAAGTGAAGGTGTCCACATACTTATGACTTCTTTAAATGGAGGGACTAGATACAGAAGATGTTTTCATTTCTAAACGGTAAAACATATGTAGGAAAATACCCTCAAATAAAATGTGACGTTCTATAATGTCGCCTCATATGAAACAATTGATCTCATCCAAAATGCTGGAGTAAAGAGACAAGTTTAAAAACAGTTTTACTGCAGAGTATTACACCCACTGGGCACATATTGGTTGAATCAACATTGTTTATTTTTTAACCAACATGGAGTAGACATTGAATTGATGTCTGTGCTCAGTGGGCAGAGATTGTTTTCAGTATATGAAGTTGCCATAGGATGACAGTATAATTCATCATTTGTGACTGAGAGGGATAACTAGACTCATTCTATATGAAAAAGATGTATGTCTGCTCTAAAAAGTCCATTTCTATCTGAACTTTATGTGTTAGGAGAAAAGTGTGTCTGATGGCGTGGTTGGTGCCGTTCGGTCTCTTGCTCAGCGGCAATGGGCTCCATTCTCCATGAAGTTGGTTGCCCTGCAAAAAAGGAAAAAAAGGTAGCCCTGCGGAGGTATTATTCAAGTTTGCCTAATTTTCAGCTCTATGTATAGTCCACCTCCCGATTGTTTGTGCCATGGTTGCTGCTTCAAGTTTCAGCAACACAAAGCTGTGATGGAAGTTACTTGAATCTGGCTTAATGTGAAGTCAATAACTTTAAAAGAATCCTTTGTCATGTGCAATGAAGCATGTTGTTTTGTGGCCTTCAGAGAGGCAAATATCAAAGGTGTGAGTGTGATTAAAATGAGCCCAGAGCAGACAGTGGCAACCCATGTGGTTACTGTGGAGTAGGATAGTGTATAAGGTAAGTAGCCTTCCTAAACACCCCCACCAGTCATATTCGAACTGTCACTAATTGTGCTGTCAATTGAAGTTCTTATTTTGTGTACTAGACTAAATTTGTATCTGAAACTTTTGGCAGGAATTCCTGTAACTTTGATGAGATAATTATCAAGTTAATACATCATGATCACATTAATACAAGATAATTGTCACTTTAATATGTGATACTGAAATGATCTCATATTAACTTCTTAAATGTTAATTCCCAAATTTAGGGGACTTTCATTTAGTTTCTGTGTTTAATAGCCATATGTACACGTGTGATTGCAGAGTACAGTGAAAATCTCAGGCTCCGAGCTTGAACATGCAGGACTAAGTTAAATAAAATAATGAAACTGGTAATAAAAAAAAATAAAACATTTGAAATAGCATTATAAATACTTGTCCATTGGGTTGGAGGCAGAGTAAAAACTGCTAATGTTGTGGGGGGGGATGACCATAGGGGAGCAGCATGACCATTGAACGGGTGTGGGGATCAAGTTAAATAAAAACTAAAAAAATAGCATAACCATATTAACAACTGCAAGAGTGATGAATGTCATTGGGGTGGGGGCAGAGTAAAAGGCAGTTGGGGTGTGGGGGGGGGGGGGGCGCTGTTGGAAGCTAAGAATGTAGAACGCGTTTCCCTATCGCTTCTGAGTTAGTGACCAAATTTATATATTTAACCTTGCAAAATTGTATATATTTCTGTTTGGTCAGGCGTCCGAAGAGACCTCTGAACAATTCAGATCAAAAACTGGAAAATAGAAGTTTGTTATGTTGTCTACCAGGACAAAAACGGAGTCTGCAAGAGCAGGCCGTAGCAAGCCTGCGCCCTCTTCTGATTCAGCCCCTCCACTGGATGCTGCGGCTAATGTCGGCCCCACAGGAACACTACCTGTGGAGCTGCCACAATCCGTTATGGGCACCCTCATATCCGATATTTAAAAATAAAAAAAATTGTAATGTTAACCTCAGCTAGAGTTGTCCGAACCTTTATGTCTGAATTCACAGTTTCAGACCCAGTAGATGGTGCCGGAGAAGATGGCAGACGTTTTACTTGGTTTGTAACTTAAAAAATACATAATATGTACATACGTAAATAAGCATTTCCCAAGAGATGATGGCTTTCACTTCAGCAGTGATAAATTCATGAACTTCTTTAACGAAAAGATCATGATCATTAGAACGCAAATTACAGACTCCTCTTTAAATCTGCGTATTCCTCCAAAGTTTAGGATCAAGGGAGACACTCAAGTTTTTAATACTATATCCCTTGAAACATTGATGAAAATTGTCAAGGCCTCTTAACCTTCAAGCTGCATACTGGACTCTATTCCAACTAAACTACTGAAAGAGGAGGGCCAAGCACAGGAAGCAGCTATGTTGAACATAATAAACAGCTCCCTATCCACCGGATGTGTACCAAACTCACTAAAAGTGGCAGTAATAAAGACTCTCTTGAAAAAGCCAAACCTTGACCCAGAAAAAAACGGCCCAAAACTATTGGCCTATATCAAATCTCCAATTCCTCTCAAAAATGTTTTAAAAAGCTGTTGCGCAGCAGCTCACTGCCATCCTGAAGACAAACAATGTATATGAAACGCTTCAGTCTGGTTTTGTACCTCGTCATAGCACTGAGACAGCACTCGTGAAGGTGGTAAATGACCTTTTAATGGCGTCAGACCGAGGCTCTGCATCTGTCCTCGTGCTCCTAGACCTTAGTGCTGCTTTTGATACCATCAATCACCACATTCGTTTGGAGAGATTGGAAACCCAAATTGGTCTACACGGACAAGTTCTGGTCTGGTTTAGACCTTATCTGCCGGAAAGCTATCAGTTTGACTCTGTGGATGGTTTGTCCTCTGACAAATCAACTGTACATTTCGGTGTTCCTCAAGGCTCCGTTTTAGGTCTACTATTGTTTTCACTATATATTTTACCTCTTGGAAATGTCATTCGGAAACATAATGTTAACTTTCACTGCTATGCGGATTAGAGGTCGACCGATTATGATTTATCAATGCCGATACCGATTATTGGAGGACCAATAGAAGCAGATACAGATTAATCAGCCGACTATTTTATTTATTTATATATATATATATATATATATTTGTAATAATGACAATTACAACAATACTGAATGAACAATGAACACTTTTATTTGAACTTTTATATAATACATCAATAAAATCAATTCAGTCTCAAATAATGAAACATGTTTAATTTGGTTTAATAATGCAAAAACAAAGTGTTGGAGAAGAATTTAAAAAAGTTCAGTTCCTTGCTCAGAACATGAGAACATATGAAAGCTGGTGGTTCCTTTTAAAATGAGTCTTCAATATTCCCAGGTAAGATGTTTTAGGTTGTAGTTATTATAGGAATGATGACGTGTCGACTATTTCTCTCTATACCATTTGTATTTCATATACCTTTTACTATTAGATGCTCTAAAAGGTATTTTAGTATTGCCAGCCTAATCTCAGGAGTTGATAGGCTTGAAGTCATAAACAGCGCAATGCTTGAAGCATTGTGATGAGCTGCAGGCAAACGCAGTAAAGTGCTGTTTGAATGAATGCTTACGAGCCTGCTGCTGCCTACCACCGCTCAGTTAGACTGCTCTATCAAATCATAGACTTAATTATAACATAATAACACTCAGAAATACAAGCCTTAGGTCATTAACCGCTCTAGGGTACGTGGGACGCAATCGTCCCACCTGACCAACATCCAATGAAAGTGCAGGGCACCAAATTCAAACAACAGAAATCTCATAATTAAAATTCCTCAAACATGCATTTTAAAGATAAACTTGTTGTTAATGCAGGTAAACTTAAATCCGTTTGACCAAATATATATCAGCATGTTAGGGATAGACGTCACGCTAGCAGAACAACTTCCAGTTAAACTGGAGAGCGCGTAATTCAAATAAATTCAAATAGTTATTATAGATTTTAAACATTTAGGTACACATACAAGTCTTATATTGGCTGAAAGCTTAAGTTATTGTGAATCTAACCGCACCATCCAATTTACAGTGGCTATTACAGTGAAAACATTCCATGTGATTGTTTGAGGACGGCACCCCACGTAAAAATATTTTTTCCAAAGGCACAGGTTTCATACATTCACATATAAAGATGAAATGTTCACTTACTTTTTGAAAATCTTCCTCTGATTTGTCATCTAATGGGTCCCAGAGATAATATGTAGTGTCGTTTTGTTTAATAAAATATTTTTTTATATCCCAAAAATTCTGTTTAGTTGGCGCCATCGATTTGAGTAATCCATTCGTTCAACTTGCAGAGAAAGGAATCTGAAAATCTACCCTTAAACTTTGTTTCAACAAGTCAAAATACATTTGTATTTTCTCAGACACGCTAAAATGTAATCAAACTACAATATATATTTCGGAAAGAAGTATGTTCAATAGGAAATAGGATTTTAGCAGGTGCACAACTTCATCATTACGCGTGACACAGATTTTGCAGACTGTGACCTCATACAAAATCTCTTACTATTATTTTTGAAGTTACAAGCCTGAAACTTTGAACATAGACTGCTTCCCTGTGGAAGCCATAGGAATTGCATTTCTCAGAGGATGGTCTCTCCAATTGTTTTTTATTCAGGTAGGTTTTTCTTTGGAGTTTCTCCTAACTTATCTATTGTGTTCTCCTACATATCCCTATATTCTCCTACATTATTTTAACATTTATACAAACTTCAAAGTGTTTCTTTCCAATGGCACCAATAATATTCATATCTTGCTTCAGGACCTTTAATTAAACAGGTCAACATTCACAAGGCCGCGGGGCCAGACGGATTACCAAGACATGTCCTCCGAGCATATGCTGACCAACTGGCAAGTGTCTACACTGACATTTTCAACCTCTCCTTTAATACCAACATGTTTCAAGCAGACCAACATAGTCCCTGTGCCCAAGAACACTAAGGAAACCTGCCTAAATGACTACCGACCTGTAGCACTCAATTTTGTAGCCATGAAGGACTTTGAAAGGCTGGTCATGGCTCACAACACCATTATCCCAGAAACCCTAGACCCACTCCAATTTGCATACCGCCCGAACAGATCCACAGATTATGCAATCTCTATTGCACTCCACACTGCCCTTTCCCACCTGGACAAAAGGAACACCTATGTGAGAATGCTATTAATTGACTACAGCTCAGCATTCAACATCATAGTGTCCTCAAAGCTCATCACTAAGCTAAGGACCCTGGGACTTTTCAAGTCCCTCTGCAACTGGATTCTGGACAGGACGCCCACAGGTGGTAAGGGTAGGTAACAACACATCCGCCATGCTGACCCTCAACACGGGGGCCCCTCAGGGGTGCATGTTCAGTCCCCTCCTGAACTCCCTGTTCACTCATGACTGCACGGCCAGGCACGACTCCACCACCATCATTAAGTTTGCCGTTGACACAACATTGGTAGGCCTGATCAAACAGCCTATAGGGCGGTAAGAGAGCTGGCCATGTGGTGCTAGGGAAACAACCTCTCCCTCAACGTGATCAAGACAAAGGAGATTAATGTGGACTACAGGAAAAGGAGGACCGAGCATGCCCCCATTCCCATCGACAGGGCTGTAGTGGAGCAGGTTGAGAGCTTCAAGTTCCTTGGTGTCTACATCACCAACAAACTAATATGGTCCAAGCACACAAAGACAGTCATGAAGAGGGCACAACAAACCCTACTTCCCCTCAGGAGCTGAAAAGGTTTGGCATTGGTCCTCAGATCCTCAAAAGGTTCTACAGCTGCACCATCGAGAGCATCCTGACTAGTTGCATCACCGTATGGCAACTGCTCGGCCTCCTACCACAAAACACTACAGAGCGTAGTGCATACGGCCCAGTACATCACTGGTGCAAAGCTTCCTGCCATCCAGGACCTCTATATTTCAGGCGGTGTCAGAGGAAGGCCCAAAAAATGGTCAAAGTCTCCAGCCACCCTGTTCTCTCTACAACCGCATGGCAAGCGGTACCGGAGCGCCTAGTCTAGGTACAAGAGGCTTCTAAACAGCTTCTACCTCCAAGCCATAAGACTCATGAACATCTCATCAAATGACAACCCAGACTATTTTCAGTGCCCCCTGTATTTTACGCTGCTGCTACTCTCTGTTTATTATCTATGCATCTCTGTTTATTATCTATACATTTTGATAACCTCGCAAATTGTATCAATATATTCACGTGTAATTACCTCCCAAAATGAAATGCCAAGGGGACTTTCAAAAAGAACTACACATCTTGCCGCAAAGTATGACATCATCCCTCAAGGCACATTTCTCCATGCAAAACGCTTCGACAAATAGCCTCGCAAGAAACAGATATCATATGCGTTTCAGTTTATCGTGTGTAATTCTTGTTCAGCATTTTTTTAATTCCATGCCTAGCTACCTTAGCATTTTTAAATGACTTAATGTTTTTCAATTAACCCCTGACTTTGTAGATAACTAGCTTACTTTAGGTCTCTCCGCCAGAAGCAAGGATGGTTCCGTGCTATGTAACGTTCCCGGATTGTAACCACTACTCCAATAAGCACATGTACATGTTATCGTTTTCCAACCTCTAAGTGAGAGGCATCGCTAGAAATGTGTGATAAGGTAAGCCTTGTTTGGGAGCTGCTAACAAGCAAATTTGGTTAGGTCAAAGATCTGTGGTAAACTAACGTAAACTAACTCACTTTTGTGCATCCCGCAATTCCGTACAATTGACCTTATTGTACATAATACTACTTCCAGGTCAACTGTAATATGAATACCACTGTAAAGCACAATTTCTTCCCTTTCGAACAAAATCAAGGAGGAGACTTCCACGCTGCCTGTTTCTGCATAATATATGTAGGTGATGGCGCTTCGCCGGGCCTTTAAAAAAAAGGCGGGTGGGGAGCGAAGGTTACAAAGTGATAGTGAAAGGGGGAAGATGTTGTCTGGGGAAACAGGCTTTTTCACCCGATTTGTCCAACTAATCTACTTTCAAATGTAAATAAAACAATATGAAGAGTTCATGTAATGTCTCATTACATACCTGTTTGAAGGGTTGTGTCGAATTTGAAGAGCGGTTTAGAGCTGCGCTAACATTAGCCTCACAAGTAAACTGCAGCTGTTCCGGCTTTTGAGAGTCATCATGGCTCGCAGTAATGACGCGCAAAATTAACCAGTGATTGAAGGAACTATTGATGAACTCACGAGTAATTAACTTACACTCACCATTGATTATGTCTTGATAAGTAAATAAATAAATGAAATTAATAAAAAAAAAAATAACTAACAACAGTTGTAACACCAACTCACCTCTATCCTCTAACTCCATCCTAACTTATTCACTGAGTGTAAAGTACAAAAAATGATGCTCTTTCCATGGCATACAGTGGGGCAAAAGAGGTATTTAGTCAGCCACCAATTGTGCAAGTTCTCCCACTTAAAAATATGAGAGAGGCCTGTAATTCTCATCATAGGTACACTTCAACTATGACAGACAAAATGAGAAAAAAAATCAAGAAAATCACATTGTAGGATTTTTAATGAATTTTTCTTGCAAATTATGGTGGAAAATAAGTATTTGGTCAATAACAAAAGTTTATCTCAATACTGTGTTATATATACCCCCTTGTTATATACCCTTTGTAGTTATTTATAAATGTGAGAATATCTGAGTAAAATTTCGCAAATGTGGAATTAATAATAAATGGTTAACACTGTAAATGTCACCTGTCTCAATGCTCTACTACGACAACAATGTATTCCTACGCACCAACCAGGACATGGTGATGGATGACTGTGGCTGTAGATGAATTACATTAGGTGTGATGGCTGGTTGGTGTAGTGACCTTTAGAACAGTCTTTTTACCCATAATAACAACGTTATATTCATTGAGTCTCCTGTGATGAAAAGGCTTTGGTATTATTCAGACAGATGTTCTCTTCTCAGTTTGGCACAGGCACACATTTCATCTAACACAGGGAGTTCAGATTTAAATTGACTTCATATACAGATCTAGCGTGTCCTTGTGTCTGATGCCGCCAGCTGGACGGTGTTTCTTCCGACACATTGGTGCGGCTGGCTTCCTGGTTAAGTGAGCAGTGTGTCAAGAAGCAGTGCGGCTTGGCAGGGTCGTGTTTTGCAGGACGCAAGGCTCTTGACCGTCGCCTCCCCGAATCCTTAGAGGAGTTGCAGCGATGGGACAAGACTATAACTATGAATTGGATATCACCAAAAAGGGGTACAATAACATAAACTTTGGCTCTTTAATCAATCTAGCATTTTGGATTTGAGCTCTACATTTTCATGCAAGGCAACAGTGTAACATCTCACCTCTTATTTGAGGGTATTTTCATACATATTGTATCTGTTTTACCATTTAAAAATGAATGCACCTTATAAATCAAGTTCCCCCCCATTTGAAGAGGTCATATGTATTTGGACAACTTCACTTGTATTGTATTAAAGGTAGTAACCCTTTTAAATGTAATGTTAAATGATGTGTGTAGATATTGGTTCCCTTACCCTGTAATTAGTCTATGAACTTCTCTTATGGGTGACTGCAGTCCACACTTTGATCTTGGTAGTCACTGCCAACAAACAAGAGTGTTGTCATGTTCAGACAAAACACGTTACTTCCTTCAGCATGCGTGACTGTTGTGGAATAAAATGTTCAATATATTCAATATTTCCTTCAACATCCTCTGTGTTGTTGTGCTTATTGTTTAACCATTGATATGTTCTAGGTCATTTTGAAACCTTAAGGAGCATCGGGTACTGCTGAAGTGTCTACCAATAGTATGTCCATCTTTTTGTGATAAATTACACTGGTCACTGTTCAAAACATTTATAAAGTATTAAGAAAAAATGCAATATATTTCCTTTAACATCCTTTGTGTTGTGTGCTTATTGTTTAACCATTGATATGTTCTAGGTCATTTTGAAACCTTAAGGAGCATCGGGTACTGCTGAAGTGTCTACCAATAGTATGTCCATCTTTTTGTGATAAATTACACTGGTCACTGTTCAAAACATTTATAAAGTATGAAGAAAGTATGTATAGTCCTCACTTTAAAGACTGGAAAACGACTTTACTAATGATCAGTACATGGTTTATAAGGATATTTATTAAACATCTTGTGAATCATTATTACATACTAAAGAAGTTGTTTATACATGTGGGAATAACTAGCTTGCTAAAACAAATGTGGGCGTAATGATACATGCATGATGAGGTCCTTCTGTAGCTCAGTTGGTAGAGCGTGGCGCTTGTAACGCCAGGGTAGTGGGTTCGATTCCCGGGACCACCCATACGTAGAATGTATGCACACATGACTGTAAGTCGCTTTGGATAAAAGCGTCTGCTAAATGGCATATATTATTATTATTATATATTATGATGAATAAACTATTTACTTATCCATTATTAATTATTTAGTGTATTACTCAATCACTATTTTCATTCACTCTAAACAGCTTCTGAGAAAGCTTCTCTGGTGTGACCCCTGACCTGGCAGCAGTGATGTAGTGAGAGTAGTGGTCGTGTTCTTAACCAGTATATTGAGGTTGAAGTGTCTACTGTACTGTGGTCTCCTGCACTGTTGTGTTTAATGATTAATGCATATAGTAGTAATTTAAAAATGTCATACCTAGGTGATTAACATTTAACAAATGTGGGCTTAATAAACAGTGAGCAAACTGTAAATGCCTTACAAATGGTTTATTACTGAACATTATAAAGTGTTACACAACTGCATATTCTTGCATTTTACCATCAATTGCTTACAAAATACACAATTGAGATAGACTTGGATGTCATCGAATATGCAGTATTGAACATTTCAGATCCACTACACTTGCTAATGGCATTGAGTCCCAATTGAGCCACTAGAGGGTAATGTTAGACAATATACGGAATGATTCATGACTTCTTCAAAATGTACTTTAAGAATAATTACATACTATTTACTGTATCATTAAATATCACGGAACAACCACAGACTTTGGTATTTGGAATATACAACCCAAAATGACTTCTTATGCCTTCTCCAAGCCATTCCAATCCAGCCTAATCATTTTGTATCAACAACACATCTTTCTATGATGACAACACAGAGAAGTATTGGTAAGTGAGAGTAATGGCGGAGTTCATAACCAGTATGTTGAGGTTGAAGTGTCTGCTGTGGTCTCCTGCACTGTTGTGTTTAATCATTAATGCATATAGTTATTTATACATGTCAGAATACCCAGGTGAGTAACATTTAGCAAATGTGGAACTAATAATAAATGGTGATCAAAATGTAAATGTCTTACAAATGGTTTATAACAACATTATAAAGTGTTACCAATAATTGCATATTCTTACATTTTAACATCAAGTACTTACACTTTAGTTAGACCTGGACGTTATCTGATATCTTGCAATATTGTACCTTTCAACTTTACAGCGCTTGTTGCAGGCATTGTGTCCAAATTACACCACTAGAGGGAGATGTTAGACAATACATAGAATGACTCATGACATTCTTGAAATGATCTTTTAGAATACTTACATACTATTTATAATTTTGATATTTATTAGGATCCCCATTATCCACTGCAAAAGCATCAGCTCATCTTCCTGTGGTCCACATTAAATACCATGGGACATCAACAGGCTTTGATATTTATTAGGATCCCCATTATCCACTGCAAAAGCATCAGCTCATCTTCCTGTGGTCCACATTAAATACCATGGGACATCAACAGGCTTTGATATTTATTAGGATCCCCATTATCCACTGCAAAAGCATCAGCTCATCTTCCTGTGGTCCACATTAAATACCATGGGACATCAACAGGCTTTGATATTTATTAGGATCCCCATTATCCACTGCAAAAGCATCAGCTCATCTTCCTGTGGTCCACATTAAATACCATGGGACATCAACAGGCTTTGATATTTGCAAAATACAACCCCAAAATTACTACAATGTATTTTATTAAACAAGCTTATACCTTCTCCAAGTCATTCCAATCCAATCCAGACAAATGATTTTGTATCAACTCCACATGTATTTATGATGACAACACTGAGATAAGTAGTGTCAGTGTAATGTTACATGAAAGAAGAAAATTACAACAATTCTATAACATAACTATATCAATCCTATGCTTGTCAAATTTAGGAATAAAAACATAGTACTATGAATGCCATACCTTCAGAGTTATAATATGTTTAGCTGTCACTTTGAACCATGGATAAAAGAAAGCATAAATTATTGGATTAATTAAGGAATTAACAAGTGGAAGAAAACGGATGAAAAGTGATAAATTGTCACTTAAAAAAGACAAAAAAAAGAAAACAAATAGAGATGGAATCCAACAAATGAAATAGTTGACAACAACAATAGAAAGAGTTTTTGCTGCTTTTTTCTCAGACTTATTTGCCTGTGCAGTTTTAACACCACACACACTGGCAGCCTCTTTTGAAAATACCTTTCTGGCCTGTGATCTGGCCACCACAAAGATTTTCAAATAAAGTGTTATAATAATAGAACACGGGACAACCATTGTAATTAAAATTTCAACGATATTAGCCCAGGTTATTCCTTCAACAATAAAACATTCATCCAAACACCTACTGGGTACCTGTACATTTACAAAGCGTTTTACAATAGCAGCACGGTATATGATACTACAACACCAGGTAATGGATATACAACACGTCATTCTTGTTATTGTTGTTTTAGAGTGGTACGATAAGGGATCACACACAGCAACATAGCGGTCAATAGATATCAAGACCAAATTGCCCAGAGATAAAGAAGTACATAAAAAAGCCATATATAAATGAAACACACAGAAATATTCCCCAAATCCCCAGCATGATTCCATTATTGCTACAGTCGTTACTGGTATCACAATCAGTCCCACCAGGAGATCTGCCACAGCCAGAGAGAGGATGAGCAGGTTGGTTGGAGTGTGGAGCTGTTTGAAGTGAGAGATGGAGATGATCACCAGTAGGTTCAAAAATACTGTAACTGCTGAAATCAATGAGAAGAAGATGTACAGTGTTATATAGATAGATGTCGATAGCAAAGCCTTTCTGCAAGAAGAGTTTCTGTCTTGAAAACAGTATTGAACATCTTCATGTTTCTCCATTTGTTATAAAGGGTAAAATGCTGACTGAGGTCCTGCTGCTCCTGCTTGGTCCTGTGTGTGACCCTGTCAGGTCCGTCTTCTGACAAACTCTGAACTCTGCCTCTCTATTTATCCCTGAGTTACTGACAGAAACTCCCTTCCCCAGCGTCTCTCTCTACACACACACACACACACACACACACACACACACACACACACACACACACACACACACACACACACACACACACACACACACACACACACACACACACACACACACACACACACACACACACACACACACACACACACACACACACACACACACACACACACACACACACACACACACACACACACATGATCACACAAATTAACTAGGGTAGCCTAGTGGTTTGAGCGTTAGACTAGTTGGACCAGTAACCAAAGTCAAATCCCCGAGCTGACAAGGTACAAATCTGTCGTTCTGCCCCTGAACAGGCAGTTATCCCACTGTTCGTAGGCCGTCATTGAAAATACATTTTTTTTCTTAACTGACTTGCCTAGTTAAATAAAGTTTTTAAAAAACAGCTTCAGCGGTAGCCCCCAGACCCTGGGCACAAGGACCACCTACAATACAAGTCTAAATACTGTACTGTAACAGTAAACAGTGTGATTGTGTGAATCAGGCTTCAGCCAAGCACTTTATAATAACATTCAGTAATAAAGCATTTACAGGCCTTTACAGTTTTATCACCATTTATTGATCATTACTCCCGCATTTGTTAAATGTTAGTAAGCTAGGTATTCTCACATTTATAAATAACTTTTAAATGATGTATTAATGAGTCATTGGATTTTGTATATTTAAATTTACTAATCATTAGTACTAATCAAATATTTTTGCAGGCCCTAATATAAAGTGAGAGCTTTTTATACTTTTGAAATGATTAATCACTATTTTGAGAGACCAGTGTAATTTCTCACAATAAGTTGGACATGCCATTGGTAGACGATGAAGGTTTCAAAATCAAATATATGGGGGGATTGGAAATGATGCAGACAATTACATTGATGGAAGCAACAATCTATCCGCAATATTAAAGCTGATCCACCCCTTAAAAAATATGTACCGTGAGTGTGGCAGGGTTACAATGATGGCAAAAAAAAAACTTTTGAGAGTAGCACCAGGGTCAGCGCAGCTGGAGGTTGAACGTTTCACAAGCATTTCGCTACACTCGCATTAACATATGCTAACCATGTGTACAGTGACTAATAAAATTGGATTTGACTAGAAATGTTTGAAGGGATACGGGACAATAAAAGTTTGGGAACACTAGGTCTAGGTCATTTTATATATAAAAAAAAAGCATTCATATAAAAATATTTATTTTAGCTCTGTGTTGTGTGATTATTGTTTAACCATTGATATGTTCTAGGTCATTCTGAGACCTTAAGGGGCAGCTGAACTCAACCAACTTATCTGGTTGAAAAAGGCCGATGTTGCATCGATATTAGTCAGGAACATTTATTCTAGTGTTAAAAGTGTAAATCGCATAATTTTGGTAATATCTCACAAAACATATATACATTTTTTTCATTTAAGTAACCTGGTATTTTCCTAGATCACTTGTATATTTAACGGTTGAGTTTTGAGTTGAGTCCTGCCCACTAACAGGGGATGGTAACGTCAGAATTGTCATGCATGGAGAAACAGCTGCACAGATTGCACTCTAACCAATCCTACAATAGAACCAGTGAGACAGACTTGCAGCAACTCAGACTTGTTAACATACGACAACACACGTGTTAACATAAGACAACCCATCACCAATGTTATGTTGAAAGAACACTTGACCCCTAGCCATTTACATTACATTTAAGTCATTTAGCAGACGCTCTTATCCAGAGCGACTTACAAATTGGTGCATTCACCTTATGACATCCAAGCCCTAGCCCTTTATGGAGTGGCCACTTGTTGATGTGTTTGATAGTGATCACTCCAGTCTGCCACTGATTTGGTCAAAATGACAATTGAGACGATGTGCACTTGCATCCCAACTGCCACTTGTCAATATTTCCAAATTCAAAACCCATTTGTGAGCATTTTGTGTTACGCCGCAACCTGTTTTGTAACATGAAACACTGCCAGACAGACGCATACAGTAATAGAAAATGAGAACGTTGTCAAAACGGCAGACACTTTATAAGTTGATTTAGTTAACTGTCCAATGTGCTACTAGCTAGCTTCCTAACAGAGACTTTATAAGTTGACTTAGTTAACTGTCCAATGTGTTACTAGCTAGCTTCCTAACAGAGACTTTATAAGTTGATTTAGTTAACTGTCCAATTTGCTACTAGCTAGCTTCCTAACAGAGACTTTATAAGTTGCTTTAGTTAACTGTCCAGTGTGCTACTAGCTAGCTTCCTAACAGAGACTTTATAAGTTGCTTTAGTTAACTGTCGAGTGTGCTACTAGCTAGCTTCCTAACAGCGACTTTATAAGTTGCTTTAGTTAACTGTCCAGTGTGCTACTAGCTAGCTTCCTAACAGCGACTTTATAAGTTGCTTTAGTTAACTGTCCAGTGTGCTACTAGCTAGCTTCATAACAGCGACTTTATAATAGAAAGTGACAAAGTTAGCTGATTTAGGTAACGTGGCCTAGATTAGGGTGGCCAGACGTCCCCGTTTTCCGGGCACAGTCCCCGTTTTTGTTGGCCTGTCCCCGGAAATGTCCCCGTTTTTTTACTGTGCGTTATAAGCAGACTGCAAAGTGAAATAATATTATAAGTGGCAAGACCGGGCAGCAGAGCCTACCGGTTGATGTCTCAATCGCGTTGTGCTTGTTTTGTCCAGCAGAGGGGGCTGCTCGATGTATAGCAGCTTCACTCACTCTTCTTCTAACTACTTGTTCGCGTTAGTTTTAGAGAAAACTGCTGTGGAAAACTTGGCCAGAAGCTAGCAAGTGTCAAGTGAATCCACAACATCCCCACAAACAAACAAAGCTACACTCGTTTGAGATACTAGTTAATGATGTTATAATGTCACAATTTATTATATAGATAGATGATCTGCTCTATAAGGTTTTAAATAGGTTATGTTTGCTAATATTAGCTATGTCGACGAAGTTATTTAGCTAGTTTAGGCAGCTACTGTCATGGTAGCTAGGTTAAAAAACGTTTACATGTAAACATGCAGTGGACGGGCTATTAATTATCAGAATATTTATTTGTAGATTACAATATATAAAAAATATATTTTGAAATTTGCATGGATAACATTAGCATAAGGTTTTCTGTTAGAGTGGAGCGGAGGAAGACTGGATAGGAAGAAGAGTGAAAGAGATAGAGGAGGAAAGGTAAAGATATGATTACAGAGCCTGGCAATTTATTATTGCAAACCCTTTTTTATATAGATAAAATACAAAAATGAGGCAAGCAATGGGAATCTGATAACCAACGTACTTTTATCTAATAGTGTACTATTTATTATTAAAGATTGGAGAGGAAGGAGAAGGAAAAGTTAAGGGAGTAAAGAGTGAAGCAAGGAGAGTGTGGAAGAATGAGGTGGAAAGGTAAAGAGAAGGAAAGGAAGAAAGCAGGAAGACGAGTGAAGAAAAGAGGAGGAGAAGAAAAAGTTAATAGTTGGAAGAGTGACACAAGGAGAGTAAAGAAGAGCAGACAGTGGAGGTACAATGGCTCTTTCCAAGAAAAGGAAATGCCATTTTAATGACAACATGATGAGAGAATTTCTATTTATATGCTCTGGTCAAAACGATAGAATGGTTAACTGCACCCTTTGAAATTCCTCTTTTTCAATTGGCAGCGGGGGAAGAACGGCAGTGGTAGAACATCAACAGACCAAAAAGCATAAAGCCTCTCTGATTGGCCGTGTTGGTATGCCCTCTGTGACCACATTCTTCAAGACGGTAGCGCCTTCCCAAGAACAATATGATTTAGCTGTGCAGGAAGGTGTCTTTGCATACCACACTATGCGACACAATCATAGTTACTGATCTATGGACTGCACAGTACAACTGACATAAAAGCTTTATGAGCTGAAGTTTACATGTGCTAGGACAAAATGTGAAGCCACAGTTTGTAACGTGTTAGCACCATGTGCAACTACTTTGGTAACACAGAACCTAGACCAGGTTGAATTTGTGTCCCTGTCCATTGATGCGTCCAATCATGGACATGTAAAGCTGCTGCCAGTAGTAGTCAGATATTGTAAGATATATGGGTGCAACACATCTGGGGAAACAAAACTGCATGGTTTTGTTGAATTGGAAGGAGAAACAGCAGAGGTGATTGCAGCTGAGGTCCTGGTGGTCATCCAAAAATGTAACCTGCAAAACAAAGTCGTGGCATTCTCTGCCAACAACACAAATACCAACTTTGGATGACTGAATAGGCTGGGGAGGGTTAATGTCCATACCAAAGTTAAAAATGCTCTGCAGCGGGAGGTGATTGGCTTAGGTTGTCCTGCCCACATCATTCATAACACGGCCAGAACAGCTTTGGATATGATTCCCCTTAAAGTTGAGTACCTGCTCACAAAAATATTTGGATATTTTCACCATCAGAGTAGAAAGACTGAAGAGCTTTTGTGAGTTTGTTGGCCAGGAGTACCATAACATTTTAGGACACAGCAATGTTCGCTGGCTGTCCATGCTCCCTGCTCTAGAAAGAGTCCTGAAAAGGTATGTGCCATTGAAATCCTTTTTTCTTTCTGAAGACAAATGCCCTGTTGTCCTGTGAGCAATGTTCGAAGATCAACTGACTGAACTTTGGCTGGCCTTTGTCCATGGAAACTTGACCATATTGACCTGATCAAGATGCTTGAATGCCACGACCGCTGTGCTGTGGAGTCAGCTGCATTTCTGGGAAACATTGAGACACAATTGACTGCAAGATGTGATGACAACTTCATTCCATTTTGGTCAGAGGATTTCTGAGAGAGCTAGAGGAAAATGGAGCCATGTCTAAAGAGAGCTTTCCCAAAACATCCCAATCATTCTTCACTACGGTTGTGAAGCATGGGGAAAGCACACAGGTAATCTAAAATATTTACATGGTCTCCTTTTAAAAAGGCAACCTCAGTGTGAAAAGATCCAGAAGGCAGCAGGCACACTGCAGGAAAAATGCCCCAATGTGACCATCAATGAGGATGCATTGTTTGACGAGGTTTACTGGCCTGCAAGAGTTCCTAAAGGGGGATCGCTTGAAGAATGGAAAACATCTGAGACACGACTTAGTCAGAGATGGAGCACGGTGGTTACCCACTTCAAAGAGAATGACATCCCACACACTAACCTGGCTAGATTAGTGTAGTGTCTATTGTCATGTGCATACCCGGAAGTAATGCACCAGTCGAAAGAGTGTTCTCCCAAATGAATGATATATGGACAGCAGCAAGAAATGGGTTCACTGTTCCTACCATCAAGGCCATGCTTATTGTGAAGACAAACGTCAACCTCCCCTGCCAGGAGTTCATGGAGAAGCTGGCCAAAGACAGAGCAATCCTGAAGAAGATACATTCTTCTGAGAAATATGCAGATTATATGGTAGTTACCAATCACATCATCGTCTTATTTCTTTATTATGTTGTTATAAAGTATTTCACATATACTATTGTCTGTTTTTTTCCAGTTTTGCTCATGTTCTCTTCTGCTCTTAGTCTACCCAGACTACCAGGACCCCTGAATGGCTGTTCAGATTGGACAGTTCTGTCTTGTCTGTAGTGTTTCTGTAATATAGTTGTTTTCTCTATCACAGTGGACCTGTTAGACTAAATATATGAAACCGGAATTATCCCCCTTTTTTATTTCATAGATAACAACATTGGATATTTTAATGATATATTGACTGGAAATATCCCCGATTTTAATTTCAGAAATCTGGTCACCACCTGGTCAGCCTAGATGTTCAATGTTCCTGCTAGCTGCTAGCTAGCGTCATTTACAAACACAGAGATGGAACTTAGCAAGCAAGCTAGTGATTTCCCACACTGATAAACAGCATATAGCTTTATTTACTACAGTTTGACAGCCTGCTCATGGAGTTGTAGACATGTTCTCAGAAATCAGTCAATGAGCGCAGCAGCAGCTGACTCAATACTGTCTGCAGTGCACTAACTATAGTTTTCATGCAATTTTTAAAAACTTGAGAAATACTGCACCAAACACCTTAGCTAGATGTAAACTTCCAAATGAATTACAGATTTCTTGATTGATCTTAATTCTGACTATTTTGAGGGTGAAAGGTTGCTACCATTACTCAAGAGGGACAATAAACAGTAATTGGTCCTCTGTAGCTCAGTTGGTAGAGCATGGCACTTGCAAAACCAGGATAGTGTGTTCAATCCAAATAACTTTGGATAAAAGTGTCTTCTAAATAGCATATGGGTACGATGTAGTGAAGTTAAGCCGTCATTTGGCTTTACGTACCACTTACTTATGGAGATATAGCCATGTAAATCCTACCAATTAGAACCGATAAAGATGGTTGGTGGCCATTTTGGAAAACTGGTTAAATCTGCAATGGAACTAGATATATTCATTAAGAGCTTTACTTGCTTTCTGCATAGGCTAAATGGTCTCATCATAAAGGCATTTAGTTCAAATGGGTTACATCTCTCTATGCTGGACGTAATGCATTCCTATGGGGTTCTATTAATAGTGATGTGTAAAGGCCACATTTAGTTGAAATGGGTTACATACAGTGCCCTCCGTAATTATTGGGACAGTAAAGCATATTTTATTATTTTGGTTCTATGCTTCTAAAGTTTGTGGTTTTTTGTTTGTTTATCTGCGTTGTTTGTGACTTATTTTTTAAACTATTTTTGTACATAATGTTGCCGCTACCATCTCTTATGACCGAAAATAACTTCTAGACATCAGGACTTCGATTACTCACCACGGACTAGAAGAATCCTTTTTCTTCTTTCACGACTCTCACGAGCCCGAGGTGGACGATATGCGGCTCCCTCGGGAACAGGCCCCGACCCCAGTGATTTGCATGAAGAGGAGGCGGAGGAAGAGAGGCCAGAGGGCGGACTGCCTTCTCAGAGTAGGAGGCGATCAAATAAACTCCCACTCCTCTCAATTCTGCTCGCAAACATGCAATCTTTGGACAATAAAATGGACAAGTGGGAAGATTAAACTACCAACGGGACATTAAAAACTGCAACATTTTATGCTTCATGGAATCGTGGCTGAACGACGACAATATCAACATACAGCTGGATGGTTATACGATGTATTGGCAGGATAGAACAGCGGCGTCTGGTAAAACAAGGGGTGGCGGTCGATGTATTTTTGTGAACAACAGCTGGTGTCCAATATCTAAGGAAGTCTCAAGCCATTGCTCGCCTGAGGTAGTTTCTCATGATAAGCTGCAGACCACATTACCTGCCGAGAGAGTTTTAGTCTATATTCTTTTTAGCTGTTTACGTACCACCACAGTCAGAGGCTGGCACCAAGATAGCATTGAATGAGCTGAATTCCGCTATAAGCAAAAAAGAAAACGCTCACCCAGAGGCGGTGCTCATAGTAGCCGGGGACTTCAATGCAGAGAAAATTGAATCCGTTTTACCTCATTTCTATCAAAATGTTAAATGTGCAACCAGAGTAAAAATAACTCTGGACCACCTATACTCCACACACAGAGATGCATTCAAAGCTCTCCCTCGCCCTCCATTTAGCAAATATGACCATCATTCTATCCTCCGGATTCCTGCTTACAAGCAACAATTAAAGCAGGAAGCACCAGTGACTAGATCAATAAAAAAGTGGTCAGATGAAGCAGATGCTAAGCTGCAGGACTGTTTTGCTTGCACATACTGGATTATGTTCCGGGATTCCTTCAATGATATTGAGGAGTACATCGCATCTGTCATTGGCTTCATCAATAAATGCATCGATGACATCATCCCCACAGTGACCGTATGTACATACCCCAACCCAAAACCATGGATTACAGGCAGCATCCGCACTGAGCTCAAGGCTAGAGTTGCCGCTTTCAAGAAGTGGGACTCTAACCCGGAGGCTTATAAGAAATCCCGCTATGCCCACCGACAAACCATCAAACAGGCAAAGTCTCATTACAGGACTAAGATCGAGTCGTACTACACCGGCTCTGACGCTCGTTGGATGTGGAAAGGCCTGCAAACCATTACAGACTACAAAGGGAAGCACAGCAGAGAGCTGCCCAGTGACACGATCCTACCAGACGAGCTAAACTACTTCTATGCTTGCTTTGAGGCAAATAACACTGAAACATGCATGAGAGCACCAGCTGTTCCTGAAGACCCTGTGATCACGCTCTCTGCAGCCGATGTGAGTAAGATCTTTAGACAGGTCAACATTCACAAGGCCGCAGGGCCATGCGCTTACAAACTAGCAACTGTCTTCACTGACATTTTCAACCTCTCCCTGTAGCCATGAAATGCTTTGAAAGGCTGGTCATGGCTCACATCAGCACCATCATCCCAGAAACCCTAGACCAAGCACCGCCCTCCTTTTGAAGCTTTCAGTCTGTTATTCGAAATTATCAGCATGACAGAGTGATCTCCAGGCTTGTCCTCGTCAACACTCACACCTGTGTTAACGAGAGAATCACTGACATGATGTCAGCTGGTCCTTGTGTGGCAAGGCTGAAATGCAGTGGAAATGATTTTTGTAAATGTTTTGTAAATGTTAGTAAGTTAGTATTTGTGAATGTTAGTAAGGTAGTTGTTCACATGTTTATTAACAAGTGATAACTAGTAAGCTAGATATTGACTCATTTATTACTAAGTGATGAATAACCTATTTATTAATCCAGTATAAATGCTTTATTACAGTGTGTTATTATAAAGTGCTACCAATTAGGGTTACAGTATGAATGTTGTAAACATCTCAAAAAGCAAACTAATGTCTACTTTGAGTAAACAACTTGAAAAGGCCTTTATCAGAGGCCTGCTTCAAGTCATGAAATCAGTGCTGCATTTGTGAAGCAAGCATTTAGCATGTAAGATGTATCTATATTGATCCTGCATCATATTATATCTGGGTTAATCCTGCATCATATTATATCTGGGTTAATCCTGCATCACATTATATCTGGGTTAATCCTGCATCACATTATATCTGGGTTAATCCTGCATCACATTATATCTGGGTTAATCCTGCATCACATTATATCTGGGTTAATCCTGCATCATATTATATCTGGGTTAATCCTGCATCATATTATATCTGGATTAATCCTGCATCACATTATATCTGGGTTAATCCTGCATCACATTATATCTGGGTTAATCCTGCATCACATTATATCTGGGTTAATCCTGCATCACATTATATCTGGGTTAATCCTGCATCACATTATATCTGGGTTAATCCTGCATCACATTATATCTGGGTTAATCCTGCATCACATTATATCTGGGTTAATCCTGCATCATATTATATCTGGGTTAATCCTGCATCTTATTATATTGTTGTTGATCCTGGATCTTCATATATCAGTGTTGATCCTGGATCTTCATATATCAGTGTTGATCCTGGATCTTCATATATCAGTGTTGATCCTGGATCTTCATATATCAGTGTTGATCCTGGATCTTCATATATCAGTGTTGATTCTGGACCTGGATCTTCATATATCAGTGTTGATTCTGGACCGGATATATCAGTGTTGATCCTGGATCTTCATATATCAGTGTTGATTCTGGACCGGACATATATCAGTGTTGATCCTGGATCTTCATATATCAGTGTTGATCCTGGATCTTCATATATCAGTGTTGATCCTGGATCTTCATATATCAGTGTTGATTCTGGACCGGACATATATCAGTGTTGATCCTGGATCTTCATATATCAGTGTTGATTCTGGACCGGACATATATCAGTGTTGATCCTGGATCTTCATATATCAGTGTTGATCCTGGATCTTCATATATCAGTGTTGATCCTGGATCTTCATATATCAGTGTTGATCCTGGATCTTCATATATCAGTGTTGATCCTGGATCTTCATATATCAGTGTTGATCCTGGATCTTCATATATCAGTGTTGATCCTGGATCTTCATATATCAGTGTTGATCCTGGATCTTCATATATCAGTGTTGATCCTGGATCTTCATATATCAGTGTTGATCCTGGATCTTCATATATCAGTGTTGATCCTGGATCTTCATATATCAGTGTTGATCCTGGATCTTCATATATCAGTGTTGATCCTGGATCTTCATATATCAGTGTTGATCCTGGATCTTCATATATCAGTGTTGATCCTGGATCTTCATATATCAGTGTTGATCCTGGATCTTCATATATCAGTGTTGATCCTGGATCTTCATATATCAGTGTTGATCCTGGATCTTCATATATCAGTGTTGATCCTGGATCTTCATATATCAGTGTTGATCCTGGATCTTCATATATCAGTGTTGATCCTGGATCTTCATATATCAGTGTTGATCCTGGATCTTCATATATCAGTGTTGATCCTGGATCTTCATATATCAGTGTTGATCCTGGATCTTCATATATCAGTGTTGATCCTGGATCTTCATATATCAGTGTTGATCCTGGATCTTCATATATCAGTGTTGATCCTGGATCTTCATATATCAGTGTTGATCCTGGATCTTCATATATCAGTGTTGATCCTGGATCATGCCCCATGAAATCTGAGAGAGGCCATATAAAAAATACAAGTTCAGTTGTGTATTTATGAAAATGACTTGTTATCTGTCTAACCCTAACCCATATAGGGGGGTGTAGGATTTTGACTTAAATGAGGTTAGGGGAGGTGCACTCTGAAAACCTACCTCTTTATGAATATCTTGATTAAATCCCCTAGAGTCTAGTGTAGCACCGGTGCGACAATGTAAGAAACATAATAAAAAAATCCCCATCAAAATCCATCAGTTTAAACTAGATATGTCTGCATGGGCTGCGTTTCAATCCACCGCCTCTGCCCATGGTGGTCTTCAACAGCTGCGGTGAAAGGTGGCCGATCTACAGCGGTATTTGACAGACCATGAGACATCCCGAAAATCTTCTCACAAAAAAAGTCTATAGTGTCCTGACTGTTTGGCCTACACATTTCTAATGACCGCTTTGCTCTACGACCCTCACAAGCCCCAGGGGACTTGTCTGAGGTCGGTACTGTCAATGTTCCAACTTCTGTTTGTAGCATCCAAACCGTTTGGTCTACAAACTAATGTGAAAGGGAAAGATTCTCATGAACACCATGGGTTCTCTGTTTTATTCTACTACCCCCAGTTTTGTGACAATGCAAAAAAAGGGGTTAAATATGTGTAAAAAAAAATCCCTTCCCATTTGCTATATTTTGTTATGGTACAAGCTTATCCAAAAATGTATTAAATTAATGTTTTTCCTCATCAATCTACACACAATACCCCATAATGACAAAGTGAAAATAAGTTTTCAGAAATTTGCTAAAAAACTGAATAGCTTATTTACATAAGTTTTCAGACCCTAGGCTACGAGACTCAAAATTGAGCTCAGTTGCATCCTGTTTCTATTGACCATCCTTGAAATGTCTCTACAACTTGATTGGATTCCACATGTGGAAATTCAATTGATTGGACATGATTTAGAAAGGCAAACTTTCTACATAAGATCCCACAGTTGACAGTGCATGTCAGAGCAAATACCAAGCCATGAGGTCGAAGGAATTGTCTGTAGAGCTCAGAGACAGGATTGTGTCAAGGTACCGATCTGGGGAAGGGTACCAAAATATTTCTGCAGTATATACGGTCCCCAAGAACACAGTTGCCTCTATCATGCTGAAATGGAAGAAGTTTGGAACCACCAACACCTCTTCCTAGAGCAAACTGAGCAATCAGGGGAGAAGGGTCTCTGCCAGGGAGGTGACCAAGAACCCCAAAGTAAGTCTGACAGAGCTCCAGAGTTTCTCTGTGGGAATGGGAGAACCTTCCAAAAGGACAACCATCTCTGCAGTACTCCACCAATCAGGCCTTTATGGTAGAGTGGCTAAACGGAAATCACTCCTCAGTAATCGACCCCCCCCCCCATCTGCTAAATGACTGAAAGTGGTGAGTCAGACTCATGCTCTCACAATGACGTAGCCCTGCCTGGTACTTCAAAGTCAGGGTCACCCTGGGCCTCGGTCGAAAAGGAACTTTCTTCTTGGACGATTGATTAAGATGTTTATTTTCCACACAGGATGCCGAGTTTATGATCAGGTCACTTTGAATGTTTATGCTCTATTGGGGCCTTATTGGGTCCCTTGAGTATAGCCTTTGTGTCTCTAACACCTTTAATTGGTGGAATTCCTTAGAGTTTTGGACCTCATTATTCCAGAACCTTGCATACAGGTGATAACAGGACCCTCTGGTGTCAGAAACTTAAAGTCAAACTAATATCATTAAAGAGGTGTTCACTTACAGTGTTGTACCAGTGATGTCAGTCACAGAGCCCAGGTTGAGTTTTGCTGATGCAATATGCTCTTTGAGAATCATGAGTGCTAGAGAGATCAAATTACAGTGTACTAGATGTTTGTATGTGCGTGTGTATGTGTTTGTGTGTGTCTGTCTGACTGTGTGTGTCTGACTGTGTGTGTTCTTGTTTGACACCTTTAATTGGTAGAGTGATGTAAGTGTCATTATTACAGAGCCTTGCAGGTCAGTGCTAACAGGTCCCTCTGGAATCTGAGACAACAACTAATTAGACAAACAATATGATTGGGTCAGAATACTGCAGGGTGATGTCTGGCAAATATTATGTGTCCCAATGATGTAACTCTCTCTGTTGACTTGAATCATTGTTTCATAATTCAGTTCAGATGGACATTTGTACAAGTCTATGGAATGTTCCTATGAAATGCCATTAGGAAATACACCATCAAGATGTACCATCTTATCAACTGCCTTACTGTCAATTTTATAATGCACTGGCCAAATGACATATGCCTTAATGTGTCCTGTAGTTTCACAAGGCCATCCTTCTAAATCTTATTTCGTTGTATTGAATGTTGGAAGTCTAAAGAACTTCAGTTTCACATCTTGCATTTGAATGGAAGGGCTGGCTCCTAACGCCCGCAGTTAGTTTGGTATCTTACGATAGCTAGCTTGTTGCTGAACATTGTTCAGAAACACGACCTCAGTTTGGAGCTCCATATAGGCAAAATAGTTGATTGGTTTGATAAGTGGCCACCTGTCACCAGTTCACAGAACCTTTATACAACCTTATGAAAGGGTTCTTTATAGCACCATAAAGGTTTCAATTAGAACCTTACGATCATGGTTCTTTATAGCTTGAACTGTCTCTTCTTGAAAAACATGATGAAAAATGTTTTATCATAAATTCCTATTACTAACAAATCAAATAGCAAATTCCAATATACTTTTTTTGGGGAAAAAACAAACTCTACCAGGCAGTTGAGAAGTCAACAAGGTGAAACCAGCAACACCATTATAGAATGGCAATTTGTGTAGCATTAATACAGGTAACGAGTGGAGGACAGAGGGGCCTCTTAAAGAAGAAGTTACAGGTCTGTGAGAGCCAGAAATCTTGCTTGTTTGTAGGTGACCAAATACTTATTTTCCACCATAATTTGCAAATAAATTCATTAAAAATCCTACAATATGATTTTCTGGATTTTTTTCCCCCTCATTTTGTCTGTCATAGTTGAAGTGTACCTATAATGAAAATCACAGGCCTCTCTCATATTTTTAAGTGGGAGAACTTGCACAAGTGGCTGACTAAATACTTTTTTGCCCCACTGTGTAAGTATATGGATGAGCGATGGTCGAGCGGCATTGGCAAGGTGCAATAGATGGTATAAAATACAGTATATACGTGGGATATGAGTAATGTAAGATATATAAAAAACATTATTAAATTGGCATTATTTAGAGTGGCATTGTATAAGTGACTAGTGATCCATTTATTAAAGTGGCCAGTGATTGGGTCTCAAATGTAGGCAATAGCCTTTCTGAGTTAGCGATTGCTTTTCAGCAGTCTGAAGTCCTTGAGATAGAAGCTGTTTTTCAGTATCTCGGTCCCAGCTTTGATGCACCTGTACTGACCTCACCTTCTGGATGATACAGACACTGGCTCGGGTGGTGGATGTCCTTGATGAATATTTTGGCCTTCCTGTGACAACGGTGCTGTAGCTGTCATGCAGGGCAGGTAGTTTGCCTCCGGTGAGGCGTTGTGCAAACCACACCACCCTCTGGAGGGCCATGTGGTTGAGGGCGGTGCAGTTGCCGTAGCATGCTGAGATACAGCCCGACAGGATGCTCTCGATTGTGCATCTGTAAAAATTTGTCAGGGTTTTGGGTGAAGTCAAATTTCTTTAGCCTCCTGAGTTTGAAGAGACGCTGTTGCGCCTTCTTCTCCACATTGTCTGTGTGGGTGGACCATTTAAGTTTTTCTGTGATGTGTATGCTGAGAAACTTAAAACTTACCACATTCTCCACTGCTGTCCCTTCAATGTGGATAGGGGGGTGCTCCCTCTGCTGTTTCCTGAAGTTCATGATCATCTCCTTTGTTTTGTTGACGTTGAGTGAGAAGTTGTTTTCCTGACACCACACGCCGAGTGCACTAACCTCCACCTTGTAGGCTGTCTCATTGTTGTTGGTAATCAAGCCCACTACTGCTGTGTCGTCTGCAAACTTGATGATTGAGTTGGAGGCTGCATGGCCCTGCAGTCGTGGGTGAACAGGGAGTACAGGAGGGGGATGAGCACACACCCTTGTTGGGGCCCTACTGTTGAGGGTCAGCAAAGTGGAGATGTTGTTTCCTACCTTCACCACCTGGGGGCGGCCGGTCAGAAAGTCCAGTACCCAGTTGCACAGGGCGGGGTTGAGAACCATGGCCTCCAGCTTGATGATGAGCTTCGAGGGTACTATGTTGTTGAATGCTGAGCTGTAGTCAATGAACAGCATTCTTACATAGGTATTCCTTCTGTCCAGATGGCATAGGGCAGTGTGCAGTGTGATGGCGATTGCGTCGTCTGTGAACCTGTTGGGGCGGTATGCAAGCTGAAGTGGGTCTAGGGTGGCCGGTAAGGTGAAGGTGATATGATCCTTGACTAGTTTATGATCCTGATGACAGAAGTGAGAGCTACGGGGCGATAATCATTTCGTTCAGTTATCTTATCTACTTATCAGTTATCTAGTCCCTGGATGGGTGACCAGTTGCTGCTGGAAGTGGTGTTGGAGGGCCAGTAGGAGCCACTCTTTCCTCTGGTCTAAAAAATATCCCAATGCTCCAGGCCAATGATTGGGGACACTGCCCTGTGTAGGGTGCCGTCTTTCGGATGGGACGTTAAACGGGTGTCCTGACTCTCTGCGGTCATTAAAGATCCCATGGTACTTATCGTAAGAGTAGGGGTGTTAACCCCGGTGTTCTGGCTAAATTCCCAATCTAGCCATCAAACCATCACGATCACCTAATAATCACCAGTTTACAATTGACAGATTCATCCCCCTCCTCTCCCCTGTAACTATTCCCCAGGTCGTTGCTGCAATTGAGAATGTGTTCTCAGTCAACTTACCTGGTAAAATAACGGAAAAATAAAAAAATCGTTGCCTTCTTGGGTAGAGGAACAATGGAAGCCATCTTGAAGCATGTGGGGACTACAGACTGGGATAGGGAGCGATTGAATATGTCCGTAAACACATCAGCCAGGTGGTCTGCGCATGCTCACATTTCTTAGTCACATTAAAAAAAACATTGGGTCAGAACACAGTTTGGTTGTTCTGATGTCTGACAAACATTATTTGTCTCCATGATGTAAATGAGCCAAAGTCTGCCTCAACTTGAAGAAATATGGTTCATAATTCAGTTCATATGGACATTTTTTTAAGTCTATGGAATGTTTCTATGGAATCCCAATATTCATTTTGATTGAATGTGCTATAAGCGCATACACCATCTATTTCGCCATCTCATCAACTTCCTTACTGTCAGTTTTCCTACACTAGTCAGCTGACGTGTGGCATGCCGTCAAATTTCCAGAGGTTGTGGATTATGTTCCAAACTGAGCATTGGCATCAGCAAAAACAGTTAGTCTTGCACAGTTATCCTATTTATCATGTATAATAACCTTTAAGTGACCAAATAATCACCCCTACTATATTTTCCCATGCTCAGAATGGACTTCCTGACGGGCCACCTCCATGTGGTAAGGGTAGGTAACAACACATCCGCCACACTGATCCTCAACACGGGGTTCCCTCAGGGGTGCATGCTCAGTCCCCTCCTGTACTCCTGTTCACTCATGACTGCATGGTCAGGCACGACTCCAACACCTTCACTAAGCTTACAGATGGCACAACAGTGTTAGGCTTGATCACCGACAACAATGAGACAGTCTATAGGGAGGAGGTCAGAGACCTGGCCGTGTGGTGCCAGGTTGCCAACTTCAAGTTCCTTGGTGTCCACATCACCAACAAACTATCATGGTCCAAAGACACCAAGACAGTTCTGAACAGGGCACAACAAAGCATATTACCCTTCAGGAGACTGAAAAGGTTTGGCATGGGTCCTCAGATCCTCAAAAAAATTCTACAGCTGCACCATCGAGAGCATGACTGGTTGCATCATTGCCTGGTATGGAAACTGCTCGGCCTCCAACCGCAAGGCACTACAGAAGGTAGTGTGTATGGCCCAGTACATCACTGGGGCCAAGCTTCCTGCCATCCAGGACCTCAATACCAGGCAGTGTCAGAGGAAGGCCCTAAAAATGTTCAGAGACTCCAGCCACCCTAGTCATAGACTGTTCTCTCTGCTCTTACGGCAAGTGGTACCGGACCGCCAGGTCTGGATCCAGAATATTTCTTAAAAGCTTCTACCCTCAGGCCATAAGACTGCTGAACAGCTAACCAAATGGCTACCCAGACTATTTGCATTGCCTCCCCGCCTCTTTTAAACTGCTGCTACTCTCTGTTTATTATCTATGCATAGTCACTTAAATAACTCTACCTACATGTACAGTTGAAGTGGGAAGTTTCCATACCCATTAGCCAAATACAATTCCTGACATTTAATCCTAGTAAAAATTCCCTGTCTTAGGTCAGTTATGATCACCACTTTATTTTAAGAACGTGAAATGTCAGAATAATAGGAGATAATGATTTATTCCAGCTTTTATTTCTTTCATCACATTCCCAGTGGGTCAGAAGTTTACATACACTCAAGTAATATTTGGAGGCATGGCCTTTAAATTGTTTAACTTGGGTCAAACGTTTTAAGTTGTCATGTTTTGTCTTATATTGTCTTGTCATTATGCTTTCCCTTCTGTTCGTTTCCCCCTGCTGGTCTTATTAGGTTCGTTCCCTTTTTCTATCCCTCTTTCTCCCCCTCCCTCTCTCTCCTCTCTCTATCGTTCCGTTCCTGCTCCCAGCTGTTCCTCATTCTCCTAACTCACTCATTTAGTCTTTTCACACCTGTCCCCTATTTTGTCCTCTGATTAGAGTCCCTATTTCTCCCCTTGTTTTCCGCTTCTGTCCTTGTCGGATCCTTGTATGATGTTCGCTGTGCTGTGTCCTTGTCTCGCCCTGTCGTGTCTTGTCTCCTTCAGATGCTGCGTGTGAGCAGGTGTCTAACCTGCAGTCAATGCTCGAGTCTCCAGTCTGTCCTCATTACTACGAGTGGATTTTAGTTTTTTTCCTGTTTTGTTTTCGTCTTGAGTTTTACTGGAATAAAGACTCTGTTTTCGCTAAGTCGCTTTTGGGTCCTCATTCACCTGCATAACATAAGTAGCCTTCCACAAGCTTCCCACAAATAGTTGGGTGAATTTTGGCCCATTCCTCCTGACAGAGCTGGTGTAACGGAGTCAGGATTGTAGGCCTCCTTGCTCACACACGCCTTTTCAGTCTGCGCACTAATTTTGTATAGGATTCAGGTCAGGGCTTTGTGTTGGCCACTCCAATACCTTGACTTTATTGTCCTTTGCCACAACATTGGAAGTATGCTTGGGGTCATTGTCTATTTGGAAGACCCATTTGCGACCAAGCTTTAACTTCCTGACTGATGTCTTGAGATGTGGCTTCAATATATCAACATAATTTTCCCCTCTTCATGATGCCATCTATTTTGTGAAGTGCACCAGTCCCACCTGCAGCAATGCACCCCCGCAACATGATGCTGCCACCCCATGCTTCACGGTTGGGATGATGTTCTTCGGCTTGTAAGAATCCCCCTTTTTCCTCCAAACATAACGATGGTCATTATCGCCAAACAGTTCCATTTTTGTTTCATCAGACCAGAGGACATTTCTCCAAAAAGTATGATCTTTGTCCCTATGTGCAGTTGCAAGCCGTAGTCTGGCTTTTTTATGGCGGTTTTGGAGCAGTTTCCTTTTTCCTTGTTGAGCGGCCTTTCAGGTTATGTCGATATTGGACTCGTTTTACTGTGGATATAGATACTTTTGTACCTGTTTCCTCCAGCCTCTCCACAAGGTCCTTTGCTGTTGTTCTGGGATTAATTTGCACTTTTCGCACTAAAGTACGTTCATCTCTAGGAGACAGAACACGTCTCCTTCCTGAGCGGTATGATGGCTGCATGGTCCCATAGTGTTTATACTTGCGTACTATTGTTTGTACAGATGAACGTGGTACCTTCAGGCGTTTGGAAATTGCTCCCAAGGATGAACCAGACTTGTGGAGGTTTACAATTTTTTTTCCGGAGGTCTTGACTGATTTCTTTTGATTTCCCCATGATGTCAAGCAAAGAGGCACTGAGGTTGAAGGTAGGCCTTGAAATATATCCACATGTACACCTCCAATTGACTCAAATGATGTCAAATCTGTCGTTCTGCCCCTGAACAGGCAGTTAACCCACTGTTCCCAGGCCGTCATTGAAAATAAGAATATGTTCTTAACTGACTTGCCTGGTTAAATAAAGGTAAAATTAAATTAAAATTCACCTATCAGAAGCTTCTAAATCCATGACATCATTTTCTGGAATTTTCCAAGCTGTTTAAAAGCACAGTCAACTTAATGTATGTAAACTTCTGACCCACTGGAATTGTGATACATTGAATTATAAGTGAAATAATCTGTCTGTAAACACTTTTTGGAAAAATTACTTGTGTCATGCACAAAGTGTATGTCCTAACCGACTTGCCAAAACTATGGTTTGTTAACAAGAAATTTGTGGAGTGGTTGAGAAACGAGTTTTAATGACTCCAACCTAAGTGTATGTAAACTTATGACTTACATTTACATTTACATTTAAGTCATTTAGCAGACGCTCTTATCCAGAGCGACTTACAAATTGGTGCATTCACCTTATGACATCCAGTGGAACAGTCACTTTACAATAGTGCATCTAAATCTTAAAGGGGGGGTGAGAGGGATTACTTATCCTATCCTAGGTATTCCTTAAAGAGGTGGGGTTTCAGGTGTCTCCGGAAGGTGGTGATTGACTCCGCTGTCCTGGCGTCGTGAGGGAGTTTGTTCCACCATTGGGGGCCAGAGCAGCGAACAGTTTTGACTGGGCTGAGCGGGAGCTGTACTTCCTCAGTGGTAGGGAGGCGAGCAGGCCAGAGGTGGATGAACGCAGTGCCCTTGTTTGGGTGTAGGGCCTGATCAGAGCCTGGAGGTACTGAGGTGCCGTTCCCCTCACAGCGCCGTAGGCAAGCACCATGGTCTTGTAGCGGATGCGAGCTTCAACTGGAAGCCAGTGGAGAGAACGGAGGAGCGGGGTGACGTGAGAGAACTTGGGAAGGTTGAACACCAGACGGGCTGCGGCGTTCTGGATGAGTTGAAGGGGTTTAATGGCACAGGCAGGGAGCCCAGCCAACAGCGAGTTGCAGTAATCCAGACGGGAGATGACAAGTGCCTGGATTAGGACCTGCGCCGCTTCCTGTGTGAGGCAGGGTCGTACTCTGCGGATGTTGTAGAGCATGAACCTACAGGAACGGGCCACTGCCTTGATGTTGGTTGAGAACGACAGGGTGTTGTCCAGGATCACGCCAAGGTTCTTAGCGCTCTGGGAGGAGGACACAATGGAGTTGTCAACCGTGATGGCGAGATCATGGAACGGGCAGTCCTTCCCCGGGAGGAAGAGCAGCTCCGTCTTGCCGAGGTTCAGCTTGAGGTGGTGATCCGTCATCCACACTGATATGTCTGCCAGACATGCAGAGATGCTATTCGCCACCTGGTCATCAGAAGGGGGAAAGGAGAAGATTAGTTGTGTGTCGTCTGCATAGCAATGATAGGAGAGACCATGTGAGGTTATGACAGAGCCAAGTGACTTGGTGTATAGCGAGAATAGGAGAGGGCCTAGAACAGAGCCCTGGGGGACACCAGTGGTGAGAGCGCGTGGTGAGGAGACAGATTCTCGCCACGCCACCTGGTAGGAGCGACCTGTCAGGTAGGACGCAATCCAAGCGTGGGCCGCGCCGGAGATGCCCAACTCGGAGAGGGTGGAGAGGAGGATCTGATGGTTCACAGTATCGAAGGCAGCCGATAGATCTAGAAGGATGAGAGCAGAGGAGAGAGAGTTAGCTTTAGCAGTGCGGAGCGCCTCCGTGATACAGAGGAGAGCAGTCTCAGTTGAATGACTAGTCTTGAAATCTGACTGATTAGGATCAAGCAGGTCATTCAGAGAGAGATAGCGGGAGAGCTGGCCAAGGACGGCACGTTCAAGGGTTTTGGAGAGAAAAGAAAGAAGGGATACTGGTCTGTAATTGTTGACATCGGAGGGATCGAGTGTAGGTTTTTTCAGAAGGGGTGCAAATCTCGCTCTCTTGAAGACGGAAGGGACGTAGCCTGCGGTCAGTGATGAGTTGATGAGCGAGGTGAGGTAAGGGAGAAGGTCTCCGGAAATGGTCTGGAGAAGAGGGGAGGGGATAGGGTCAAGCGGGCAGGTTGTTGGGCGGCCGGCCGTCACAAGACGCGAGATTTCATCTGGAAAGAGAGGGGAGAAAGAGGTCAGAGCACAGGGTAGGGCAGTGTGAGCAGAACCAGCGGTGTCGTTTGACTTAGCAAACGAGGATCGGATGTCGTCGACCTTCTTTTCAAAATGGTTGACGAAGTCGTCTGTAGAGAGGGAGGAGGGGGGGAGGGGGAGGAGGATTCAGGAGGGAGGAGAAGGTGGCAAAGAGCTTCCTAGGGTTAGAGGCAGATGCTTGGAATTTAGCGTGGTAGAAAGTGGCTTTAGCAGCAGAGACAGAGGAGGAAAATGTAGAGAGGAGGGAGTGAAAGGATGCCAGGTCCGCAGGGAGGCGAGTTTTCCTCCATTTCCGCTCGGCTGCCCGGAGCCCTGTTCTGTGAGCTCGCAATGAGTCATCGAGCCACGGAGCGGGAGGGGAGGACCGAGCCGGCCTGGACGATAGGGGACATAGAGAGTCAAAGGATGCAGAGAGAGAGGAGAGGAGGGTTGAGGAGGCAGAATCAGGAGATAGGTTGGAGAAGGTTTGAGCGGAGGGAAGAGATGATAGGATGGAAGAGGAGAGAGTAGCGGGGGAGAGAGAGCGAAGGTTGGGACGGCACGATACCATCCGAGTAGGGGCAGTGTGGGAGGTGTTGGATGAGAGCGAGAGGGAAAAGGATACAAGGTAGTGGTCGGAGACTTGGAGGGGAGTTGCAATGAGGTTAGTGGAAGAACAGCATCTAGTAAAGATGAGGTCGAGCATATTGCCTGCCTTGTGAGTAGGGGGGGAAGGTGAGAGGGTGAGGTCAAAAGAGGAGAGGAGTGGAAAGAAGGAGGCAGAGAGGAATGAGTCAAAGTTAGACGTGGGGAGGTTAAAGTCGCCCAGAACTGTGAGAGGTGAGCCGTCCTCAGGAAAGGAGCTTATCAAGGCATCAAGCTCATTGATGAACTCTCCGAGGGAACCTGGAGGGCGATAAATGATAAGGATGTTAAGCTTGAAAGGGCTGGTAACTGTGACAGCATGGAATTCAAAGGAGGCGATAGACAGATGGGTAAGGGGAGAAAGAGAGAATGACCACTTGGGAGAGATGAGGATCCCGGTGCCACCACCCCGCTGACCAGAAGCTCTCGGGGTGTGCGAGAACACGTGGGCGGACGAAGAGAGAGCAGTAGGAGTAGCAGTGTTGTCTGTGGTGATCCATGTTTCCGTTAGTGCCAAGAAGTCGAGGGACTGGAGGGAGGCATAGGCTGAGATGAACTCTGCCTTGTTGACCGCAGATCGGCAGTTCCAGAGGCTACCGGAGACCTGGAACTCCACGTGGGTCGTGCGCGCTGGGACCACCAGATTAGGGTGGCCGCGGCCACGCGGTGTGGAGCGTTTGTATGGTCTGTGCAGAGAGGAGAGAACAGGGATAAACAGACACATAGTTAACAGGCTACAGAAGAGGCTACGCTAATGCAAAGGAGATTGGAATGACAAGTGGACTACACGTCTCGAATGTTCAGAAAGTTAAGCTACGTAGCAAGAATCTTATTGACTAAAATGATTAAAATGATACAGTACTGCTGAAGTAGGCTAGCTGGCAGTGGGTGCGTTGTTGACACTACACTAATCAAGTCGTTCCGTTGAGTGTAATAGTTTCTACAGTGCTGCTATTCGGGGGCTATCTGGCTAGCTAGTAGTGTTGTTTACGTTACGTTGCGTTAAAAGAACGACAATAGCTGGCTAGCTAACCTAGAAAATCGCTCTAGACTACACAATTATCTTTGATACAAAGACGGCTATGTAGCTAGCTATGTAGCTAGCTACGATCAAACAAATCAAACCGTTGTACTGTAATGAAATGAAATGAAAATGTGATACTACCTGTGAATGCGACCGGGTTGTTTTCATCACCCATAATAAAACCTTTTTGTTAATATAAGACATATAGTCTCTTCTCAGTTTGATACAGACACAGAAAGTTCAGATAGAAATTGACTTTATAGAACAGATATAATTCTGGTTCATAGAGAATGAGTCAAGTTACCCCTCTCATTTACAGATTGTGAATTATACTGCCATCCTCTGGCCACTTTACATACTGAAAGCAATCCCTGCCTACTGGGCACAGACGTCGATTCAATGTCTACTCCATGTTGGTTAAAAAATAAACAACGTTGATTCAACCAGTGTGTGTCCAATGGGTGTAACACTCTGCAGTAAAACTGTTGTTAAACTTTGCTCTTTCCTCCAGCATTTTGGATATGAAATCTAATGTTTCATATGAGGTGACATTATTTAATGTCACCTTTTATTTGAGGGTATTTTCAAACATATACGTTTTACCGTTTAGAAGTGAAAACACCTTATGTATCTAGTCCCCACATTTGAAGAAGTATTTCGACAACTTCAATTATTTTGTATTAAAGGTCGTAACCCTTTAAAAGTAGTGTTCAGTTAAATGATGTATTTAGGTATTGGTTCCATTACCCTGTAAACAGTCTATGAACTTCTCTAATGAGTGACTGTTATCCACACTTTGGTTTTGGTAGTCACTGCCAACAAACAAGAATGTTAGCATTTTCAGACAAACACGAATGTTAGCATTTTCAGACAAAACACTTTACTACATCGGCACACTGCCACAACAATGTGACTGTTTTTGAATTTAAAAAATCTATATATTTCCTTTAACATCCTCTGTGTTGTGTGCTTATTGTTTATCCATTGATAAGTTCTAGGTCATTTTGAAACCTTAAGGAGCATCAGGTACTGCTGGAATATCAACCAATAGCATGTCCATCTTTTTGTGAAAAATTACACTGGTCACTGTTCAAAACATTTATAAACATTTAAGAAAGTATGAATAGTCCTCACATTAAATTAGGGACTGCAGTACAACTTTACTAATGATCAGTAGATGGTTTATGAGGACATGTATTAAACATCTTATGAATGACTTTATAAATCATTATTAAATATTATGAAAGTTGTTTATACATGTGTGATGAACTAGCTTGCTAAAACGGATGCAGGAGTCATGATACATAAGTTATGAATAAACTATATACTTATCCATTATTAATTATTTAGTGTGTTACCCAATCTCTATATTTATTCACACTGAACAGCTTCTGAGAGAGCTGCTCCGGTGTGACCCCTGGCCTGGCAGCAGTGATGTAGTGAGAGTAGTGGTAGTGTTCATAACCTGCACTGTTGAGTTGAATCAATAATGCATTTTGTAGTTATTTATACTTGTCATAATACACAGTTGAGTAACATTTAGCAAATGTGTGCATAATATTAAATGGTGAGCAAACTGTAAATGCCTTACAAATGGTTTATTACTGAACATTATAGTGGTACACAATTGCATATTTGTGCATTTTACCCTCAACTACTTACATACCCCATTGAGATAGACTTGGACGTTATCTGATATCATGCAGTATTGAACATTTAAAATTCAGTACACTTGTTAAAGGTGTTGTGTAACAATCGAGCCACTAGAGGGGGATGTTAAACAACATACATAATGACTCGTTCTCAAAATGTACTTTTAGAATACTTACATACAACTTATCATTAAATAACATGGACAACCACAGACGTTGGTTTTTGGAATGTACAACCCAAAATGACTACAATGTATTTTATAAAACAAGCTGATGGCTTCTCATACGTTTTCCAAGTCATTCCAGTCCAATCTAGACAAATCACTCTGCATCAACACCACATTCATCTCTGTATTGCCAGTGTGTTGTCACATGAAAGAACAATTGTGTAATATAACTATGTTTTTCAAACTGGGAAATAAAAATCTAGGTACTATGAACGCCTTAACTTCAGAGATAAAATATTTTTAGCCGTCACTTTGAACCATGGATAAAATAAAGCATAAATTATTGGATTAATTAAGGAATTAGAAAGTGGCAGAAAGCTGATGATGAATGATAATAAATTGTCACTTAAGAACGAAAGAAACAAAAAAGAAAATAGAAATGGAATCCAACAACTTAGATAGGTGAAAACAACAATAGACAGAGTTTTTGCTGCTTTTCTCTCAGACTGTCATGCAGGTGAAAGAGGACCCAAACGCGACTTAACAGAAACAGAGTTTATTAAAGTCCAAAACGGAATAACAGAAATCCTCTAGATTTGTAGAGGGGAAAACAACTGGAGAAGCGGCCACAGACTGCAGGTCGCTTCGGGTAGGCGCAGGCCGTAGTCGACTGAGACACCTGCTCACACGCAGCGTCTGATGAAGGCACAAAACACGACAGGACAGGGTGATACACAATCACGGCAAAAACACGACAGGACAGGGCGAAACGCAATCACAGCATGGTGAATACAATACAAGGAACCGACGGCACAGGAACGGATCACAAAGGAATAAATAGGGACTCTAATCAGGGGAAAGGATCGGGAACAGGTGTGGGAAGACTAAATGATGATTAGGGGAATAGGAACAGCTGGGAGCAGGAACGGAACGATAGAGAGAAGAGAGAGCGAGAGAGTGAGAGAGGGAGGGGGAGAGAGAGGGATAGGAGGGAAAGAACCAAATAAGACCAGCAGAGGGAAACGAATAGCATGGGGAGCACAGGGACAAGACATGATAATAAATGACAAACATGACAGTACCCCCCACTCACCGAGCGCCTCCTGGCGCTCTCGAGGAGGAACACTGGCAGCAACGGAGGAAATCATAGATCAAACGGTCCAGCACGTCCCGAGAAAGAACCCAACTCCTCTCCTCAGGACCGTAACGAAAAACGATAAAAAGGGAAACTAGGGTACTACTCTAAAAAAAAATGAGAACTAGGGACAGACTGAGACACAGCAAGGGCAGGGACAAGAACAGGAGAGATGCGATGGCAGGGAACAGACTGAGACCCAGCAAGACCAGGAGCAGAAGCAGAAAAAAATTACCAGACTTCTTCTGCGCGCAGTCTGAACACGCAGCCACGAAACGGCGCGTGTCACGCTCCTGAGTCGGCCACCAAAAGCGCTGGCGAATAGACGCAAGAGTGCCTCGAACACCGGGATGACCAGCTAACTTGGCAGAGTGAGCCCACTGAAGAACAGCCAGACGAGTGGAAACAGGAACGAAAAGGAGGTTACTAGGACAAGCGCGCGGCGACGCAGTGTGCGTGAGTGCTTGCTTAACCTGTCTTTCAATTCCCCAGACTGTCAACCCGACAACACGCCCATAAGGAAGAATCCCCTCGAGATCAGTAGAAGCCACAGAAGAACTAAACAGACGGGATAAGGCATCAGGCTTGGTGTTCTTGCTACCCGGACGGTAAGAAATCACAAACTCGAAACGAGCGAAAAACAACGCCCAACGAGCTTGACGGGCATTAAGTCGTTTGGCAGAACGGATGTACTCAAGGTTCTTATGGTCTGTCCAAACGACAAAAGGAACGGTCGCCCCCTCCAACCACTGTCGCCATTCGCCTAGGGCTAAGCGGATGGCGAGCAGTTCACGGTTACCCACATCATAGTTGCGCTCAGATGGCGACAGGCGATGAGAAAAATAAGCGCAAGGATGAACCTTATCGTCAGACTGGAAGCGCTGGGATAGAATGGCTCCCACGCCTACCTCTGAAGCGTCAACCTCGACAATAAATTGTCTAGTGACGTCAGGAGTAACGAGGATAGGAGCGGACGTAAAACGTTCTTTTAGAAGATCAAAAGCTCCCTGGGCGGAACCGGACCACTTAAAACACGTCTTGACAGAAGTAAGAGCTGTGAGAGGGGCAGCAACTTGACCGAAATTACGAATGAAACGCCGATAGAAATTAGCGAAACCTAAAAAGCGCTGCAACTCGACACGTGACCTTGGAACGGGCCAATCACTGACAGCTTGGACCTTAGCGGAATCCATCTGAATGCCTTCAGCGGAAATAACGGAACCGAGAAAGGTAACGGAGGAGACATGAAAAGAGCACTTCTCAGCCTTTACGTAGAGACAATTCTCTAAAAGGCGCTGTAGAACACGTCGAACGTGCTGAACATGAATCTCGAGTGACGGAGAAAAAATCAGGATATCGTCAAGATAGACAAAAACAAAAATGTTCAGCATGTCTCTCAGAACATCATTAACTAATGCCTGAAAAACAGCTGGCGCATTGGCGAGACCGAACGGCAGAACCCGGTACTCAAAATGCCCTAACGGAGTGTTAAACGCCGTTTTCCACTCGTCCCCCTCTCTGATGCGCACGAGATGGTAAGCGTTACGAAGGTCCAACTTAGTAAAGCACCTGGCTCCCTGCAGAATCTCGAAGGCTGATGACATAAGGGGAAGCGGATAACGATTCTTAACCGTTATGTCATTCAGCCCTCGATAATCCACGCAGGGGCGCAGAGTACCGTCCTTCTTCTTAACAAAAAGGAACCCCGCCCCGGCCGGAGAAGAAGAAGGCACTATGGTACCGGCGTCAAGAGACACAGACAAATAATCCTCGAGAGCCTTACGTTCGGGAGCCGACAGAGAGTATAGTCTACCTCGAGGAGGCGTGGTCCCTGGAAGGAGATCAATACTACAATCATACGACCGGTGAGGAGGAAGGGAGTTGGCTCGGGACCGACTGAAGACCGTGCGCAGATCATGATATTCCTCCGGCACTCCTGTCAAATCGCCATGTTCCTCCTGAGAAGTAGGGAGAGAAGAAACGGGAGGGATGGCAGACATTAAACACTTCACATGACAAGAAACGTTCCAGGATAGGATAGAATTACTAGACCAATTAATAGAAGGATTATGACATACTAGCCAGGGATGACCCAAAACAACAGGTGTAAACGGTGAACGGAAAATCAAAAAGAAATAGTCTCACTGTGGTTACCAGATACTGTGAGAGTTAAAGGTAGTGTCTCAAATTTGATACTGGGAAGATGACTACCATCTAAGGCAAACATGGGCGTAGGCTTGTCTAACGGTCTGAAAGGAATGTTATGTTTCCGAACCCATGCTTCGTCCATGAAACAACCCTCAGCCCCAGAGTCAATCAAGGCACTGCATGTAGCACCCGAACCGGTCCAGCGTAGATGGACCGACATAGTAGTACAAGATCTAGATGAAGAGGACTGAGTAGTAGCGCTCACCAGTAGCCCTCCGCTTACTGATGGGCTCTGGCCTCTTACTGGACATGAATTAACAAAATGTCCAGCAACTCCGCAATAGAGGCACAGGCGGTTGGTGATCCTCCGTTCCCTCTCCTTATTCGAGATGCGAATCCCTCCCAGCTGCATGGGCTCAGTCTCAAAGCCAGAGGAGGGAGATGGTTGCGATGCGGAGCAGGGAAACACCGTTGATGCGAGCTCTCTTCCACGAGCCCGGTGACGAAGATCTACCCGTCGTTCTATGCGGATGGCGAGAGCAATCAAAGAGTCCACATCTGAAGGAACCTCCCGGGAGAGAATCTCATCCTTAACCACTGCGTGGAGTCCCTCCAGAAAACGAGCGAGCAGCGCCGGCTCGTTCCACTCACTAGAGGCAGCAAGAGTGCGAAACTCAATGGAATAATCCGTTATGGACCGTTCACCTTGGCATAAGGAAGCCAGGGCCCTAGAAGCCTCCCCACCAAAAACTGAACGGTCAAAAACCCGAATCATCTCCTCTTTAAAGTTCTGGAATTTGATAGAGCAATCAGCCCTTGCCTCCCAGATAGCTGTGCCCCATTCTCGAGCCCGGCCAGTAAGGAGTGAAATGACGTAAGCAACCCGAGCTCTCTCTCTAGAGTATGTGTTGGGTTGGAGAGAGAACACAATCTCACACTGCGTGAGAAAGGAGCGGCACTCAGTTGGCTGCCCGGAGTAGCAAGGTGGGTTATTAACCCTAGGTTCTGGAGGCTCGGCAGGCCAGGAAGTAACAGGTGGCACGAGACGTAGACTCTGGAACTGTCCAGAGAGGTCGGAAACCTGAGCGGCCAGGTTCTCCACGGCATGGCGAGCAGCGGACAATTCCTGCTCGTGTCTGCCGAGCATGGCTCCTTGGATCTCGACGGCAGTGTAACGAGCGTCTGAAGTCGCTGGGTCCATTCCTTGGTCGGTTCCTTCTGTCATGCAGGTGAAAGAGGACCCAAACGCGACTTAACAGAAACAGAGTTTATTAAAGTCCAAAACGGAATAACAGAAATCCTCTAGATTTGTAGAGGGGAAAACAACTGGAGAAGCGGCCACAGACTGCAGGTCGCTTCGGGTAGGCGCAGGCCGTAGTCGACTGAGACACCTGCTCACACGCAGCGTCTGATGAAGGCACAAAACACGACAGGACAGGGTGATACACAATCACGGCAAAAACACGACAGGACAGGGCGAAACGCAATCACAGCATGGTGAATACAATACAAGGAACCGACGGCACAGGAACGGATCACAAAGGAATAAATAGGGACTCTAATCAGGGGAAAGGATCGGGAACAGGTGTGGGAAGACTAAATGATGATTAGGGGAATAGGAACAGCTGGGAGCAGGAACGGAACGATAGAGAGAAGAGAGAGCGAGAGAGTGAGAGAGGGAGGGGGAGAGAGAGGGATAGGAGGGAAAGAACCAAATAAGACCAGCAGAGGGAAACGAATAGCATGGGGAGCACAGGGACAAGACATGATAATAAATGACAAACATGACACAGACTTATTTGCCTGTACAGTTTTAACACCAGACACACTGACAGCCTGTTTTGAAAATACCTTTCTGGCCTGTGATCTGGCCACCACAAAGATTTTCAAATAAAGTATTATAATAATAGAGCACGGGACAACCATTGTAATAACGAAGTCAATTATATTGCCCCACATATATCCTTCACCAGTAAAACATTCATCCAAACAGCTACTGGGTACCTGTACATTTACAATGTCTTTTATAATAGCAGCATTGTATATAATACAACAACACCAGGTGATGGATATACAACACATGATTCTTGTTATTGTTATTTTAGAGTGGTACAATAAGGGATCACACACAGCAACATAGCGGTCAATAGATATCAAGACCAAACTGCCCAGAGATAAAGAAGTACATAAACAACTAATGTAGAGAAGAAACGCACAGAAATATGCCCCAAAACCCCAGCATGGTTCAATTATTGCTACAATCATTACTGGTATCACAATCAGTCCCACCAGGAGATCTGACACAGCCAGAGAGAGGATGAGCAGGTTGGTTTGAGTGTGGAGCTGCTTGAAGTGAGAGATGGAGATGATCACCAGTAGATTCAAAAATACTGTAACTGCTGAAATCAATGAGAAGAAGAGGTACAGTGTTATGTAGATAGATGTCGATAGCAAAGCCTTTCTGCAAGAAGAGTTTCTGTCTTGAAAACAATATTGATCATCCTTGTGTTCCTCCATTTGTAGAAAATGATCAAAATGCTGAGGTCCCGATCCTGCTTGGTCCTGTGTGTGACCCTGTCAGGTCCGTCTTCTGACAAACTCTGAGCTCTGCCTCTCTATTTATCCCTGAGTTACTGACAGCCACTCCCCTCCCCGGAGTCTCTCTGCACACAAAAGCACGAAAACATACACAAGTGAGCACAAAATGATGTAATGTATGATATAATTGTATGTTGCTGTGGCCTGTCCTTTAGCCTTCCTGATAGTTAGATATGAGAGAAAGGGACATTTTCTCAAATTCTATGAATTTTATTGGGAAAATATATTATGTGTGATGTTTTGGTCACCCAAAGGCTTTTTAAATGGGAAATAGGATAGCTGTGTTAGAGTAACTGTTTTGATGATGTCCATGCTCTGTTTAGGCCATAACCCTCAACCTCAGGAGACATGACGGCACGCCACATGTCACCTGGCCAGTGTGTAGGAAAGCTGACAGTAGGGAAGTTGATGACGGCACGCCACATGTCACCTGGCCAGTGTGTAGGAAAGCTGACAGCAGGGAAGTTGATGACGGCATATGTTTATGTTGAACACACTTATAGCAAATGAAATCAACATTTGTGGCATTCCATTGAAACATTCCATAGACTTGTTAAAATGGCCATAAGAACTGAATTATGCATCATACTTCTTCAAGTTGAGGGAGACTTTGGCTCAGTTACATCATGTGGACAATATTTTTTATTTCTTTAATTGTATATTTATTTGATCTTTTATAAACAATACAAAACAAACACATGCACATACAAATAACTACATAATGTAAACATCAACTACACCTGCCCACTAGCACACACCCCATCCTCAGCACCCACATCACTTTCCGCCACATGGCCTCAAACGACACTATTCTCTTTCTCTCCATCACACACGTACTTTCAATATTTAGAAGAGAATGCATTTTACCTTTCCATTGCATTAATGGCAGAAGATTGGTTGATTTCCAATTTTAAAGTTTTGTTTAAAGATGATTGACGATAAAAGTATCGTCCAACCCATCGGGTATCTCGCTGCACCCTCCGATGCTATGTCTGGAAATATGAAGAAAGACGGTTTAAAAGTAAATTCACGTTGTGATACTTCTGACAGCGAACTTTCTAACTTTGCATATTACTTTTGGACTCCATAACATACTCAGATGGCATGGATTATTGAGTCATTGTTAGTTTACACTTCAGACATGACTCTGCCATTGTGATGTAGAATTTGTGAATTTTGTCCCTTGTACAATAAATTATATACATACATTTTTACTGGATTTTGCGTACATTTTTGTCAACTGTAATCTCACAAAATCAGTCCTTTTTATGTCTTGGTTCCAATAGTTTATATTTTTTCTAAGAGATTGTCAGTTGGATAGGCTCTCTGCAAGGTTTTGTATGGCTTACCTATCATATTAATATCATTTTCTGACTCAAATAGGATTCCCTCAAGATTGCTCTGACTTCAAATCAAAATGTTGTGATATAAAAATTTAAATCGCAAGTATTTTGAAAATATCTGAATTGGTCATTCCAAAATTATTTCCAGAGATTTTAGAGTATTATTGAGTTTTCAAAATTGGTCTGGAATATCAGGGAATCATCTGCAAATAAGTTTAGTTTGTATTAATGTTTTTCAATACTGACACCTGTTTTGCTTGGGTACTGTCCAATTTTGTCAGCAAGCGGTTCAACTGCCAGTGCAAACAGGAAACTATGCCACATTATATTTATGTACCCTAAATTACTCATCTCATATGGATATACTGTACTCTATACCATCTACTGCATCTTGCCTATACAGTTCTGTACCATGACTCATTCATATATCTTTATGTACATATTCTTTATCCCTTTACACTTGTGTGTATCAGGTAGTAGTTGTGGAATTGTTAGGTTAGATTACTCTTTGGTTATTACTGCATTGTCAGAACTAGAAGCACAAGCATTTCACTACACTCACATTAACATCTGCTAACAGTGTGTATGTGACAAATAACATTTGATATGATTTTGATTTGATTTGATTCGAAAGAGAGGGGACCTCCCTGCCCCTTTCTAAAGTAATTTCATCAGATAATGTATATGTTTGCTGTAGGACACTTGTTTTTCAACAGGACAATGTCCCGTCACACCTCCAGGTGTGGCTACTTTGAAGAATCTAAAACATAAAAATCTAAAATATATTTTGATTTGTTTAACACTTTTTTGGTTACTGCGTGATTACATATGTGTTATTTCACAGTTTTTATGTCTTCACTATTATTGTACAATGTAGAAAATAGTTTTAAAAAACTGGAATGAGTAGGTGTGTCCAAACTTTTGACGGGTACTGTAAATTTACAGTTGAAGTTAGAAGTTTACATACACCTTAGCCAAATAGTTAAATTCAGTTTTTAACAATTCCTGACATTTATTCCCAGAAGTTCTCCCACTTAAAAAGATGAGAAAGGTCTGTAATTTTCATCATAGGTACACTTAAACTATGACAGACTTAATTTGAAGAAAAAAAAATCCAGAAATCACATTGTAGGATTTTTTATGAATTTATTTGCAAATTATGGTGGAAAATAAGTATTTGGTCACCTACAAACAAGCAAGATTTCTGGCTCTCACAGAACTGTAACTTCTTCTTTAAGAGGCTCCTCTGTCCTGTATAGGAACACTAATAGTGTATCCGACAATCATCCAACCCCACGAGTTATTGCTGAATTCTCCCTCTTACTGGTCCTCTTTGCACAGACAGTTCATCCTCTTCTAGAAACTTCAGAGCCAGTATGGGCCAACCTTTAAATCTGCATAGAGCTTCAATAGCTAAAATACAATGCTCCAAATGTATGGTTTATAAATCATTGATTTGAAGGATGTTCCTTTTTTTATCCAGCCTGACTACATGTCTGTACTCACAAACATAGCCACTGTGAAGTACTGTGCTACTGTTGATCTCGTCTGGTTTTACAGTAGGATCCAACTTCCCAGGTTGTTATAATGTGTGTCTTGGAAGTAACCGCTTCCTGAATTTCCCAGAATCCCTAACAGAGGACTCCTGTGCAGAGGCGGAGTCTGAGGACGACCTGATGGCGTCGCGCACCTCCCTGGAGAGGCAGGCCCCTCACCGTGGTAACACCACGGTGCACGTGTGCTGGCACAGGAACACCAGCGTGTCCATGGTGGACTTTAGCGTAGCCGTGGAGGTACCAAAACCAGAACCAGCCCTAACCTGTACTGCTCTGGCTTACCCAGTCTCTCTGTCTCTCTGTCTGTCTGTGTATCTACAGTGGGGCAAAAAAAAGTATTTAGTCAGCCACCAATTGTGCAAGTTCTCCCACTTAAAAAGATGAGAGAGGCCTGTAATTTTCATCATAGGTACACTTCAACTATGACAGACAAAATTAGAAAAGAAAATCCAGAAAATTACATTGTAGGATTTTTTATGAATTTATTTGCAAATTATGGTGGAAAATAAATATTTGGTCACCTACAAACAAGCAAGATTTCTGGCTCTCACAGACCTGTAACTTCTTCATGAGGCTCCTCTGTCCTCCACTCGTTACCTGTATTAATGGCACCTGGTTGAACTTGTTATCAGTATAAAAGACACCTGTCCACAACCTCAAACAGTCACACTCCAAACTCCCCTATGGCCAAGACGAAAGAGCTGTCAAAGAACACCAGAAACAAAATTGTAGACCTGCACCAGGTTGGGAAGACTGAATCTGCAATAGGTAAGCAACTTGGTTTGAAGAAATCAACTGTGGGAGCAATTATTAGGAAATGGAAGACATACAAGACCACTGATAATCTCCCTTGATCTGGGGCTCCACGCAAGATCTCACCCTGTGGGGTCAAAATGATCACAAGAACGGTGAGCAAAAATCCCAGAACCACACGGGGGGACCTAGTGAATGACCTGCAGAGAGCTGGGACGAAAGTAACAAAGCCTACCATCAGTAACACACTACGCCGCCAGGGACTCATATCCTGCAGTGCCAGACGTGTCCCCCTGCTTAAGCCAGTACATGTCCAGGCCCGTCTGAAGTTTGCTAGAGAGCATTTGGATGATCCAGAAGAAGATCGGGAGAATGTCATATGGTCAGATGAAACCAAAATATAACTTTTTGGTAAAAACTCAACTTGTCGTGTTTGGAGGACAAAGAATGCTGAGTTGCATCCAAAGAACACCATACCTACTGTGAAGCATGGGGGTGGAAACATAATGCTTTGGGGCTGTTTTTCAGCAAAGGGACCAGGACGACTGATCCGTGTAAAGGAAAGAATGAATGGGGCCATGTATGGTGAGATTTTGAGTGAAAACCTCCTTCCATCAGCAAGGGCATTGAAGATGAAACGTGGCTGGGTCTTTCAATGATCCCAAACACACTGCCCGGGCAACGAAGGAGTGGCTTCGTAAGAAGAATTTCAAGGTCCTGGAGTGGCCGAGCTAGTCTCCAGATCTCAACCCCATAGAAAATCTTTGGAGGGAGTTGAAAGTCCGTGTTTCCCAGCAACATCCCCAAAACATCACTGCTCTAGAGGAGATCTGCATGGAGAAATGGGCCAAAATACCAGCAACAGTGTGTGAAAACCTTGTGAAGACTTACAGAAACGTTTGACCTCTCTCATTGCCAACAAAGGGTATATAACAAAGTATTGAGATACACTTTTGTTATTGACCAAATACTTATTTTCCCCTGTAATTTCCAAATAAATGAATTAAAAATCCTACAATGTGATTTTCTGGATTTTTTTCTCTCACTTTGTCTGTCATAGTTGAAGTGTACCTATGATGAAAATTACAGGCCTCTCCCATCTTTTTAAGTGGGAGGACTTGCACAATTGGTAGCTGACTAAATACTTTTTTTGCCCCACTGTATATCCATTGCCTGATGTTGTTGTATCATATACTGAGCTGATATTATAAAATATGTTGTAAATGCACAGGTACCCAGCCCCAAAGAATGTTTTACTGGGGTGGCAGCGTAGCCTACTGGTTAGAGCATTGGACTATTAACCGGAAGGTTGCGAGTTCAAACCCCTGAGCTGACAAGGTACAAATCTGTCGTTCTGCCCCTGAACAGGCAGTTAACCCACTGTTCCCAGGCCGTCATTGAAAATAAGAATATGTTCTTAACTGACTTGCCTGGTTAAATAAAAAGGTTAAAAAAAAGAAATAACATGGGGAAATACAATAGACATTGTAATTACAATTGCTGTCCCGTGCTCTATAATTATAACACTTTATTTGAACATCTTTGTGGTGGCCAGATCACAGGCCAGAAATATATTTTCAAAAGAGGCTGCCAGTGTGTCTGGTGTTAAAACTGCAGGTAGCCTTGTGATTTGAGCGTTGCACTAGTAACCGGATGGTTGCAAGTTTGAATCTCGTGCTGACATCGTACAAATCTGTCGTTCTGCCCCTGAACAGGCAGTTAACCCACTGTTCCCAGGCCGTCATTGAAAATAAGAATGTGTTCTTAACTGACTTGCCTGGTTAAATAAAGGTAAAATAAAAAAATAAAATTGACAATGTATTATCATTTATCATCAACTTTCTACCACTTGTTAATTCCTTAATGAATCCAATAGTTTATGCTTTCTTTTATCCATGGTCCAAAGTGACAGCTAAACATATTTTAACTCTGAACTTGGCGTTCATAGTTCCTTTGTTTTTACTCCCTAGTTTGACAAATATAGGTTTGGTATTGTTTTGTAAGACAATTGTTGTAATTGCTTCTTTCATGTAACAATACACTGGCATGACTTTTATCGGTGTTGTCATCATAGATACATCTGGTGATACCCAATGACTTGGCCTGATTGGATTGGCATGACTTGGAAAAGGCATAAGAAGGCTAAGCTTGTTTGATAAAATACAGACAATTTGCAGTCATTTTTGGTTGTATATTCCAAATTCCATGGTATATAATGATAAATAGAATGTAGGTGTTGTAAATGTACATTTTGAGGATGTCATGAGTCATTATGTATCTTGTTTAACATTACCCTCCAGTGGCTCAATTGGGACACAATGCCTTCAACAAGTGTATTGAATTTGAAATGTTCAATACTGCATGATATCAGATACATCCAAGTCTATGCCAATGGTGTATTGTGTACTTGAGGGTAAAACGCAAGAATATGCAGTTATGTATAACACTTTATAATGTTCAGTAATAAACTATTTACAGTTTGTTCACCATTTATAATCACGCTCATATTTGCTAAATGTTACTCAGCTAGCTATTCTCACATTTATAAATAACTACAAAATTAATTAATGATTAAACACAACAGTGCAGAAGACCACAGTAGACACTTCAACCTCAACATACTGGTTATGAACACCACTTCCACTACTCTCATTACATCACCGCTCCCTTGTCAGGGGTCACAGCAGAGCAGCTCTCTCAGAAGCTGTTTAGTGTGAATATGTATAGAGATTGGGTATCGCATAAAATCATTTATTATGGATTAGTAAATTTTTTATTCATCATTTAATAATATAATAATAATAATATATGCCATTTAGCAGACGCTTTTATCCAAAGCGTCTTACAGTCATGTGTGCATACATTCTACGTATGGGTGGTCCCGGGGATCGAACCCACTACCCTGGCGTTACAAGCGCCATGCTCTACCAACTGAGCTACATTTTAGTAGTAAACTAGTTATTCACACATTTATAAACAACTTTTATCGTATGTAATAATTATTTATAAGATCATTCATAAGTGTCACGGCTTTCTTCCTGGGAAGGAGAGGCGGACCAAAACGCAGCATGGTTGAAGTTCATGGTTCTTTAATAAGAAAACTCAAAACATGAACAAACTACAAAACAATAAACGTGAAAACCGTAATAGTCCTAACTGGTGCATAAAACACAAAGACAGGAAACAATCAGCCACAAAATACCCAAAGAATATGGCTGCCTAAATATGGTTCCCAATCAGAGACAACGATAAACACCTGCCTGATTGAGAACCACTCTAGGCAACCATAGACGTTCCTAGACAACTGAACTGAACACAACCCCATTAATCTAATAAACCCCTAGACAAGACGAAACACAATAAATCACCCATGTCACACCCTGGCCTAACCAAAATAATAAATAAAACAAAGATAACTAAGGCCAGGGCGTGACAGTACCCCCCCCCCCCCAAAGGTGCGGACTCCCGGCCGCACACCTAAACCCATAGGGGAGGGTTTGGGTGGGCGTCTGTTTACGGTGGCGGCTCTGGCGCGGGACGTGGACCCCACTCCACCATAGTCTTAGTCCGTTTTTTTAGCGTCCTTTGAGTGGCGACCCTCGCCGCCGACCATTGGCCTAGTAGCCCTAACAAAGGGCCCACCTGGACTGAGGGGTGCCTCATTACTAAGGAAGCTCAGGACTAAGAGGTAGCTCAGGCAGGTTGACGGCTCTGGCAGATCCTGGCTGAATGGCGGCTCTGGCGGATCCTGGCTGAATGGCGGCTCTGGCAGATCCTGGCTGACTGGCAGCTCGGGCAGATCCTGGCTGACTGGCGGCTCTGGCAGATCCTGGCTGACTGGCGGCTCTGGCAGATCCTGGCTGACTGGCGGCTCTGGCAGATCCTGGCTGACTGGTGGCTCTGGCAGATCCTAGCTGACTGGCGGCTCTGGAAGATCCTCGCTGACTGGCGGCTCTGGAAGATCCTGGCTGACTGGCGGCTCTGGAAGATCCTGGCTGACTGGCGGCTCTGGAAGATCCTGGCTGACTGGCGGCTCTGGAAGATCCTGGCTGACTGGCAGCTCTGGAGGATCCTGGCTGACTGGCGGCTCTGGAGGATCATGGCTGACTGGCGGCTCTGGAGAATCATGGCTGACTGGCGGCTCTGGAGGATCCTGGCTGACTGGCGGCTCTGGAGGATCTTGGCTGACTGGCCAGGCTCTGGACAGACGGGAGACTCTAGCGGCTCTGGACAGACGGGAGACTCTAGCGGCTCTGGACAGACGGGAGACTCTAGCGGCTCTGGACAGACGGGAGACTCTTGCTGCTCTGGACAGACGGGAGATTCTAGCGGCTCTGGACAGACGGGAGACTCTTGCTGCTCTGGACAGACGGGAGACTCTAGCGGCTCTGGACAGACGGGAAACTCTAGCAGCTCTGGACAGACGGGAGACTCTTGCAGCTCTGGACAGACGAGGCACACTGTAGGCCTGGTGCGTGGTGCCGGGGCTGGTGGTACTGGGCCGAGGATACGCACCTCAGGGCGAGTGCGGGGAGGAGGAACAGGGAGTACTGGGCTCTGGACACGCACAGGAAGCCTGGTACGGGGGGCTGCCACCGGAGGGCTGGTGCGTGGAGGTGGCACTGGATAGACCGGACCTTGCAGGCGCACTGGAGCTCTTGAGCACCGAGCCTGCCCAACCTTACCTGGTTGAATGCTCCCGGTCGCCCTGCCAGTGCGGCGAGGTGGAATAGCCCGCACTGGGCTGTGCTCCAACCAATGGTGTTCACCTGCCCAGATTCATCTCTGCAGGCATGAATGTGCCTCAGTGCAAAAAGGGTACAGTAGGGAGACGTCATTGTGCCCTTTGTCACAGGAAATGTCCCATCACCTGCACCACCTGTTCAGTACCCCTCTGCTTTACAACAGAAAGCGACTGCTATGGGCCATGGTACCAGCAGCTCAATATTGTGTAGAGGACTGAGGGTCTTCACAATATTGTAAATAGAAAATGTGTAAATAGTTACCCTTGTTATTTGTTTATGTTTTAATTATTATTATTATTATTATTATATTTTATATATATTTTGGGGGGGTATGTTAGAATAGTATTTATGTATTTTGTATATAGTTATTTCCTTCATAATGAATCACTGTACCAATTCGGCCACTTGGGTACATTTGGGTACATTTGTGTTAGACACCTTCATGCTCAATGTCATGTAGCTCGCTCATTTTTTAACAACCCTCCAGACGAGCTTCAATGCCATACAACTCTCCTTCCGTGGCCTCCAACTTCTCTTAAATACAAGTACATTTAAATCCATACTCTTCAAATGATTGCTGCCTGCACCTGCCTGCCCGTCCAGCATCACTACTCTGGACGGTTCTGAATTAGAATATGTGGACAACTATAAATACCTAGGTGTCTGGTTAGACTAAACTCTCCTTCCAGACTCACATCAAACATCTCCAATCCAAAGTTAAATCTAGAATTGGCTTCCTATTCCACAACAAAGCATCCTTCACTAATGCTGCCAAACATACCCTTGTAAAACTGACCATCCTCTCGATCCTCGACGATGTCATTTACAAAATAGCCTCCAATACCCCACTCAATAAATTGGATGCAAAAAATGTATTTAACCCTCAACGAACAGACATTGAAACAGACATTGAAATATTTCCCGTAAATTATCATAGATAAATGGCTGGTTCTTTTTTTCCATACACCGTAGGATCATGTACTTTGACGTGAAGCAGTCAAATTAGTGCTTTATTAAAATTTTTGACCTTTATTCCCAGATAAAATCAATAAGGGTTGAGGCCTCGACGCCATCTTGTTTCTGGGCTAAAAGCCCATTTGGCCAAACCTGTGCTCACCGAGTTTCATCTTCAAAGTCTTTTCCATTTAGGAGAAATGGCCATGTCACTTTGGTGATGTTTTGCCCATTTGCAATAAGCAGCCAGTCACCATCTGTTTCCAGAACAGAGGAAAAATTACCAAAAAATAAAAGTTATAAATGTAAACCGAATGTCCGAGAGAATTTATTTGATGACTTGCCGGAAGATCCGGCCCTGGGGCCCATTTTAATAACATTCACAGATGTCTAGTAAGGGACCGTACATTTGCAATACGGAGATCCCCATCATCCATACGGGTAATGCCATCGGAGACCCTTATGTAGGATTTAGGTCTATAACAGTTTGCGTCTTTCCAATCTTTAGATCTTTAGGGATCTGACACGGTACGACAGAGAGGTTGAACAGGCTAGTAATAGGGGTTGCAACAATTTTGATGGATAATTTTAGAAAGAGAGGGTACAGACTGTCTAGCCTGGCTGATTTGTAGGGGTCCAGATTTTGCAGCTCTTTCAGAACATCAGCTATCTGGATTTGGGTGAAGGAGAAGTGGGGGAGGTTTGGGCGAGTTGCTGTGGGGAGCGCAGGGCGGTTGACCCGGGGTAGGGGTAGCCAGGTGGAAAGCATAGCCATCCGTAGAAAAATGCTTCTTGACAATCTCAATTATTGTGGATTTATCGGTAGTGGCAGTGTTTCCTAGCCTGAATGCAGTGGGCAGCTGGGAGGAGGTGCTCTTATATTCCATGGACTTTACACTGTTCCAGAACTTTTGGGGGTTTGTACAACAGGATGCAAATTTCTGTTTGTAAAAGCTAGCCTTAGCTTTCCTAACTGCCTGTTTATATTGGTTCCTAACTTCCCTGAAAAGTTGCATATCACCTGGGCTATTCGATGCTAATGCAGAACGCCACGGAATGTTTTTGTCCTGTTCAAGGGCAGACAGGTCTGGAGTGAACCAAAGGCTATATATGTTCCTGGTTCTACATTTTTTGAATGGAGCATGCTTATTTAAGATGGTGAGGAAGGCACTTTTAAAGATTACCCAGGCATCATCTACTGACAGGATGAGGTCAATGTCATTCCAGGATACCCCTGCCAGGTCGATTAGAAAGCCCTGTTCGCTGAAGTGTTTTAGGGAGCGTCTGACAGAGATGAGGGGTGGTCGTTTGACTGCAGAGTCATTACGAATGCAGGCAGTGAGGCAGTGATCGATGAGATCTTGGTTGAAAACAGCAGAGGTGTATTTGGAGGGCGAGGTGGTTAGGATGATATCTATGAGGGTGCCCGTGTTTACGGATTTGGGGTTGTACCTGGTAGGTTCATTGATAATTTGTGTGAAATTGAGGGCATCAAGCTTAGATTGTAGGATGGCCGGGGTGTTGAGCATGTCCCAGTTTAGGTCACCTAGCGGCACGAGCTCAGAAGATAGATGGGGGGCAAGTAAGGGAAGACCTCCATGAAATGGACAAAAATTAATAGCAACTTATTGGCATTGGGCAAAACATAAACACAATCGCAAATCCCACTCAAATGGACGGCAGTTCATCAAAACCATATTGCAACTTCAACATTACAAATGCCAAGTATAATAAACCAAAAATTCCATAGGGGTCGAGCGCGCTCCACTGTAGATTTTCATGTGGGAAATGGTCACAAAGTCAGGTCCCAAGGGTGAAATTTTAAAACCTCATAAAAAGTGAGTTTCTGGATAGTTTTTCGAAATGTTTTCAATGTTTTTGTCGATTATACATATGTAGTAACAGTATGGACATACGTTTGTGTTATTTTATTGAGTTTGTCCGTAAGGTTCATGTTTTGTCCATTTGAAATATATGATCATAGGAAGTTGGCTTCCGAACCTGAAAGTCAATGAACCATGTCCAAATGGCAAACGAAATGTCCAAATGGCATTTATACTGAACAAATTATATGTATCAAGCCCTGAATCATGTCAAAGCCCTGAATCATGTTAAAGCCTATGTCAAGCCCTGAATCAACTAGAAGGTCTATTTGTCGTGTTTGATCATAGGAAGTCATTGGAAGTAAGAATTTCTCTTTGATGTTGATTCAGTATGTCCATTTTGTAGTAGGAAGTCCTTATGGATATACATTGGCAATGGACACAGTCAACTTGCAGAAGACACTGTCAAATTGCTCATTGGTGTTGATTTCAGCCTGATCATTTGGTGATGTTAAATCCCTCATTAAATACATTGGAAGTGTACACTTGAACATTGTCCATTTGGAATGTATTTCAATGGGCATTTGGACATGCTCTAATATACTGCAGAAAAGCCCAATTGACTGGCTCGTTGAACTCGGGATGGCCGAGCTGTGGTTCCTCTCCACCACTCATTGGTGTTGATTTCAGCCTGTCCATTTAGTGATCCCTCAGAAAAGGAACACAGAAAATCCAATTTAGTTGTTTTTCTATTTGAAGTCAGAAAAGTTGAGGTCAGGTATAATATTGTTTATGTAACCAAGAGGGAAAGCGGTTGGGCCGTCCTAGAAATGTTTTTTTTTTAGAGTAATATAATATATCAAATTTAGCAGATGCTTTTATCCAAAACATCTTACAGTCATGCGTGCAAACATATTTACGTATGGGTAGTACCGGCAACCGAACCCACTATCTGGCATTGCAATGTTCTACCAAGAAGCATGACAAGGTTATAAATGCTTGGTGATGCCTCAATTTAATATGATTCATAAATCCTTTATTAAGAATTACTTATGCCACCCTTTATAAAGCACAGGTTTATGTTATATTTGGCCTAGTTAGTTATATCACATTTGACATTACTGCCTATGTCACACAGATAAGTCACATCCATGAACCTTTTATAGAAGTTGGCATACGGTTATAGATGATTTGTGACAGATTTATGCAGTGTTTAAAAGAATCCTTTATAAACTGCATGTAATTTACAATTGGACCCTTGTGTATGTATATGAGATATTTCTGTATTTAATTTAATTTGCAATATATTTACAAAAATGTCTAAAAACATGTTTGTCATTATGGGGTGTTGTGTGTAAATGGATGAGAAAAATGTATCAAATATTTGCTACATTTTGAATTCAGGCTGTAACACAATAAAATTAGGAATAAGTGAAGTGGTATGAATATTTTCTGAATGCTCTGTATTCAGGGAGTTTCCTGTAATGAAAAGGCTTTGGTATTATTCATTCAGATTTGATGTATTTTACTAGGCAAGTCAGTTAAGAACAACTTCTTATTTACAATGACATCCTAGGAACAGTGGGTTAACTGCCTTGTTCATGGTCAGATGTTTACCTTGTCAGCTCTAGGAATCGAATTAAGCAACCTTTCAGTTACAGACCCAATGCTCTAACCACTAGGCTACCTGGCACCCAAAGAAGGTTTCTTCTAAGTTTGGCAAAGGCACACTTTTCACCTAACACAGAAAGTTCAGATAGAAATGTAATTTGTAGAACGGACATACTTCTCTTTCATATAGAATGAAGTTATCCCTCTCAGTCATAGATTGTGAATTATACTGCCATCCTATGGCCACTGCACCTACTGAAAGCAGTCTCTGCCCAATGGGTGCAGATGTCAATTCAATGTCAACTCCATGTTGGTTAAATAATAAACAATGTTGATTTAACCAGCGTGTGCACATTGGGGTGTAAAACTCTGCAGTAAAATTGTTTTTAAAGTTGTTTTTTTACTCCAGCATTTTGGGTTTGAAATCAAATCTTTCATATGAGGCGACATCATAGAATGTCACTTTTTAGTTATTTTTATACATATTTTTATACATAAGTAAACACCTTATGTATATTGTACCCCACCCCCATTTGATTAAGTCATAAGTATTTGGACACCTTTACTTGTAGTGTATTAAAGGTAGTAACCTTTTAAATGTAATGTTCAGTTAAATGATGTATGTAGATATTGGTTCCATTACCCTGTAAACAGTCTATGAACTTCTCTAATGAGTGACTGTTATCCACACTTTGGTTTTGTTAGTCACTGCCAACAAACACGAATATCATCATTTTCAGACAAACACATTACTTCCTCCAGCACACTATTACAACAGAGTGACTGTTTTGGAATAAAATGTTCAATATATTTCCTTTAACATCGTCTGTGTTGTGTGCTTATTGTTTAACCATTGATATGTTCCAGGTCATTTTGAGAACTGAAAGAGCATCAGGTACTGCTGGAATGTCTACCAATAGCATGTCCATCTTCTTGTGATAAATTACACTGGTCACTGTTCAAAACATTTATAAAGTATTAAGAAAGTATGAATAGTCCTCCCTTTAGATTAGGGACTGCAAAACTACTTTACTAATGATTAGTAAATGGTTCAAAAATACATTTATTAAACATCTTTTAAAATGATCTTATGAATCATTTAAAAGTGATTAATAAATGTGTGAATAACTAGCTTACTAAAACAAATGTGGGAACTATTTACTAATCAATTGTAAGTTATTTATTGTGTTATCCAATTTCTATATTTATTCACACGAAACAACATCTGAGAGAGCTGTTCTGGTGTGACCCCTGACCTGGTAGCAGTGATATAGTGAGAGTTGTGGTAGTGAGAGTAGTGGTAGTGTTAATACCCAGTATGTTGAGGTTGAAGTATCTGTTGTGGTCTCCTGCGCTGTTGTGTTTAATCATTAATGCATATAGAAGTAATTTATAAATGTGAGAATAACTAGCTGACTAACATTTAACAAATGTGGGAGTAATGATGTATTACTCCACAACATTATAAAGTGTTACCCATAATTGCATATTCTTATATTTTACCATCAAGTACTTACACAATACACCATTGAGTTAGACCTGGACGTTATATGTGTCACATTCTGACCTTAGTTCCTTTGTTTTGTCTTTGTTTTAGTATGGTCAGGGGGCGTGAGTTGGGTGGGTTGTCTATGTTAGTTTTTCTATGATTTTCTATTTCTGTGTTTGGCCTGATATGGTTCTCAATCAGAGGCAGCTGTCTATCATTGTCCCTGATTGAGAACCATATTTAGGTAGCCTGTTTTCATTTGTGTTTTGTGGGTGGTTGTTTTCAGTCTTTGTGTGTTTGCACCAGACAGAACTGTTTCTTTGTTGTTTTTGATTTTTATTAAATAAGATGAACACTAACCACTCTGCACTTTGGTCCTCTCCTTCTTACACCGACAACAGCCGTTACAATATGACATCATGCAGTATTGTATATTTAAACTTTTCTACACTTGATGAAGTCATTGTGTCCCAATTGAGCCACTAAATGGAGATGTTAAACAAAATCTAAAATGCCTCATGACATCCTCAGAATGTACTTTTAGAATACTTACATACTATTTATAATTTTGGTGTTTATTAGGATCCCCATTAGCCACTGCAAAAGCATCAGCTAATATTCCTGCTGTCCTCTTCCTGGTGTCCACATTATATAACATGGAACAAGCACAGACTTAGGTATTTTGAATATACAACCCAATATGACAACAATGTATTTTATAAAACAAGTTTATGCCTTCTCCAAGTATTTATAATCCAGTCCAGCTAAATCATTCTGTATCAACACCACATGTATCGATGATGACAACACTAAGATAAGTAATATCAGTGTATTGTTATATGAAAGAAGCAATTACAACAAAACAGTATAACAATTTTTTGGTCCAATTTAGGAATAGAAACATAGCAACTATGAACTCCTTAATTTCAGAGTGAAAATATGTCTACATGTCACTTTGAACCATGGATAAAAGAAAGCATAAATTATTGGATTAATTAAGGAATTAACAAGTGGCAGAAAGCTGATGATGAATGATATCAAATTGTCACTAAAATAAAAGGAAAAAACAAAAGGAAATAGAGATGGAATCCAACAAATGAGATAGTTGAAAACAACAATAGACAGAGTTTTTGTTGCTTTTGTCTCAGACTTATTTGCCTGTACAGTTTTAACACCAGACACAATGGCGGCCTCTTTTGAAAATACCTTTCTGGCCTGTGATCTGGCCACCACAAAGATTTTCATATAAAGTGTTAAAATAATAGAGCATGGAACAGCCATTGTAAATACAAGGCCAATTATATTAACCCAATTTAACCCTTTCACAATAAAACATTCTTTCAAACATCTACTGGATACCTGTACATTTACAAAGTTTTTTATAATGACAGCATCATATATGATACAACACCACCAGGTAATGGAAATAAAACACATAATTCTTGTTATTGTTATTCTAGAGTGGTACAATAAGGGATCACACACAGCAACATAGCGGTCAATAGATATCAAGACCAAACTGCCCAGAGATAAAGAAGTACATAAATAAGCGATGTAGAATTCAAACACACAGAAATATTCCCCAAAACCCCAGCATGGTTCCATTATTGCTACCGTCGTTGCTGGTATCACAAACAATCCCACCAGGAGATCTGACACAGCCAGAGAGAGAATGAGCAGGTTGGTTGGAGTGTGGAGCTGCTTGAAGTGAGAGATGGAGATGATCACCAGTACGTTCAAAAATACTGTAACTGCTGAAATCAATGAGAAGAAGATGTACAGTGTTATGTAGATAGATGTCGATAGCAAAGCCTTTCTGCAAGAAGAGTTTCCGTCTTGAAAACAGTATTGAACATCTTCATGCTTCTCCATTTGTAATTAAAGGTAAAAATGCTGATCTCCTGCTCCTGCTTGGTCCTGTGTGTGACCCTGTCAGGTCCGCCTTCTGACAAATTCTGAGCTCTGCCTCTCTATTTATCCCTGAGCTACTGACAGCCACTCCCCTCCCCACACACACACACACACACACACACACACACACACACACACACACACACACACACACACACACACACACACACACACACACACACACACACACACACACACACACACACACACACACACACACACACACACACACACACACACTGCTCAAAAAGGTAAAGGGAATACTAAAATAACACATCCTCGATCTGAATGAATGAAATATTCTTATTAAATACTTTTCTTTACATAGTTGAATGTGCTGACAATAAAATTACACAAAAATTATCAATGGAAATCAAATGTATTAACCCATGGAGGTCTGGATTTGGAGTCACACTCAAAATTAAAGTGAAAACCACACTACAGGCTGATCCAACTTTGATTTAATGTCCATAAAACAAGTCAAAATGAGGCTCAGTAGTGTGTATGGCCTCCACGTGCCTGTATGACCTCCCTACAATGCCTGGGCATGCTCCTGATGAGGTGGCGGATGGTCTCCTGAGAGATCTCCTCCCAGACCTGGACTAAAGCATCTGCCAACTCCTGGACAGTCTGTGGTACAACGTGGAGTTGGTAGATGAGGCGACACATGATGTCCCAGATGTGCTCAATTGGATTCAGGTCTGGGGAACGGGCGGGCCAGTCCATAGCATCAATGCCTTCCTCTTGCAGGAACTCTTGACACACTCCAGCCACATGAGGTCTAGCATTGTCTTGCATTAGGAGGAACCCAGGGCCAACCGCACCAGCATATGGTCTCACAAGGGGTCTGAGGATCTCATCTCGGTACCTAATGGCAGTCAGGCTACCTCTGGCGAGTACATGGAGGGCTGTGCGGCCCCTCAAAGAAATGCCACCCCACACCATGACTGACCCACCGCCAAACCGGTCATGCTGGAGGATATTGCAGGCAGCAGAACGTTCTCCACGGCGTCTCCAGACTCTGTCACGTCTGTCACATGTGCTCCGTGTGAACCTGCTTTCATCTGTGAAGATGACACAATACCCCCTAATGACAAAGCAAAAACAGTTTCTGAATTTTTTGCAAATGTACAGTATTAAAAACAAACAACTTAAATATCACATTGAGATAAATATTCAGACCCTTTACTCAGTGTTGTGTTGAAGCACCTTTGGCAGCGATTACAGCCTTGAGTCTTCTTGGATCTGACGCTGCAAGCTTGTCATATCATTGTTTCTCCCATTCTCTGCAGATCCTGTTAAGCTCTGTCAGGTTGAATGGGAAGCGTCGCTGCACACCCATTTTAAGGTCTGTCCAGAGATGTTCAATCAGGTTAAACTTGTCCTGAAGCCACTCCTGCATTGTCTTCGCTGTGTGCATAGGGTCATTGTCCTGTTGGAAGGCGAACCTTCGCCCCAGTCTGAGATCCTTAGTGTTCTGGAGCAGGTTTTCATCAATGATCTCTATACTTTGCTTAGTTCATCTTTCCCTCGATCCTGACTAGTCTCCCAGTCCCTGCTGCTGAAAACATCCCACAGCATGATGCTGCCACCACCATGCGTCATCATAGGGATGGTGCCAGGTTTCCTCCAGACGTGACTCTTGACATTCAGGCCAAAGAGTTCAATCTTGGTTTCTTCAGACGAGAGAATCTTGTATCTCATGGACTGAGAGTCTATTAGGTGCTTTTTGGCAAACTCCAACCAGGTTGTCATGTGCCTTTTACTGAGGAGTTGCTTCCATCGGGCCATTCTACCATAAAGGCCTGATTGGAGGAGTGCTGCTGAGATAGTTGTCCCATCTCCAAAGAGAAACTCTGGAGCTCTGTCAGTGACCATCGGGTTTTAGGTCACCTCCTTGACCAAGGCCCTTCTCCCACGATTGCTCAGTTTGGCCGGGCGGCCAGCTTTAGGAAGAGTCTTGGTAGTTCCAAACTTCTTCCATTAAATAATGATGGAGGCCACTGTGTTCTTGGGGACCTTCAGTGCTGCAGAAATGTTTTGGTACTCGACACAATCCTGTCTCGGAGCTCTATGGACAATTCTTTCAACCTCATGGCTTGATTTTTGCTCTGACATAAACTGTCAACTGTGGAACCTTATATAGACAGGTTCAATTCAATCAATTGAATTTACCACAGGTGGACTCCAATCAAGTTGAAGAAACATCTCAAGGATGACCAATAAACAGGATGCACCTAAGCACAACTTCGAGTCGCATAACAAATGGTCTAAATAAATAAATAAGGTTATTTCAGTTATTTAAAAAACTGTTTTTGTTTTGTCATTATGGGGTATTGTATGTAGATTGTGTGTAGATAAAATGTATTTGATAAATGTTTGCATAAGGCTGTAACATAACAAAATGTGGAAAAGGGGAAGGGGTCTGAATACTTTCCGAATGACATAGATACAGACACATTACATTGATAAAGACAAAAAAAGGTAGATTGTTCCAATCAACAGCGATGGTAAATATATAAATGTGTTCTTACCAGATACACTCCTATATATACAAGAGTGAATATTAGAGTCTCTGACTGGAATTATGATGGTGGACATCTCTTACAAAATAAAAATATTTGGATAGGTACCTGGGGAATGCATGTGATAATTATGTGGACCAGACCAATACTACTCTTTTCTCAACAGATAGCCAGCCTAGGTGCTTAAAATGCTTTACTTCCATATCACAAATATCCAAGATGGTGTAGCAGGTAGACGTCTTTGTCCTGTCGTGTCCCATGTATATATATATTTTATATATTTAAATTTGCATACTTAAAAAAAATATTTTTCCTAAACCTCAACTTCAAAATACTCATCTGCAACCCACCTCACCCAATGTGGTGTGGATCTGTTTTTTTTCTAAAGCATTTCTATTTACCTCAGAATTGGAATCCCTCAACTGAAGCCAGCCAGCTAACTAGCTACCGGCTACCAGTCAGCTAACCACTACTTGCGGTCATCAGCTAACCTTTAGCTCGGAAAGCTCTCATCAGTTCGTACAACGCGTTTCAATCCAGAGCATATCGGACGTATTTTTCTCTCCATATCCCCGGATTCCTATCGCAAACTCTAAACCTTTTCATCAGGATCATCGCAGCTAGCTAACCGCAACCCAGGTTGACAACTCCTGGCAAACGTTTCCGTCCCGGAGAAATCACCAATTAGCCTTGAGCTAGCCCATGTTAGGCCATCTCTCGGCTAAGGCTCCTGGGCTACTCCTGAAACCCACTCCTGGGCTACAATATCCGGACCCCTTCTACTGCCGGTATGGGGCACGGAACCCCACTGATCCATCACGACTGGAATACCGACCTAATCTGCCTGAGGATTCCAACAGGCCCCACAGGCGCGATGTCCCCTGAAGGCCCATTCTGCTAACGATGGCCTGCTAGCTATCTAGAGCATATTTGACAGTTAGCTGATCCATCAGCCCCTGGCCTGCTAACTGCTAGCTTGCTAGCCCTGGCCTGCTAACTGCTAGCTTGCTAGCCCCGGCCTGCTAACTGTCTGAATCGTCGTGTCCCCAGCCAGCCCAACCACTCACTGGACCCATACGATCACTTGGCTACGCATGCCTCTCCCTAATATCAATATGGCTTATCCATTACTGTTCTGGTTAGTGATTACAGTCTTATTTCACTGTAGAGCCTCTAACCCTGCTCAATATGATATAACCAACAATGTTGTTCAACCTCCCACATATGCGATGACATCACCTGGTTAAACGTCTCCAGAGACTATATCTCTCTCATCATTACTCATTACCCAGTGCACTCTCTTCCTACTATATCTTAGTCTGTACATTATGCCTTGAATCTATGCTATCGCTCCTTTTACTCTCTGTTCCAAACATGCTAGTCGTCCAGTTCTAATAGCCTTTAGCCGTACCCTTATCCTACTTCTCATCTATTCCTCTGGTGATGTAGAGGTTAATCCAGGACCTGCAGTGCCTAGCTCCACTCCTACTCCCCATGTGCTCTCATTTGTTGACTTCTGTAACTGTAAAAGCCTTGGTTTCATGCATGTTAACATTAGAATCCAACTCCTTACGATTGCTTTATTCACTGCTTTAGCACACTCTGCCAACACGGATGTCTTAGCCGTGGCTGAATCCTGGCTTTCCATCCCAAACTTTAGCATTGTCAGACACGATAGAACTGCCAAAGTGGGCGGTGTTGCAATCTACTGCAAAGATAGCCTGCAGAGTTCTGTCTTACTATCCAGCTCTGTACCCAAACAATTCGAGCTTCTACTTTTAAAAATGTATCTTTCCAGAAACAAGTCGCTCACCGTTGCCGCTTGCTACAGACCACCCTCTGCCCCCAGCTGTGCTCTGGACACCATATGTCAATTATTTGCCCCCCCATCTATCCTCAGAGCTCGTTCTGACACCCCGGCCATCCTACAATCTAAGCTTGATGACTTCAATCTCACACAAATTATCAATGAACCTACCAGTTACGACCCCAAATCCCAAAACACAGGCACCCTCATAGATATCATCCTAACCAACTTGCCCTCCAAATATACCTCTGCTGTTTTCACCCAAGATCTCAGTGATCATTGCTTGCATCCGTAATGGGTCTGCGGTCAAACGACCACCCCTCATCACTGTCAAACGCTCCCGAAAACACTTCAGCGAGCGAGGCCTTTCTAATCAGGCCTTCCCGGGTGTCTAAGCAGGCCTTCCTGGGTGTCCTGGAAGGATATTGACCTCATCCCGTCAGTAGAGGATGCCTGGTTATTCTTTAAAAGTGCCTTTCCTCGCCATCTTGAATAAGCATGCCCCCTTCAAAAAATTTTGAACAAGGAACAGATATAGCTCTTGGTTCTCTCCAGACCTGACTGCCCTTGAACAGCACAAAAACATCCTGTGGCGATCTGCATTAGCATCAAACAGCCCCCGTGAGATGCACATTTTCAGGGAAGTTAGGAACAAATATACACAGGCAGTTAGGAAAGCTAAGGGTAGCTTTTTCAAACAGAAATTTGCATCCTGTAGCACTCAAAAAAAGTTCTGGAACACTGTAAAGTCCAAGAAGAATAAGAGCCCCTCCTCCCAGCTGCCCACTGCACTGAGGCTAGGAAACACTGTTACCATCCGATAAATCCACAATAATCGAGAATTTCAATAAGCATTTTTCTACGGCTGGCCATGCTTTCCACCTGGCTACCCTTACCCCAGTCAACAGCCCTGCGCTCCCCACAGCAATTCGCCCAACCCCTCCCCCCACTTCTCCTTTACCCAAATCCAGATAGCTGATGTTCTGAAAGAGCTGAAAAGTCTGGACCCTACAAATCAGCCAGGCTTGACAGTCTGTACCTTCTCTTTCTAAAATGATCTGCCGAAATTGTTGCAACCCCTATTACTAGCCTGTTCAACCTCACTTCTGTATCATCTGAGATTCCCATAAATTGGAAAGCTGCCGCAGTCATCCCCCTCTTCAAAGGGGGAGACACTCTAGACCCAAACTGCTACAGACCTATATCTATTCTACTCTGCCTTTCTATCCACCGTACCTTCTCCGCTATGCAATATGGTTTCAAAGCTGGTCATGCACCTCAGCCAAGTTCAAGGTCCTAAACAATATCATAACCACCATCGATAAGAGACAGTACTGTGCAGCCGTAGTCATCAACCTGGCTAAGGCTTTCGACTCTGTCCATCACAACATTCTTATTGGCAGACTCAACAGCCTTAGTTTCTCAAATGATTGCCTCGCCTGGTGCACCAACTACTTCTCTAATAGAGTTCAGTATGTACAATCGGAGGGCCTGTTGTTCGGACCTCTGGCAGTCTCTGTGGGGGTGCCACAGGGTTCAATTCTCGGGCCGACTCTCTTCTCTGTAAACATCAATGATGTCACTCTTGCTGTTGGTGATTCTTTGTTCCACTTCTTTGCAGACGACACCATTCTTTATACCTCTTACCCTTCTTTGAACACTGTGTTAACTAACCTCCAGATGAGCTTCAATGCCATACAACTCTCCTTCCGTGGCCTCCAACTGCTCTTAAATACAAGAAAAGCCAAATGCATGCTCTTCAACCGATTGCTACCTGCACCTGCCTGCCCATCCAGCATCACCACTCTATATGGTTTTGACTTAGAATATGTGGACAACTACAAATACCTAGGTGTCTGGTTAGACTGTAAATTCTCCTTCCTGACTCACATTAAACATCTCCAATCCAAAGTTAAATCTAGAATTGGCTTCCTTTTCCGCAACAAATCAATTTTCACTCATGCTGCCAAAAATAACCTCGTAAAACTGACTATCCTAGTGATCCTCGACTTTGGCGATGTCATTTACAAAATAGCCTCCAATACCCTACTCGATAAATTGGATGCAGTCTATCACAGTGCCATCCGTTTTGTCACCTCGTTGGCTGGCTGTGTCACTCCCCATTCACTGTTTGTGTGTGTGATTTCAGAAAATCACAGAAAATCACAGAAATCACGTACAGTTTCTAAACCTGCCTTAACGGGGTTGTCTGAACACGCTGCAACTGAATCTATCACATTTTTGGAAAACAAAAAATGTCTTTAACCCTCAACGAACAGACATTGAAACAGACATTGCAATATTTCCCGTAAATTACCATAGATAAATGGCTGGTTCTTTTTTTCCATACACCGTAGGTTCATGTACTTTGACGTGAAGCAGTCAAATTAGTGCGTTATTACCATTTTTGACCTTTATTCCCAGATAAAATCAATAAGGGTTGAGGCCTCGACGCCATCTTGTTTCTGGGCTAAAAGCCCATTTGGCCAAACCTGTGCTCACCGAGTTTCACCTTCAAAGTCTTTTCCATTTAGGAGAAATGGCCATGTCACTTTGGTGATGTTTTGCCCATTTGCAATAAGCAGCCAGTCACCATCTGTTTCCAGAACAGAGGAAAAATTACCAAAAAATAAAAGTTATAAATGGAAACCGAATGTCCAAGAGACTTTATTTGATCCTGGAAGATCCGGCCCTGGGGCCCATTTTAATAACATTCACAGATGTCTAGTAAGGGACCGTACATTTGCAGTATGGAGATCCTCATCATCATCCATACGGATAATGCCATCGTAGTCCCTTATGTAGGATTTAGGTCTATAACAGTTTGGGTCTTGAATGTCTCCCCCTTAGAAAAGGGGGATGACCGCAGCAGCTTTCCAATCTTTAGGGATCTCACACGGTACGACAGAGAGGTTGAACAGACTTGTAATAGGAGTTGCAACAATTGCGGCAGATATTTTTAGAAAGAGAGGGTCCAGAAAAATGGTTATTGAAATGTTTGATTATCGTGGATTTATCGGTAGTGACAGTGTTTCCTAGCCTCAGTGCAGTGGGCAGCGGGGAGGAGGTGCTCTTATTCTCCTTAGACTTTACAGTGTCCCAAAACTTTTGGGAAATTGTGCTACAGGATGAACATTTATGTTTTAAAAAGCTAGCCTTTGCTTTCCTAACTGACTAGGGATATTGGTTCTTAACTTTGCTGAAAAGTTGCATATTGCCGGGGCTTGTCAATGCTAATGCAGTACGCCACAGGATGTTTTGTGCTGGTCAAGGGCAATCAAGTCTGGAGTGAACCAAGGACTATATATATTCTTAGTTCTACATTTTTTGAATGGGGATTAAAATGCGAATGCTTATTTAACTTCTTTCGGATCATTGGGAAGTTAGAGTCCCACCTCGACAGCATCCTGTGAAATTACAGAGCGCAAAAAAAAAAAAATAGTAGCAATAGTAAACATTCATAGAAATACAAATGTTATACACCATTCTTTAGCTTAGAATCTTGGTAATGAAATCGCTTTGTCTGATTCACAATAGGCTTTATGACGAAAGCATAGCATTTGATCATCTGAGGACAGCGCCTCACCCACTTCCTGCATTATCATGAATTCATAACCTTCAGAGGTGTCACAAAACTCAAAAATAGCGATAAAATAAATCACTTACCTTTAAAGATCTTCATCTTTTTGAAATCAAAAGGGTCCCAGTTACACAATGAATGGTCGCTTTGTTCGATAAAATCCTTCTTTATTTCCCCAAAAAGTCAGTTTAGCAGACATACTTCATTCAATAATCCACCGGTTTCCCCTCATTCAAAATGCATACAAAATGGATCCAAAACGTTACCAATATACTTCATCCAAACAATTCAAACAACATTCCCAATCAATCCTCAGGTACCCTAATATGTATATAAACTATAAAATTTAAGACGGAAAATAGTATGTTCCTTCCCAGAGATAAATAACCAAGTGTGCGCCCTCACCGGAGCACACCACAAACATTTTCCAACCAAGCAGAGGCATAACGAAAGCCAGAAATAGCGAGAAAAAGAAAGAGGAGCGCGCACTCATTCACACGCACCAAAAGACTAGAGTCATTCTGAGGGATACATTCTGAAAGAATATGACTACTTCTTCATTTTTCAAAAAACAAGCATGAATTTCTAAAGACTGTTTACATCTAGTGGAAGCGATAGGAACTGCAATCTGGATACGAATTTTTTAACTTTCCCATAGAAAAGTATTGAGAAGTCCAATGACCTCAAATATTTTTTTTCCTGGATGGATTGTCCCCGGGTTTCGCCTGCCAAATCAGTTCTGTTATACTCACAGACATTATTTTAACGGTTTTCGAAAATTTAGTGTTTTCTATCCAAAAGTACCATGCATATGCAATCCTAGATTCTGGGCCTGAATAACAGGCAGTTTACTTGTGGCACCTGGTGCTTGCTTCGGTACAGAGGCATTAGCTAACAGTAGCCACTCGGTAGCAGCAAGCTAACTGCGATGATCCGGTGTAATGATCCAGAGCGGCAGGTAGAGAGAAGCAGTTGATATGTGGGTTGATACCGCGCTGTGCAGACTTTAATGTATTGTCTGAGCTAAAGCTGGCGGAGTACGAGCTAAAGGTGAAGACCGCTAGCCGTGGCTAACAGACACTAGTAGCTGGTTAGCTGGCTAGCTCCTGACGGAGGTTCTGAAAAATGTTCAGCAACAAGCTAGCTATCAATAGACACACAACTAACAGTGAGTGTTAGAATCCAGCCCTGCCATTCAAATGCAAAATGTGAAAACGGAAGTTCTTTAGACAGAATATTCAAGACAACAAAATAAGATTTGGAAGGATGGCCTTGCAAAACTACAGGACACATCACGGCATATGTCATTTGGCCAGTGCATAAGAAAATAACAGTCAGGCAGTTGATAAGACGGTACATCTTTATGGTGTATGTTCTAATGGCATTTCATAGGAACATTCCATAGACTTGTACAAATGTCCATCTGAACTGAATTATGAAACAATTATTCAAGTTGAGGGAGACAGTTACATCATTGGGACACATAATATTTGCCAGAGATCACTCTGCAATATTATAACCAATCATATTTTTGTCTAATTAGATGTTGTCGTCTCAGTTTCAAGAGGGACCTGTTAGCACTAACATGCAAGGCTCTGTAATAATGACACTTACATCACTCTACCAATTAAAGGTGTCAAACTAAAACACACACACACAGTCATACAGACACACACAAACACGTACAAACATCCAGTACACTGTAATTTCATCTCTCGAACCTTCACGATTCTCAAAGAGCATATTGCATCAACAAAACTCAACCTGGGCTCTGTGACTGATGTCACTGGCACAATATTGTAAGTGTACACCTCTTTAAATTATGTTAGTTTGACTTTAAGTTTCTCACATCAGAGGGTCCTGTTATTACCTGTTTGCAAGGCTCTGGAATAATGAGGTTCAAAACTCTAAGGAATTCTACCAATTAAAGGTGTTGGAGACACACAAACGCATTAGTCCAGGGACCCAATAAGGCAGCAATAGAGCATAAGCATTCAAAGTAAACCAGAACTGAAACTCGGCATCCTGCGTGGAAAATAAACATCTTAATCAACATTCCAAGAGGAAAGTTCCTCTTCGACCGAGGTCCAGGGTGACACTGACTTTGAAGTACCAGGCAGGGCTACGTCATTGTGAGAGCATGAGTCTGACTCACCTCTGCTACACATTTGACATTTCAGTCATTTTGGAAGGTGCTCCCATCTCCACACAGAAACTCTGGAGCTCTGTCAGACTTACTTTTGGGTTCCTGGTCACCTCCCCGACCAAGGCCCTTCTCCCCTGATTGCTCAGTTTGGCCGGGCGGCCAGCTCTAGGAAGAGGTATTGGTGGTTCCAAACTTCTTCCATTTAAGCATGATAGAGGCATCTGTGTTCTTGGGGACCTTCTAATGCTGCAGAAATGTTTTGGTACCTTTCCGCAGATTGGTGCCTTGACACAATCCTGTCTCAGCGCTCTATGGAAAATTCCTTCGACCTCATGGCTTGGGTTTTGCTCTGACATGCACAGTAAATAAGGACATTCATTTTTAGCTTATTCAAAAATGTTTTAAATGTATGTTTTTCCTCATCAATCTACACACTATACCCCATCATGACCAAGTGAAAACAGGTTTTTAGAAATGTTTGCTTGTACCGTAACAAAATCTGGCAAAAGGGAAGGGATTTATTTACACATTCTTAACCCTTTTAGGCATTGTCACAAAACTACCTCCATACTTCCATTCATTTTTTCAACCGGTACCAGTTGCCTTCAGATGAGTCCCATGACACTTGTGGGGATAGTAGAGAAAAATGGAGAACACCATGAGGTTCATGAGAATCGTCCATTTTCACATTAGCTTGTAGCCCAAATGGTTTGGATGCTACAATTGCAATCACACTGCACACTGCCCTAACCCATCTGGACAAGAAGAATACCTACGTAAGAATGCTGAGCACAGCTCAGCATTTAACACCATAGTACCCTCCAAACTCGTCATTAAGCTCGAGAACCTGTGTCTCGACCCCACCCTGTGCATCTGGGTCCTGGATTTCCTGTCGTGCCGCCCCCAGGTGGTGAGGGTAGGTAACAACATCTCCACCCCGCTGATCCTCAACACTGGGGCCCCACAAGGGTACGTACTCAGCCCTCTCCTGTACTCCCTGTTCACCCATAACTGCGTGGCCATGCACACCAACTCATTCATCAAACTTGCAGACGACACTACAGTGGTAGGCTTGATTACCAACAACAACGAGACGGCCTACAGGGAGGAGGTGAGGGCCCTCGGAGTGTGGTGTCGGGTAAATAACCTCACACTCAATGTCAACAAAACAAAAGAGATGATCGTGGACTTCAGGAAACAAGAGAGGGAGCAGCCCCCATCCACATTGGCGGGACAGTAGTGGAGAGGGTAGTAAGTTGTAATTCCTCGGCGTACACATCACAGACAAACTGAAATGGTCCACCCACACGGTCAGCGTTGTGAAGAAGGCGCAGCAGCGCCTTTTCAACCGTTAGGAGGCTGAAGAAATTTGGCTTGTCACCAAAAAACACTCACAAACTTCTACAGTTCCACAATCGAGAGCATCCTGTCGGGCTGTATCAATGCCTGGTACGGCAGCTGCTCCGCCCACAACCGTAAGGCTCTCCAGAGGGTAGTGAGGTCTGAAAAACGCAAACTACCCTCCCTCCAGGACAGCTACAGCACCCGATGTCACAGGAAGGCCAACAACCACCCGAGCCACTGCCTATTCATCCTGCTATCATCCAGAAGGAGAGGTCAGTACAGGTGCATCAAAGCGGAGACCGAGAGACTGAAAAACAGCTTCTATCTCAAGGCCATCAGACTGTTAAAAAGCCACCACTAACATTGAGTGGTTGCTGCTAACATACTGACTCAAATCTAGCTACTTTAATAATGTAATAAATATATCACTAGCCACTTTAAACAATGGCACTTTATATCATGTTTACATACCCTACATCTCATATGTATGAACGGTACTCTATACCATCTACTGTATCTTGCCTATGCCGTTCGGCCATCACTCATTCATATATTTATATGTACATATTATTTTTCATTCGTTTACACTTGTGTGTATAGGTTAGGTTGTTAGGTTAGATTACTTGTTAGATATTACTGCATGGTCGGAACTAGAAGCACAAGCATTTTGCTACACTCGCATTAACATCTACTAACCATGTGTATGTGACAAATAAAATTTGATATTATTTTAAACAGAAGTTGACACATCGACGGTACCGACTTCAGACGAGTCCCGTGGGGCTTGTGGGGGTCATAGAGCAAAAAGGACATAGAGTTTTCATATTAATTTGAAGGCCAAACCGTCCGGATGATACAGATTCTTTTGTGATAATTTTTTATGTGATGTCTCATGGTCTGCCAAACATTGCTGTAGATCGGCCACCTTTCACCGCAGCTGTTGAAGACCGCCATAGGGGGATGCGGTGGATTGAAACACAGCCCATGCAGACATATCTAGTTTAAACTGATGGATTTTGATGGGGATTTTTCTATTATGTTTCTTGAATTTTTGCACCGGTGCTACACTAGACTCTAGGGGATTTAATCAAGATATTCATGATGATGCAGATTCAGACAACACCTCCCCTAACCTCACTCAAGTCTCAAACCTACACCCCTCTCTTTTTATTTGTTTAACTTGGCAAGTCAGCTAAGAACCAATTCTATTTACAATGATGGCCTAGGAACAGTAGGTTAACTGCCTTGTTCAGGGACAAAATGACAGGTTTTTACCTGTCAGCTCGGGGATTTGATCTAATAACCTTTCGGTTACTGGTCCAACGCTCTAACCACTAGGCTACCTGCCACCCCTCTCTATGGTGTTTAAGACAGATAACAAGTCATTTCCACAAATACAGAACTGAACTTTCATTTGTTTTTACAAGGCCTTTCTCAGTTTGTAAACTGATACAGGAGCAACACTGATACAGTGGGGAGAACAAGTACTTGATACACTGCCAATTCTGCAGATTTTCCTACTACAAAGCATGTAGAGGTCTACAATTTTTTTAAATCATAGGTACACTTCAACTGTGAGACTGTGAGGGACGGAATCTAAAACAAAAGTCCAGAAAGTCACATTGTATGATTTACGTAATTCATTTGCATGTTATTGCATGACATAAGTATTTGATACATCAGAAAAGCAGAACTTAGTATTTGGTACAGAAACCAATTACAGAGATCATACATTTCCTGTAGTTCTTGACCAGGTTTGCACACATTGCAGCAGGGATTTTGACCCACTCCTCCATACAGACCTTCTCTGTATGGCTGGCTGGCTAGGCCACTCCAGGACCTTGAGATGCTTCTTACTGAGCCACTCCTTAGTTGCCCTGGCTGTGTGTTTCGGGTCGTTGTCATGCTGGAAGAGCCATCCACGCCCCATCTTCAATGCTCTTACTGAGGAAAGGAGGTTGTTGGCCAAGATCTCGCGATACATGGCCCCATCCATCCTCCCCTCAATACGGTGCAGTCGTCCTGTCCCCTTTGCAGAAAAGCATCCCCAAAGAATGATGTTTCCACCCCCATGCTTCACGGTTGGGATGGTGTTCTTGGGGTTGAACACATTCTTCTTCTTCCTCCAAACACGGCGAGTGGAGTTTAGACCAAAAGCTCTATTTTTGTCTCATCAGACCACATGACCTTCTCCCATTCCTCTTCTGGATCATCCAGATGGTCATTGGCAAACTTCAGACGGGCCTGGACATGCGCTGGCTTGAGCAGGGGGACCTTGCGTGCGCTGTAGGATTTTAATCCATGACGGCGTAGTGTGTTACTAATGGTTTTCTTTGAGACTGTGGTCCCAGCTCCCTTCAGGTCATTTATCAGGTCCTGCCGTGTAACTCTGGGATGATCCCTCACCTTCCTCATGATCATTGATGCCCCACGAGGTGAGATCTTGCATGGAGCCCCAGACTGAGGGTGACCGACCGTCATCTTGAACTTCTTCCATTTTCTAATAATTGCGCCAACAGTTGTTGCCTTCTCAACAAGCTGCTTGCCTATTGTCCTGTAGCCCATCCCAGCTTTGTGCAGGTCTACAATTTTATCCCTGATGTTCTTACACATCTCTCTAGTCTTGGCCATTGTGGAGAGTTGGAGTCTGTTTGAGTGTGTGGACAGGTGTCTTTTATACAGGTAACGAGTTCAAATAGGTGCAGTTAATACAGGTAATGAGTGGAGAACAGGAGGGTTTCTTAAAGAAAAACTAACAGGTCTGTGAAAACCGGAATTCTTACTGGTTGGTAGGTGATCAAACACTTATGTCATGCAATAAAATGCAAATTAATTACTTAAAATCATACAATGTGATTTTCTGGATTTTTGTTTTAGATTCCGTCTCTCACAGTTGAAGTGTACCTATCATAAAAATGACAGACCTCTACATGCTTTGTAAGTAGGAAAACCTGCTAAATTGGCAGTGTATCAAATACTTGTTCTCCCCACAGTATATGGAAAGTGCAGAACAGGCAACTAAACATAGAATAACAACCCACAAAAACCCCCAGGAATATGGCTACATAAATATGACCCCCAATCAGAGACAACGATAAATAGCTCCTTCCGATTTTAGAACCAATCGAGTCATCCATAGACAAACTCCTAGACTAGAAAAACCTATAGACAATACAAAAACCCATAGACAATACAAAAACTAAACAAACCACCCTTGTCACACCCTGACCTAACCAAAATTATAAATAAAACAAAGATGTGGATGTGACATTCTCTCTACTATTATTCTGACATTTCACATTCTTAAAATAAAGTGGTGATCCTAACTTTACTGAAATAGGGAATCTTTTCTGGGATTAAATGTCAGGAACTCTGAAAAACTGAGTTTAACTGTATTTGGCTAAGGTGTATGTAAACTTCCCACTTCAACTGTAAATATACCCGTCAAAAGTTTGGACACACCTACAGATTCCAGTTTTTTAAAAGTATTTTCTACATTGTACAATAATTGTGAAGACATCAAAACTATGAAATAACACATATGAAATCATGTAGTAACCAAAAAAGTGTTAAACAAATCAAAATATATTTGAGATTTTTAGATTTTAGATTCTTCAAAAGTAGCCACACCTGGAGGTGTGTTGAGACATTGTCCTGTTGAAAAACAAGTGTCCTACAGCACACAAGTTCACCAATAATACATTATATGATGAAATTACTTTAGAAAGGGGCACAAGACAGTGAGGTCCCCCCTCTTTCCTGTTTTTGCTGGCAAATGAATGGCTTGCAGACAAAATTAGACAGGACACAAGCAAAACAGGTGTCAGTATTGGAGAACGTTAATACCAACTAAACTTATTTGCAGATGATTCCCTGATATTCCAGACCGATATTGAAAACTCAATAATACTCTAAAATCTCAGGAAATAATTTTGGAATGACCAATTCAGATATTTTCAAAATACATGCGATTTAAAAGTTTTATATCACAACATTTTGATTTAAAGTCAGAGCAATCTTCAGGGAATCCTGTTTGAGTCAGAAAATGCTATTAATATGATAGGTAAGCCATACAAAACCTTGCAGAGAGCCTATCCAACTGACAATCTCTTAGAAAAAATATAAACAATGGCAGTCATGTCTGAAGTGTAAACTAACAATGACTCAATAATCCATGCCGTCTGAGTATGTTATGAAGTCCAAAAGTAATATGCAGAGTTAGAAAGTTCGCTGTCAGAAGTATCACAACGTGAATTTACTTTTAAACCGTCTGTCTGCATATTTCCAGACATGGCATCGGAGGGTGCAGCGAGATACCCGATGGGTTGGACGATACTTTTCTCGTCAATCATCTTTAAACAAAACTTTAAAATTGGAAATCAACCAATCTTCTGCCATTAATGCAATGGAAAGGTCAAATTCATTCTCTTCTAAATATTGAAAGTACGTGGGTGATGGAGAGAAAGAGAATAGTGTCGTTTGAGGCCATGTGGCGGAAAGTGATGTGGGTGCTGAGGATGGGGTGTGTGCTAGTGGGCAGGTGTAGTTGATGTTTACATTATGTAGTTATTTGTATGTGCATGTGTTTGTTTTGTATTGTTTATAAAAGATCAAATAAAAATACAATTAAAGAAATAAAAAATATTGTCCACATGATGTAACTGAGCCAAAGTCTCCCTCAACTTGAAGAAGTATGATGCATAATTCAGTTCTTATGGCCATTTTAACAAGTCTATGGAATGTTTCAATGGAATGCCACAAATGTTGATTTCATTTACTATAAGCGCGTACAACATACAAATATGCCCTGTCATGACGTTGGCCTGGGGGGTAGGTTTATGACAGTCATAAATACCTCTTACCCCCTTTTTCCTCTCTCTACCCTACTGAGGTTACATTCGCAGAACCCATGGTTAACATAGAGATTATAGGAACACCAGAAGGTGGGAGGAAATTAACTATATTCTGGTAATCTAATCAATTGAGCATATGCAGTGTTACTTAATGAATATGATGTCAGTTTGGTTGTCATCTGAGACATTCTCATCAATGATAAGATGACATACTCTACAGTGGAAAGTCTACACATCAGAGTTATCGGATTCACATGGAATTTTTGTTCAATTTAAATGTTTGAATTTAAAATTATTCGTGAAGGGATGAAATATGATTTTAGCTTCTAAAAGGTGAGATTTGGGTTTTCATAAGATAGGGCTCTGCTCAATCAGTGGCCCGCCCCTGTGAAGGGACACGGGCTATAAAAAAATTCAAACACGCTCTCCTCTCCTTTCCTATATAAGCCCTTGACAATATAACCTCCTGTTCCGAGGATGTGAGGACGGCGGTCCTATGTCAGAATGGTTCAGATAATAACTACAGAACGAAGCCAACATCAGCGTGAGCTTTGGTTGCGAATGGTATGAACTTTGAACTCTTAGTCACTACAGAAGTGATACCTTCTAGCCGTCGAGTTAGCAACAGCAGATACAAACGAGGGTTAGGAAGGAACAGACAGAGTATCCCATCTATCACCCGAAGACGTTACTACAACGTATCCAATTGACAACCAGAGACATTCTTCAAAGGACTCGGTTGGGCAAGACGGCCTCCCATCTACCACCAACCTACCGAAGTGCAACTCAGAGTAAATATTTATTGTATTTTCCTTTTCCAAATGGGCGGTAATTTAGAATGCATAAAATACTGTATTTATAGCACAGCTTCTTCCCTTTGTCCCTCTGTCTTCCCACTCTTTCACTCAAACCCAGCCAATTTTCTTTTGTGTAACAAGCTGTCATATCTGTTCCGCCCGCTAGGGATGTTTTCCTTTATGATGTCATTTGTATTCAAGTTATGATTGAATTATGTGTATGTGTAATTCTGTGCGATTAGTTAGGTATTTAGTAAATAAATAATTAAACTCAATTTTGTATTGCTGGTACAACTTGTTAGCCAGGGTTCGTGCAGATAACCAAGAATTAACCATTTTCAGATGAGACTGAATTAAGGTGACTATTAATGTTGACTGCTATTGATGTAAAATATTACTAGGTCTTTAAGAGTTTATTCGGAAGATAACAGCTCTATAAATATTATTTCATGTTGCCCGACTCTCTAGTTAATTACATTTACATGATTAGCTCAATCAGTTGATATTAATTACAGATAAATTATTTTATAGAATAGCATGTCATATCACTTAATCAAGCATAGCCAAAGACACGACAGCCCTCATCAACTTCCCTACTGTCAGCTTTCCTACACACTGGCCAGGTGACTTGTGACGTGCCTTCATGTCTCCTGAGGTTGTGGGTTATGGTCCAAACTAAGCCTTTGGGTGACCAAAACATCACACATAATATATTTTCCCAATAAAATTCATAGAATTTGAGATAATGTCCCTTTCTCTCATATCTAACTATCAGGAAGGCTAAAGGACAGACCACAGCAACATACAATTATATCATACATTACATCATTTTGTGCTCACTTGTGTATGTTTTCGTGTTTTTGTGTGCAGAGAGACTTCGGGGAGGGGAGTGGCTGTCAGTAACTCAGGGATAAATAGACAGGCAGAGCTCAGAGTTTGGCAGAAGGCGGACCTGACAGGGTCAAGCACAGGACCAAGCAGGAGCAGGAGGACATCAGCAATTAGATTTTTTATTACAAATGGAGGAACACAAAGATGATCAATATTGTTTTCAAGACAGAAACTCTTCTTGCAGAAAGGCTTTGCTATCGATATCTATCTACATAACACTGTACATCTTCTTCTCATTGATTTCAGTAGTTACAGTATTTTTGAACATACTGGTGATCATCTCCATCTCTCATTTCAAGCAGCTCCACACTCCAACCAATCTACTCATCCTCTCTCTGGCTGCGTCAGATCTCCTGGTGGGACTGATTGTGATACCAGTAATGACTGTAGCAATAATGGAATCATGCTGGGTTTTTGGGGAATATTTCTGTGTGTTTCTTCTCTACATTAATTGTTTGTGTACTTCTTTATCTCTGGGCAGTTTGGTCTTGATATCTATTGACCGCTATGCTGCTGTGTGTGATCCCTTATTGTACTACTCTAAAATAACAATAACAAGAATTATATGTTGCATATCCATTACCTGGTGTTGTTGTATCATATACGATGCTGCTATTATAAAAGACATTGTAAATGTACAGGTACCCAGTAGCTGTTTGAATGAATGTTTTACTGGTGAAGGATATATGTGGGGCAATATAATTGACTTCGTAATTACAATGGTTGTCCCGTGCTCTATTATTATAACACTTTATTTGAAAATCTTTGTGGTGGCCAGATCACAGGCCAGAAAGGTATTTTTAAAAGAGTCTGCCAGTGTGCCTGGTGTTAAAACTGTACAGGCAAATAAGTCTGAGAGAAAAGCAGCAAAAACTCTATCTATTGTTGTTTTCACCTATCTATGTTGTTGGATTCCATTTCTATTTTCTTTTTTGTTTTTTTCTTTCTTAAGTGACAATTTATTATCATTCATCATCAGCTTTCTGCCACTTGCTAATTCCTTAATTAATCCAATAATATATGCTTTATTTTATCCATGGTTCAAAGTGACGGCTAAAAATATTTTATCTCTGAAGTTAAGGCGTTCATAGTACCTATATTTTTATTTCCCAGTTTGAAAAACATAGTTATGTTCCACAATTGTTCTCTGACAATACAGAGATGAATGTGGTGTTGATACAGAATGATTTGTCTAGATTGGACTGGAATGACTTGGAAAACGTATGAGAAGCCATCAGCTTGTTTTATAAAATACATTGTAGTCATTTTGGGTTGTACATTCCAAAAACCAACGTCTGTGGTTGTCCATATTATTTAATAATAAATAGTATGTAAGTATTCTAGAAGTACATTCTGAGAACGAGTCATTATGTATATTGTTTAACATCCCCCTCTAGTGGCTCGATTGTTACACAACACCTTTAACAAGTGTACTGAATTTTAAATGTTCAATACTGCATGATATCAGATAACGTCCAAGTCTATCTCAATGGGGTATGTAAGTAGTTGAGGGTAAAATGCACAAATATGCAATTGTGTACCACTACAATGTTCAGTAATAAACCATTTGTAAGGCATTTACAGTTTGCTCACCATTTATTATTACGCACACGTTTGCTAAATGTTACTAATCTGTGTATTATGACATGTATTAATGACTACAAAATGCATTATTGAATCAACTCAACAGTGCAGGACAGTGTAGCAGACACTTCAACCTCAACATACTGGTTATGAACACTACCACTACTCTCACTACAACACTGCTGCCAGGCCAGGGGTCACGCCAGAGCAGCTCTCTCAGAAGCTGTTTAGTGTGATGAATATAGTGATTGGGTAACACACTAAATAATTAATAATGGATAAGTATATAGTTTATTCATAACTTATGTATCATGACTCCTGCATCTGTTTTAGCAAGCTAGTTCATCACACATGTATAAACAACTTTCATACTATTTAATAATGATTTATAAGTTCATTCATAAGATGTTTAACACATGTCCTTTATAAACCATTTAATTAAACCATTTAATAATCATTAGTAAAGTCGTTTTCAGTCCCTAATCTAAAGTGAGAACTATTCAAATGGTCTTAATACTTTATACTATATAAAGGACACATATTGGGATCATGATGAAGTTTTGGGGAATATTTCTGTGTTTTTCAATTCTGCAATACTTGTTTGTGTACTTCTTTATCCCTGGGCAATTTGGTCTTGATATCTATTGAGCGCTATGTTGCATGTGTGTGATCCCTTGTTGTACCACTAAAATAACAATAACAAGAATGATGTGCTGTTTTTCCATTACCTGGTGTTGGTTTATCATATACGATGCTGCTATTATATTTTTTAAAAACATTGTAAATGTACAGGTACCCAGTAGGTGATTGAAATAATGTTTTATTGTTGAAGGGTTTATGTGGGGTAATATTATTGACCTTGTAATTACAATGGTTGTCCCGTGCTCTATTATTATAACACTTTATTTGTGGTGGCCAGATCACAGCCCAGAAAGATGTTTTCAAAAGACGCTGCCAGTGTGTCTGGTGTTAAAACTGTACAGACAAATAAGTCTGAGAGAAAAGCAGCAAAAACTCTGTCTATTGTTGTTGTTAATTCCTTAATTAATCCAATAATGTATCCTTTATTTTATTTCTTTTATCCATGGTTCAAAGTGACGGCTAAACTTATTTTAACTCTGAAGTTAAGGTGTTCATAGTCCCTATGTTTTTATTCCCTAGTTTGACAAACAAGTTAGATATGGTTGTGTTATACTGTTATGTTGTAATTGCCTCTTTCATGTAACACAACTCTTTCATTACTTATCTCTGTGTTGTCATCATAGATACATGTGACGTTGATATTGAATTATTTGGATGGATTGGATTGGAATGACTAGGAGAAGGCTTAAGAAGGCATAAGCTTGTTTTATAAAATACATTGTAGTCATTTTGGGTTGTATATTCCAAATACCAACGTCTGTGGTTGTTTCATCTTATTTAATGATAAAAAGTATGTACGTTTTCTAAAAGCACATTTTGAGGATGTCATAAGTCATTTAACGCTGAGTGCACAAAACATTAAGAACACTTTCTAATATTTAATTGCATCCCCTTTTCCCCCTAGAACAGCTTGTATTCATCAGGGCATGGCCTCTACAAGGTGTCCAAAGTGTTCCACAGGGATGCCGGCCCATATTGACTCCAATGCTTTCCACAGTAGTTTCAAATTGGCTGGATGTTCTGTGGTTGGTGGACCATTTTTATACACGCCGGAAATTGTTGAGCGTAAAAAACCTAACACTGTTGCCTTGACACACTCAAAACCAATTCCCTTGGCACATAGTACCATACCCCTTTCAAGGGCATATACATATTTTGTATTGCAAATTCACCCAGTGCTTCTACACCTGCATTGCTTGCTGTTTAGGGTTTTAGGCTGGGATTCTGTACAGCACTTTGTGACATCAGCTGATGTAAGAAGGGCTTTATAAATACATGTGATTGATTGAATGGCACACATGCACAATCCATGTCTCAATTGTCTTAAGGCTTAAAAATCATTCTTTAACCCTTTCTCCTCACCTTCATCTACACTGATTTAAGTGGATATAACAGGTGACATCAATAAAGGATTAAACTTTTCAAACCTTTCAATTGTTCCGTAAACTCGGTGTATGTTGTTTAACATCGCCCTCTAGTGGCTCAATTGAGACACAACGGCTTCAACAAGTGTAGTAAAAATTTACATTTACATTTAAGTCATTTAGCAGACGCTCTTATCCAGAAATGAACAACACTTCATGATATTAGATAACGTCCAAGTCTAACTCAATGATGTATTATGTAAGTAGTTGATGGTAAAATTTAAGAATATGGATATGAAATTATGGGTAATACTTTATAACTGTGTTCAGTAATAAACAATTTGTAAGGCATTTACAGTTTGCACACCATCTTTTAATCATTACTCCCATGTTAGTCAGCTAGGTATTCTCACTTTTATAAACAATTACTATATGCATTAGTGATAAACACGACAGTGCAGGAGACTGTAGCAGACACTTCAACCTCAACATACTGGGTATGAACTCTACCACTACTCTCACTACATCACTGCTGCAAGGTCAGGGGTCACACCAGAGCAACTCTCAGAAGCCGTTTTCTCTGAACTAAAATAGAGATTGGTAACACTTTATAATAACACCTTGTAAAAAATGTTTTAGAATGGATGAGTAAATAGTTTATTAATAAGTCATTTTTCAATACTCCCAAATTAGTTTTAGGAAGCTAGTTATTCACACATTTATAAACAACTTTTATAGTATGTAATAATGATTTAAAAATTCATGAAATGTTTAATAAATGTCATTATCAACCATTTACTAATCATTAGTAAAGTCCTTTTGCAGACCATAAACACATGGCTTCCTTCAGCACAGACTGTTTCAGAATAAAATGATTCCTTAAACATCCTCTGTGATGTTAAACATCCTCTGTGATGTTAAACATCCTCTGTGATGTTAAACATCCTCTGTTAATACTTTAACAATTGATATGTTCTCGATCATTTTGAGAATTGTCAATTGAAAGAACTGTTGCGTCTGCCATGGTATTTGTCTTTATATATATTTTTATATATATTGTTAAATATATTTCACTGTGACCTGATGCTGCTGACTATCAGGCAGTGTGCAGGCTGTTACTGAGTGAGTGGTGGTGGGGAGGGAGAGGGCCGAGTGTGTTGAGAGCGTGCTGCAGGTGAGCCATGGAGACAGAGCAGCATTCACATACTTGGTGTCAACTTTTTTCCAGTTGTAGGTAGGCTATTTAGATTGTCATTATGGAGACACCTATTTTCAGTCCTTTTTCCATAAAAAATATATTGAACTGATAAAACAGCAACAAAGCCCTGGAAAATTACTTTAGGGGCTCTCGAGCCTTTAGAGTAATTCACTCAGAGATGGTTTAAAGTAAACTGTTTTCTAATGTCAACTTTTCTAATGGAAAAACCATATCAATCTAAGGGTCTTACACATGCTCAGTTCTTGGGTCTCAAGCTTTGCATGAGTTGACATTTGAAATGGAAGTTATGAAATTCCCTTGCCTGCTTGTGTTATGGGAAAAAGTCCACAATGAAACTGGAATTAAATGGTTTTGAGGGCTTTGTCACATGTATACAATGGGCTACCAAAATAATGCTTGATATATTTTAAATAATAAATAACATTTTTATAATTTTATTCATACCATTTCATCCTTCCACTAACTATATTCCCGAGACAAATCTATCATACTGGTTTTCAATGTTCTTATCCCTTGCTTGCTAGCTAGCCAAATACAGTGTTACGGTTTTCGTGTGGTAAAAGAGTCGGACCAAAATGCAGCGTGCAGATTGCGATCCATGTTTAATGAAATAAACGTAAACACGAATCAAATACAAATATGACAAAACAAAGAACGTAATGAACGTAATGAAAACCGAAACAGCTTATACATGTATAAACTAACACAGAGACAGGAACAAGGACACTAAGGACAATCACCCACGAAACACACAAAGAATATGGCTGCCTAAATATGGTTCCGTATCAGAGACAACGATAATCAACTGACTCTGATTGAGAACCGCCTCAGGCAGCCATAGACTAACGCTAGACGTCCCATAAAACCCCAAGACAAAAACACACCACAATAACCCATGTCACACCCTGGCCTGACCGAATAAATGAAGAACAAACATAATATATTTCGACCAGGCCGTGACATACAGCTAACTTACAGTCACATCAAACAGTACAGCCAGAATAATTACAGTAGCTTCATTTGCATTTCTTAAAACTGTTTTCTAGTGACATTTATTGGGACACATTCATAACAAAGAATAAACATAATATATTTCGACCAGGGCGTGACAGAACCACCCCCCTAAGGTGCGGACTCCCGGACGCACATCAAAACAATAGGGAGGGTCCGGGTGGGCATCTGTCCATGGTGGCGGCTCCGGCTCCGGCGCCGGACGTGGAATCCACTCTATAAATGTCTTAGTCCCCTCTCCTCGCGTCCTAGGATAGTCCACCTTCGCCGCCGACCATGGCCTAGTAGTCCCCACCCAGAAACCCACTGGACTGAGGGGCAGCTCGGGACAGAGGGGTAGCTCGGGAAAGAGGGGCAGTTCGGGACAGAGGGGCAGCTCGGGACAGAGGGGCAGCTCGGGACAGAGGGGCAGCTCGGGACAGAGGGGCAGCTCAGCACTGAGGGGAAGCTCGGGACTGAGAGGAAGCCCAGCACTGAGAGGAAGCCCAGCACTGAGAGGAAGCTCAGCACTGAGAGGAAGCTCAGGCAGGTAGTTGGCTCTGGCAGATCCTGGCTGGCTGGCGGATCTGGAAGAGTCTGGTTGACTGGCGGATCTGGAAGAGTCTGGCTGACTGGCGGATCTGGAAGATTCTGGCTGACTGGCAGATCTAACCAGACCATAATATATATATATATATGCCATTTAGCAGACGCTTTTATCCAAAGCGACTTACAGTCATGTGTGCATACATTCTACGTATGGGTGGGTGGTATGGGTGGTCCCGGGAATCGAACCCACTACCCTGGCGTTACAAGCGCCATGCTCTACCAACTGAGCTACAGAAGGATGAATCTGGCTGACTCGCAGATCTGGAAGAGTCTGGCTGACTGGCAGATCTGGAAGAGTCTGGCTGACTGGCAGATCTGGAAGAGTCTGGCTGACTGGCAGATCTGGAAGAGTCTGGCTGACTTGCAGATCTGGAAGAGTCTGGCTGACTGGCGGTCCCGGCAGATACTGGCTGACTGGCGGTTCCGGCAGATCCTGGCTGGCTGGCGGTTCTGGGCAGACTGGCGGCACTGGGCAGACTGGCGGCGCTGGGCAGACTGGCGGCGCTGGGCAGGCTGGCGGTACTGACGGAGCTGGGCAGACTGGCGGCGCTGGGCAGACTGGCGGCACTGCCGGCGCTGGGCAGACTGGCCGCTCTGGCTGCTCCATGCAGGCTGACAGCTCTGGCTGCGCTGTAGAGGAGGAAGGCTCTGGCTGCGCTAAACAGGCGGGAGACTCCAGCAGCGCAGGAGTGGAGGAAGGCTCTGGCTGCGCTAAACAGGCGGGAGACTCCAGCAGCGCAGGAGAGGAGGAAGGCTCTGGCAGCGCTAAACAGGCGGGAGACTCCAGCAGCGCAGGAGAGGAGGAAGGCTCTGGCAGCGCTGAACAGGCGGGAGGCTCCGACAGCGCAGGAGAGGAGGAAGGCTCTGGCTGCGCTAAACAGGCGGGAGACTCCATCAGCGCTGGAGAGGAGAAAGGCTCCGATAGCACTGAACAGGCGGGAGGCTCCGACAGCGCAGGAGAGGAGGAAGGCTCTGGCTGCGCTGAACAGGCGGGAGACTCCATCAGCGCTGGAGAGGAGAAAGGCTCCGATAGCGCTGAACAGGCGGGAGGCTCCGACAGTGCAGGAGAGGAGGAAGGCTCTGGCTGCGCTAAACAGGCGGGAGACTCCGTCAGCGCTGGAGAGGAGAAAGGCTCCGATAGCACTGAACAGGCGGGAGGCTCCGACAGCGCAGGAGAGGAGGAAGGCTCTGGCTGCGCTAAACAGGCGGGAGACTCCAGCAGCGCAGGAGAGGAGGAAGGCTCTGGCAGCGCTAAACAGGCGGGAGACTCCGTCAGCGCTGGAGAGGAGAAAGGCTCCGATAGCACTGAACAGGCGGGAGGCTCTGGCAGTGCAGGAGAGGAGGAAGGCTCTGGCTGCGCTAAACAGGCGAGGCGCACAGTAGGTCTGATGCGTGGTGCTGGCACTGGTGATACTGGGCCGAGGATACGCACAGGAAGCCTGGTGCGGGGAGCTGCCACCGGAGGGCTGGGGTGTGGAGGTGGTACTGGGTAAACCGGACCGTGCAGGCGCACTGGAGCTCTTGAGCACCGAGCCTGCCCAAACTTACCTGGCTCGATGCCTTCTCTAGCCCGGCCGATACGAGAAGCTGGAATATACCGCACCGGGCTATGCACCCGCACTGGGGACACCGTGCGCACCACTGCATAACACGGTGTCTGCCCGGTCTCTCTAGCCCCCCGGTAAGCACAGGGAGTTTGCACAGGTCTCCTACCTGGCGTAGCCCTACTCCCTGTGAGCCCCCCCCAAGATATTTTTGGGGCTGACTCTCGGGCTTCCTAGCCAACTGTGTTCCCTCATATCGCCGGCTCCTATCTCAGGCTGCCTCTGCTCTCCTAAGTGCCTCCACCTGTTCCCATGGGAGGCGATCTCTTCCAGCCAGTATTTCCTCCCATGTGTAGCAACCCTTGCCATCCAATATATCGTCCCATGTCCAGTCCTCATTGAGCCGCTGTTGCTGCCTTTGTTGCTTCTCCTGTGGCTCCTGCCTGTTGACACGCTGCTTGGTCCGTTTGTGGTGGGTGATTCTGTTACGGTTTTCGTGCGGTGAAAGAGAGTCGGACCAAAATGCAGCGTGTAGATTGCGATCCATGTTTAATGAAATAAACGTAAACACGAATCAAATACAAATACGACAAAACAAAGAACGTAATGAACGTAATGAAAACCGAAACAGCCTATATCCTCCTGAATCCCCCCCCACCCCCCCTACTCCCTCTCTGCAGATGACTTCATCAACCATTTTGAAAAGAAGGTCGACGACATCCGATCCTCGTTTGCTAAATCAAACGACACCGCTGGTTCTGCTCACACTGCCTTACCCTGTGCTCTGACCTCTTTCTCCCCTCTCTCTCCAGATGAAATCTCGCGTCTTGTGACGGCCGGCCGCCCAACAACCTGCCCGCTCGACCCTATCCCCTCCTCTCTTCTCCAGACCATTTCCGGAGACCTTCTCCCTTACCTCACCTCGCTCATCAATTTATCCCTGACCGCTGGCTACATCCCTTCCGTCTTCAAGAGAGCGAGAGTTGCACCCCTTCTGAAAAAACCTACACTCGATCCCTCCGATGTTAACAACTACAGACCAGTATCCCTTCTTTCTTTTCTCTCCAAAACTCTTGAACGTGCCGTCCTTGGTCAGCTCTCCCGCTATCTCTCTCAGAATGACCTTCTTGATCCAAATCAGTCAGGTTTCAAGACTAGTCATTCAACTGAGACTGCTCTTCTCTGTATCACGGAGGCGCTCCGCACCGCTAAAGCTAACTCTCTTTCCTCTGCTCTCATCCTTCTAGACCTATCTGCTGCCTTCGATACTGTGAACCATCAGATCCTCCTCTCCACCCTCTCCGAGTTGGGCATCTCCGGCGCGGCCCACGCTTGGATTGCGTCCTACCTGACAGGTCGCTCCTACCAGGTGGCGTGGCGAGAATCTGTCTCCTCACCACGCGGTCTCACCACTGGTGTCCCCCAGGGCTCTGTTCTAGGCCCTCTCCTATTCTCGCTATACACCAAGTCACTTGGCTCTGTCATAACCTCACATGGTCTCTCCTATCATTGCTATGCAGACGACACACAATTAATCTTCTCCTTTCCCCCTTCTGATGACCAGGTGGTGAATCGCATCTCTGCATGTCTGGCAGACATATCAGTGTGGATGACGGATCACCACCTCAAGCTGAACTTCGGCAAGACCTCCCGGGGTCTTGCTCTTCCTCCCGGGGAAGGACTGCCCGTTCCATGATCTCGCCATCACGGTTGACAACTCCATTGTGTCCTCCTCCCAGAGCGCTAAGAACCTTGGCGTGATCCTGGACAACACCCTGTCGTTCTCAACTAACATCAAGGCGGTGGCCCGGTCCTGTAGGTTCATGCTCTACAACATCCGCAGAGTACGACCCTGCCTCACACAGGAAGCGGCGCAGGTCCTAATCCAGGCACTTGTCATCTCCCGTCTGGATTACTGCAACTCGCTGTTGGCTGGGCTCCCTGCCTGTGCCATTAAACCCCTACAACTCATCCAGAACGCCGCAGCCCGTCTAGTGTTCAACCTTCCCAAGTTCTCTCACGTCACCCTGCTCCTCCGCTCTCTCCACTGGCTTCCAGTTGAAGCTCGCATCCGCTACAAGACCATGGTGCTTGCCTACGGAGCTGTGAGGGGAACGGCACCTCAGTACCTCCAGGCTCTGATCAGGCCCTACACCCAAATAAGGGCACTGCGTTCATCCACCTCTGGCCTGCTCGCCTCCCTACCACTGAGGAAGTACAGTTCCCGCTCAGCCCAGTCAAAACTGTTCGCTGCTCTGGCTCCCCAATGGTGGAACAAACTCCCTCACGACGCCAGGACAGCGGAGTCAATCACCACCTTCCGGAGACACCTGAAACCCCACCTCTTTAAGGAATACGTAGGATAGGATAAAGTAATCCTTCTCACCCCCCCCCCCCCTTAAAATATTTAGATGCACTATTGTAAAGTGGCTGTTCCACTGGATGTCATAAGGTGAATGCACCAATTTGTAAGTCGCTCTGGATAAGAGCGTCTGCTAAATGACTTAAATGTAAATGTAAATGTCTATACTTGTATAAACTAACACAGAGACAGGAACAAGGACACTAAGGACAATCACCCACGAAACACACAAAGAATATGGCTGCCTAAATATGGTTCCCAATCAGAGACAACGATAATCACCTGACTCTGACTGAGAACCGCCTCAGGCAGCCATAGACTAACGCTAGACGTCCCACAAAACCCCAAGACAAAAACACACCACAATAACCCATGTCACACCCTGGCCTGACCGAATAAATGAAGAATAAACATAATATATTTCGACCAGGCCGTGACATACAGCTAACTTACAGTCACATCAAACAGTGCAGCCAGAATAATGACAGTAGCTACATTTGCAGTTCTTTAAACTGTTTTCTAGTGACATTTATTTGGACACATTCATAACAATGGGCTAATGATGCACAATTTCGCCTGCAAGAGAAAATGTGCTCTCTCGTCAGGACATTGTTGTTCAGAGGAGCTAGCCAACAACACATCTAACACAATCACTTCAAATTGAAGCTGGAAACACCTCAAAATAGCTGCATTTAGTTTGGATTTACTTGTTTTCTTTTGACATTTCTTATCCATAAAAATGTGGCAGATTCATGATTTCGACTGGCTGAGAAAAGTTCTCTGCCTTTTCCCGACTCCCAACACGTTCATCACTATGGGACAACTGGAAATAGAATTTCAGTATTGGAACAATGTTGGAAATGTCGGAAAGATAGCCAGCAAGGCTGATACAAATCTCTGCTTGCTCTACATGATTTTCATAGTGGTAATCCAGTTTATAAATTGCCTTGCTGGGCTGATGAGACAGTGGATTTCACACTGGAACAGAGCAAATAGGCAATTCAATGGCATAGCATTAGCCGGTAATAACTTGTGGAAAAGACAGACTGGAATGGGGTTTTAACCAATCAGCATCCAGGATTAGACCCATCCGTTGTTCATTTCTATGCCATTGTAGGCTACTGTAGCCTACCATTTCATACAATAATTATGTTGAAATGATGGTATTGCTGGAGCAGTTGTGTAAAGTACTTTTGTAAAAATACTACATAAGTCATTTTGTGGGCTATCTGTACTTTAAGTTACTTTTTATATTTTGGACAACTTTTGCTTTTACTTCACTACATTCCACAAGAAAATAATGTACTTTTTACTCCATACATTTTCCCTGACACTCGTAGCAGGACAGGAACATGGTCCAATTCATGCACTTACCAGGAGAACATCCCTGGTCATCCCTACCGTCTCTGATCTGACGGACTGATTAAACACACATGGTTCATTTGTAAAGGATGTCTGAGTGTTGGAATCTGCCTCCGGCTGTCCATAAATAACAATATAAAAATGTCCTTATGTTTAATATATGGAATTTGAAATTATTTATACTTTTAATTTAGATACTTCTAGGAATTGCATATACGTTTGATACTTAAGCATATTTAAAACCAAATACTTTTAGACATTTACTGGAGTAGTATTTTACTGAATAACCATTTATTTTACTTGAGTAATTTTCTATTAACTTCTTACGGTATAGGGGGCAGCATATTCACTTTTGGATAAAACGGGTGCCCAATTTCAACTTCCTGCTACTCATGCCAAGAATATAAGATATGCATGTTATTAGTAGATTTGGATGGAAAACACTCTGAAGTTTTTGAAACTGTTTGAATCATGTCTGTGAGTATAACAGAACTTATGTAGCAGGCAAAACCCAGAGGACTAACCGTTCAGAATTATTTTTGAGGTCTCTGTCTGTTTGGTGAGTTCTCATTGGGAAACGATATTTCTTAGGAACTTGTTTTCCTAGCGCTTCCACTGGATGTCACCAGTCATTGGAATTTGGTTGAGGTTATTCCCTTGTGCAATGAAGAAGTACGGCCATCTAGGAACTACGTAACACCGTTGAGAGTTACTCAAGACTTGAAAAGCAGCTTGGTTTGTTGTCTTCCTGTGTTGAACACAGATAGACCCGTCTTCGGGGGTGATCTGCCGGGCAATGGGATGACAACCCAACTCGGGATGATGAGGGCTTTTAGCAGGTGGAATAGTGGGGACCAATTGGAGGTTTACTTAAGTAGAAATGCAAATATCATGGTACAGCTATATCGACACTCAATCATCATATTAATTTTTAATGGTACGTTTACAGACATATATTTTTGATAAATAGAATTGAAATGTGTGTCTCATTATGGTAAGTGGTGAAATAAGTATAGCCAGTTACAATTGTAATGGCTTAGCAGATAAGAAAAGACGATCAGTATTTACCTGGCTAAAAGAGAAGGAATATAATATCTATTGTTTACAGGAAACTCATTCAACAATTTTAGATTAAGTTTTGTGGACAACGGACCGGGGGTAGAGGGGGGATGTATTTCTCCCAAGGGCAAAGGAATTCAAAAGGGGTGATGCTATTAATTAACAGTAATTTTGATCCAAATGTGCAAATTGTTCAAACAGATCATCAAGGTTGATGGATTATTTTAAACATGTTATTGGACAATAAACAGATAAAGATGATCCAAGCTTCTTTGAAAATATATATAAGAATTTACTAACTCTACAAGCAACACTAGACTCTATTATTAAGATGGGACATTTTAATACGGTCTTAAATACCTCTATGGACCGGAAAGGAAATCACACTACAAACTATCTTCCTCAGGCACTTAAAACCTCTTAGAGATCGGACTACTTTTTTCAAAATTCTGTTAAAAATCGCGCAACATTTCAACGTCCTGCTACTCATGCCAGGAATATAGTAGATGCATATGATTAGTATGTGTGCATAGAAGACACTCTGAAGTTTCTAGAACTGGTTCAATGGTGTCTGTGACTGTAACAGAACGAGTTCCGTGGTCAAAATCGCAAGGAAACCTGATCACAAAATTGACAAAGAAAAAATCCATTCGCCAGGCTCGGTATTGTCTATGGCTTGCCATAAATGATGGGAGTGAGCTTGCAATTCCTACAGCTTCCACACGATGTCGCCAGTGTTGTGATTACCAGGGTCCTTTATTCTTGGTCAGATTAGTCAATGGCACATTCTGTCCTCAGGTGCGCAGCTGGAAAAAATGTCCGTGAGGAAATGTACTTAGTTTTGAAAACTTCTAGCTATTGAATACAGATCGCTCCGTGATCAATTTGATCACTTATTAACGTTTAATAATACCTAAGGTTGGATTACAGAAGTAGTTTGAAGTGTTTTGTCAAAGTTTATAGGCAACTTTTTTAATTTAAAAAAAATATCGTTGCGTTTAAAAACAGTGTTTTTCCTGGATCTGACGGTCTTCATAAATGGACATTTTGGGTATACAAGGACCAATTTAATCGAAAAAAAGATGCAATTGTGATGTTTATGGGACATATAGGAGTGCCAACAAAGAAGCTCGTCAAAGGTAATGAATGTTTTATATTTTATTTCTGCGTTTTGTATAGCGCCGGCTACGCTAATTCCTTTGTTTACGTCCCCTTCTGGTATTTCGGGGTGTTGCATGCTATCAGATAATAGCTTCTCATGCTTTTGCCGAAAAGCATTTTACAAATCTGACTCGTTGGCTAGATTCACAACGAGTGTAGCTTGAATTGAGTACCCTGCATGTGAGTTTTAATGAACGTTTGAGTGTTAACGAGTGCTATTAGCATTTGGCGTAGCGCATTTGCATTTATTGTTGGCAAGGTGGGGCGATTGCGTCTCGGGTGGGCCAGAGAGGTTAAGGAAATCATGAATGTCATGGATATATTTGAATTAGTGGATATATGGAGGCTTAAATTCCCTGACTTAGTGAGATATACATGGTGGAGGCTTAATCAAGCTAGTCGTCTTGACGACTTTCTTATGCCATTCTCTCTGGCACCAAAAGATAAAAAAGTGTTGATAGGGGACAGAATGCGGTCAGATCATTACAGAATTGGCATATATATATTACTCTTAGGATATTGGAAATTTAATCAAACCCTTCTAGATGATAAATTGTTTAGAACTCGGACAGAAGAATTTATAACTGACTTTTTCAGACATAACATAGGTATTGAATGGGACACGTAGGTACTGTATGGGACACCTTTAAATGTGCATTTAGAGGCCATGCAATTCAGTACTCATCTATAAAACAAACTCAATTTAGATCCGAAGAGTCCATATTAAAACCTGTTGAGGCGTTCCCCTCAGGGAACACCACCCCCGCTCCCCCCCCGCTCAGCTGAAAAGGTGGCGCAGGGAATGCAAAAATATTCTTTAGAAATATTTAATCTCCACACATTAACAAGTCCAATACCTCAAATGAAAGATAAACACCGTGTTCATCCACCCACCACCAAATCAAAGAAAAAACTTAGCCATTTTTTCCAGCCAAAGATAAAATCACAAAAGCAGGTTTAGAAATAAAATCAATCACTAACCTCTTGAAAATCTTCATCAGATGACAGTCATATGACATGTTACACAGTACATTTATGTTTTGTTCGCAATATTGACACCATGTTCAGAAATAATAATAATATCTGGAGGAATTATAGAAAGCTACGCCAGATAACAGAAATACTCATCATAAACATTGACTAAAGATACATGTTCTACATATAATTAAATATACACTGGTTCTTAATGCAACCGCTGTGTCACATTTTTTTTACGTTACGGAAAAAGCCTAACATGCAATAATCTGAGACGGCGCTCAGACGTAACAATATTTCTCCTCCATGTTGGAGTCAACAGAAACACAAAATTACCACATAAATATTCCATTACCTTTGATGATCTTTCATCAGAATGTAGTGCAAGGAGTCCTAGTTCCACAATAAATCATTGTTTTGTTCCATAATGCTCAATTCTAGTGTCCAAGTAGCAGCATTTGCTATCACTTTCAGCTCACGTGCCCAAAAACTGACTTCTGGTCCAGGATAACTTGCATGAAAACTTCCAAAAGACATATTACAGGTCGAAAAAACTGGTCAAACTAAGTGCAGAATCTTCCGGATGTTATAATCATATATATCCAATAACGTTCCAACCGGATCATTCGTTTTCATCTAGGGCTGATTGGAACAGCCTTGGCACTCACAGAGAAATGTGCCACAACAAAATGGCATTCTCTTGCGACACCGACTATTTTCCCTCCCATTAGGTCAAAGTTCACAGCAAATGCTCCATTAAACTTTCTACTGAATGAGGACATCTAGTGGAAGACTTAGGAAGTGGGAAGTGTTTCCAGATCCATAACTTCTTGGGAAGGGAGGGGGCGATGACGTCAAAGTTGCCCCAACTTTCAGAATTTCAAAACTTGTTTGGAAGATTCCTGCCCTATGAGTTATGTTATACTCACAGACATAATTCAAACGGTTTTAGAAACTTCAGAGTGTTTTCTATCCAATAGTAATAATAATATCCATATATTAGCAATTTAGGACAGAGTTTGATGCAGTTCACTATCGGCACGCAATTCATCCAAAGTGAAAATACTGCTCCCAATCTCCAACAGGTTTTAACAAAGGGAATTATAATATATAATAATAATATAATAATAATAATTTTGAATGACAAATAGTAGGCACAGAATAAGTTAGAAAAAAACTAAAAGAAATGGATGAACATGTTATTTTCCACCATAATTTGCAAATAAAAAAATCCTACAATGTGATTTTCTGGATTGTCTGGATTTTTTTTCTTCTAATTTCGTCTGTCATAGTTGAAGTGTACATATGATGAAAATTACAGGCCTCTCTCATCTTTTTAAGTCGGAGAACTTGCACAATTGGTGGCTTACTAAATACTTTTTTGCCCCACTGTATATAAAGATCCAGTTCATTAAAAAAATTGGAGGCCTCATACACTTCAGTTTTGTGATGCAAAAATCATAGCAAAATGCTTGGCGCATTGAATTTATAAAAGTATTGTCAGATATTATTCATCCTCATCAGACAGGTTTTTTTTACATGGATGATACATTGGATATAATATAAAACAAGTAATGGAAACAATAGAATACTATGAAATATCGGGGGACCAGGCCTGATTTTTATAGCTGATTTTGAAAAGGATTTTGATAAAGTACGACTGGAAAAAGTACGACTGGAGCATGCACAGACCAGCTGTCTGGTGTGTTAACGGATATATTCAATCAATCCTTATCCCAGTCTGCTGTTCCCACATGCTTCAAGAGGGCCACCATTGTCCCTGTTCCCAGGAAAGCTAAGGTAACTGAGCTAAACAACTACCGCCCCGTAGCACTCACTTCCGTCATCATGATGGTGCTTTGAGAGACTAGTCAAGGACCATATCACCTCCACCCTACCTGACACCCTAGACCCACTCCAATTTGCTTACCGCCCAAATAGGTCCACAGACGATGCAATCTCAACCACACTGCACACTGCCCTAACCCATCTGGACAAGAGGAATACCTATGTGAGAATGCTGTTCATTGAACTACAGCTCGGCATTCAACACCATAGTACCCTCCAAGCTCGTCATCAAGCTCGAGACCCTGGGTCTCGACCCCGCCCTGTGTAACTGGGTACTGGACTTCCTGACGGACCGCCCCCAGGTGGTGAGGGTAGGCAACAACATCTCCTCCCCGCTGATCCTCAACACTGGGGCCCCACAAGGGTGCGTTCTGAGCCCTCTCCTGTACTCCCTGTTCACCCACGACTACGTGGCCACGCACGCCTCCAACTCAATCATCAAGTTTGCGGACGACACAACAGTGGTAGGCTTGATTACCAACAACGACGAGATGGCCTACAGGGAGGAGGTGAGGGACCTCGGAGTGTGGTGCAAGGAAAATAACCTCACACTCAACGTCAACAAAACTAAGGAGATGATTGTGGACTTCAGGAAGCAGCAGAGGGAACACCTCCCTATCCACATCGATGGAACAGTAGTGGAGAGGGTAGCAAGTTTTAAGTTCCTCGGCATACACATCACAGTTGTCTTAATTGGTCCACCCACACAGACAACATCGTGAAGAAGGCGCAGCAGCGCCTCTTCAACCTCAGGAGGCTGAAGAAATTTGGCTTGTCACCAAAAGCACTCACAAACTTCTACAGATGCACAATCGAGAGCATCCTGGCGGGCTGTATCACCGCCTGGTACGGCAACTGCTCCGCCCTCAACCGTAAGGCTCTCCAGAGGGTAGTGAGGTCTGCACAACGCATCACCGGGGGCAAACTACCTGCCCTCCAGGACACCTACACCACCCGATGTTACAGGAAGGCCATAAAGATCATCAAGGACAACAACCACCCCAGCCACTGCCTGTTCACCCCGCTATCATCCAGAAGGCGAGGTCAGTACAGGTGCATCAAAGCTGGGACCGAGAGACTGAAAAACAGCTTCTATCTCAAGGCCATCAGCCTGTTAAACAGCCACCACTAACATTGAGTGGCTGCTGCCAACACACTGACACTGACTCAACTCCAGCCACTTTAATAATGGGAATTGATGGGAAATGATGGAAATATATCACTAGCCACTTTAAACAATGCTACCTTATATAATGTTACTTACCCTACATTATTAATCTCATATGCATACGTATATACTGTACTCTATATCATCGACTGCATCCTTATGTAATACATGTATCACTAGCCACTTTAACTATGCCACTTTGTTTACATACTCATCTCATATGTATATACTGTACTCGATACCATCTACTGTATCTTGCCTATGCTGCTCTCTACCATCACTCATTCATATATCCTTATGTACATATTCTTTATCCCCTTACACTGTGTATAAGACAGTAGTTTTGGAATTGTTAGTTAGATTACTTGTTGGTTATTACTGCATTGTCGGAACTAGAAGCACAAGCATTTCGCTACACTCGCATTAACATCTGCTAACCATGTGTATGTGACAAATAAAATTTGATTTGATTTGAGGGGGGCACACTCTTGACACAAACTGCTACAGACCTATATCTATCCTACCCTGCCTTTCTAAGGTCTTCGAAAGCCAAGTCAACAAACAGATTACCGACCATTTAGAATCCCACCATACCTTCCTCGCTTTGCAGTCTGGTTTCAGAGCTGCTCATGGGTGCACCTCAGCCACGCTCAAGGTCCTAAACAATATCTTAACCGCCATCGATAAGAAATAATACTGTGCAGCCATATTCATTGAACTGGCCAAGGCCTTCGACTCTGTCAATCACCACATCCTTATCGGCAGACTCGATAGCCTTGGTTTCTCAAATGATTGCCTCGCCTGGTTCACCGACTATTTCTCTGATAGTGTTCAGTGTGTTAAATCGGAGGGCCTGTTGTCCGGGCCTCTGGCAGTCTCTATGGGGGTGCCACAGGGTTCAATTCTTGGACCGACTCTCTTCTCTGTATAGATCAATGATGTCGCTCTTGCTGCTGATGAGTCTCTGATCCACCTCTACGCAGACGACACCATTCTGTATTATTCTGTCCCTTCTTTGGACTGTGTTAATTTGAACCACCAACCCCGGATCTGGTGTATTTCTCATTAGCAACGCTGAATAGCATAGCGCAACAGTCAAATAATATTACTAGAAAATATTCATATTCATGAAATCACAAGTGCAATATAGCAAAACACTTTTGTTAATCACCCTGTCGTCTCAGATTTTGAAATTGTGCTTTACAGCGAAAGCAATACAAGCGTTTGTGTAAGTTTATCCATAGCCTTATCCTTATCCATGGCATTATGTACACTTAGCATCAGTAAGCTTGGTCACGAAAATCAGAAAAGCAATCAAATGAACCGTTTACCTTTGATGATCTTTGGAGGTTTTCACTCACGAGACGCCCAGTTACACAGCAAATGTTCCTTTTGTTCCATAAGATTATTTTTATACCCAAAATACCTCTGTTTGTTTGTCACATTATGCTCAGAAATCCACCAGAAAAAGCGGTCACGACAACGCAGACGGAAATTCCAAATAGTCTTCATAATGTCCACAGAAACATGTCAAAAGTTTTTTATAATCATTCCTCAGGTAGTTTTTAAAATATATATTCGATAATATATCAACCGAGTCTGTAGCTTTTTCCATAACAGCGGGAGGAACAATGGCCGCTTCACTCAATTGCGCACAGCTCACTCTGAGAGCCCCCACCTGTCCACTTACGCAATGTGGTCGATCACGCTCATTCTTCAAACTAAAAGCCTGAAACTATGTCTAAATACTGTTGACACCTTAGGGAAGCCATAGAAAAAGGAATCTGGTTGATATCCCTTTAAATGGGCAATAGCGATCCACAGGGGTTTCAAAATAAGAGTCACTTCCTGATTGGATTTTTCTCAGGCTTTCGCCTGCAATATCAGTTCTGTTATACTCACAGACAATATTTTTACAGTTCTGGACACTTTACAGTGTTGTCTATCCTAATATGTCAATTATATGCATATTCTAGCATCTGGTCCTTAGAAATAGGCCGTTTACTTTGGGAATGTTATTTTTCCAAATGTAAAAATAGTGCCCCCTAGCTTCAAGATTTTATCAACTCTACAGACGAGCTTCAATGCCATACAACTCTCCTTCCTTGGCCTCCATTTTGCTCTTATATACAATAATACTAAACGGATGCTCTTCAACCGATCGCTGCCTGCACGTGCCCACCCGTCCAACAGCACTACTCTGGACGGTTCTTTCTTAGAATATGTGGACAACTACAAATACCTAGGTGTCTGGTTAGACTGTAAACTCTCCTTCCAGACTCACATCAAACATCTCCAATCCAAAGTTAAATCTAGAATTGGCTTCCTATTTCACAACAAAGCCTCTTTCACTCATGCAGCCAAACATACCCTTGTAAACCTGACCATCCTCTCGATCCTCGACTTCGGCGACGTCATTTACAAAATAGCCTCCAATACCCTACTCAATAAATTGGATGCAGTGTATCACATTGTCATCCGTTTTGTCACCAAAGCCCCATATACTTCCCACCACTGCGACCTGTACACTCTCGTTGGCTGGTCCTCGCTTCATACTCGTCGCCAAACCCACTGGCTCCAGGTCATCTACAAGAGCCTGCTAGGTAAAGTCCCCCCTTATCTCACCTCGCTGGTCACCATAGCAGCACCCACCTGTAGCACGCGCTCCAGCAGGTATATCTCTCTGGTCACCCCCAAAAACAATTTTTACTTTGGCCACGTCTCCTTCCAGCTCTCTGCTGCCAATGACTGGAACGAACTGCAAAAATCTCTCAAACTGGAAACACTTATCCCCCTCACTAGCTTTAAGCACCAGCTGTCAGAGCAGCTCACAGATTACTGCACCTGTACATAGCCCATCTATAATTTAGCCCAAACAACTACCTCTCCTGTACATAGCCCATCTATAATTTAGCCCAAACAACTACCTCAACCCACTGCTGTATTTATTTAATTATTTTGCTCCTTTGCACCCCCATTATTTCATTATCTCTACTTTGCACATTCTTCCACTGCAAATCTACCATTCCAGTGTTTATTTAAAAACATTTTTTTTTTACATGCTATATTGTACGTACTTCGCCACCATGGCCTTTTTTGCTTTTACCTCCCTTATCTCACCTCATTTGCTCACATTGTATATACCGGTTCTCTTATTTGTCTACTGTATTATTGACTGTATGTTTGATTTACTCCATGTGTAACTCTGTTTTGTTGTACATGTCGAACTGCTTTGCTTTATCTTGGCCAGGTCGCAGTTGTAAATGAGAACTTGATCTCAACTTGCCTACCTGGGTAAATAAAGGTGAAATAAAAAATAAAATAAAACACATGGGTGAGTGCTCAGTCCCCTCTTGTACTTCCTGTTCACTCATGACTGTATGGCCAGGCACGACTCCAACACCATCATTACATTTGCCTGATGACACAACAGTGGTAGGCCTGATAACCGACAATGATGAGACCTGGACGTGTGTTGCCTGGATAATAACCTCTCTGTCAACATGATCAAGACAAAGGAGATTATTGTGGACTACAGGAATAGAAGGACTGAGCACACCCCCATTCTCATTGATGGGGCTGTAGTGGAGCAGGTTAAGAGCTTGATGTTCCTTAGTGTCCACGTCACCAACAAACTATAAAGATCCAAACACTCCAAGACAATCATGAAGAGGGCACCACAAAGCTTATCCCCCCTCAGGAGACTGAACATTTTTAGCATGGGTCCTCAGATTATCAAAAGGTTCTACAGCTGCACCATTGAGAGCATCCTGACTGGTTGCACCATTGCCTGGTATGGCAACTACTCTGCATCTGACTGAAGGCACTACAGAGGGTAGTGCATACGGCCCAGTACATCACTGGGGCCACTCTTCCTACCACCCAAGACTTCTATATTAGGAAGGTGTCAGAGAAAGGCCCTAAACTTGTCAAAGACTCCAGCCACCCTAGTAATAATAAGAATAATAATATATGCCATTTAGCAGACGCTTTTATCCAAAGCAACTTACAGTCATGTGTGCATACATTCTACGTATGGGTGGTCCCGGGGATCGAACCCACTACCCTGGCGTTACAAGCGCCATGCTCTACCAACTGAGCTCATAGACTGTTCTCTTTGCAAGCGCACGGCAAGCGGTACCGGATCGCCAAGTCTAGGTCCAAAAGGCTTCTCAACAGCTTCTACCCCCAAACCATAAGACTCTTGAATAGCTATTCAAATGGGTACCCAGACTATTTGCATTGTCCCCTCACCACTTTTACGCTGCTGTTATTCTCTGTTTATTATCTATGCATAGTTGCTTTTGAGGAGATCTGCATAGAGGATTGGGCTAAAATACCAGTAACAGTGTGTGAAAACCTTGTGAAGACTTCCAGAAAATGTTTGACCTCTGTCATTGCCAACAAAGGGTATATAACAAAGTATTGAGATAAACTTTTGTTATTGACCAAATACTTATTTTCCACCATAATTTGCAAATTAATTAATTAAAAATCCTACAATGTGATATTCTCATTTTGTCTGTCATAGTTGAAGTGTACCTATGATGAAAATTACAGGCCTCTCTCTTCTTTTTAAGTGGGAGAACTTGCACAATTGGTGGCTGACTAAATACTTTTTTGCCCCACTGTACATTGAATTTGTACCGGAACCCCCGTATATAGCCTCTCTATTGATATTTTACTGCTGCTCTTTAATAATTATTTGTTATTTCTATTTTTTACTTAACAATAATTTTTCTTAGAACTGTCTTGTTGGTTATGGGCTTGTAAGTTCTGTATCAGGTGGAACATCCCAGCCTGGGTATGTATTTGCAAAGGATGTCTGCAGGTGAGATGATTTGAAAGCCATTTGAATCTCTGCAGTAACATACAGTTCAGACTGCAATGTGACAATTTTAGGTTGTTCTAAATTCAATAGCGCAAATGCCACAATATCTGTTATTTCGTATGTATTTTCAAACACTTGCACAGAGGTAAACTATTTTGTGCCTGTCTTTAGCTTCATGATTTAACAAGTCCAACGGATTTTCCACAATCATGAACATTTACTAAGATGGTCACTTCTGTCCTAAAGAGTAATCTCGAGCTTAATGGCAAGAAGGTAGATCTATCATCAAAAAGAGAACATACGAAACCTGGAAGGCCATGGAAGGCCAGTGTGGAAGAGGCAATGTCTGAGGTCCTCACAGCTTGACACAGGGATTTGGTGGTGTCGGGTTACAATAGGCCACTGAAAATGAGGACAATGCTGCTTTCTCTATGCAAAATAAATGATATATAAGAAAAGTAAACATGGTCTTTTAATATTGCATAGTAAACCTTTAATAATTGTAATATTTATGCATTTCTGTACTAAAGATTTAGAAGAAAATAAAAGGTTTGAATGAAATGTGTATTTACCTTCATTGAATGATCTCTCTCTCTCTCTCTCTCTCTCTCTCTCTCTCTCTCTCTCTCTCTCTCTCTCTCTCTCTCTCTCTCTCTCTCTCTCTCTCTCTCTCTCTCTCTCTCTCTCTCTCTCTCTCTCTCTCTCTCTCTCTCTCTCTCTCTCTCTCTCTCTCTCTCTCTCTCTCTCTCTCTCTCTCTCTCTCTCTCTCTCTCTCTCTCTCTCTCTCCCTCTCTCTCCCTCTCCCTCTCTCTCTCTCTCTCTCTCTCTCTCTCTCTCTCTCTCTCTCTCTCTCTCTCTCTCTCCCCCTCCCCTCTCTCTCTCTCTCTCTCTCTCTCTCTCTCTCTCTCTCTCTCTCTCTCTCTCTCTCTCTCTCTCTCTCTCTCTCTCCTCCCTCCCTCTCTCTCAAACAATTCATTGTTTGGGGTGTGTTTGTTCGTGTGTGTCTGAGGCCAATCTGTATGGTTGGAGTCAGGTTACAAGCTATGGGTGTTACAAGCAGAGAGAGAACTGTGATCAAGGGGCAAAATAAAAGAATAATAAACAGCCTTTCCTACAAATGTGTTTTAACATTTAAATATTTATTGGGAATTAAAATGTAGTATTGTTTAATGGTAAATTAAACATTTGTTGTATAGTTTAGTATAGCACAGTAAATGTTAATAATAGTAATATGTATGCATTTCTGTACTAAAAATGTGGAAGAAAAAGAAAACGATTTGAAAAGAAAATGTAATTTACCTTTAATGAAATCTCTGTCTGTCTACCGATCTGTTTATGTCTCTCTCTATCTCTCTACACAAGATAAATTGGTTTGTTTGTTGTTTGTTGTGTAGTGTTTCTTTGAAACATCTGTTTATTTAAAACCTGTTTTATTAATGATCATTTATCAATTATAAATATTTTTATGGTTAAATGGTTAGGGGTGATGGTCGGATTTGAGCTTATCGTCGAAGAAATGAGCTTTACACAGAGGCATGTACTCTGGAGCAGGAACAATTTGGAGGTGGAGGGCCAGTCATGGTCTGGGGCGGTGTGTCACAGCTTCATCGGACTGAGCTTGTTGTCATTGAAGGCAATCTCAACGCTGTGTATTACAGGGAAGACGTCCTCCTCCCTCATGTGGTACCCTTCCTGCAGGCTCATCCTGACATGACCCTCCAGCATGACAATGCCATCAGCCATACTGCTCATTCTTTGCGTGATTTCCTGCAAGACAGGAATGTCAGTGTTCTGCCATGGCCAGCAAAGAGCCTGGATCTCAATCCCATTGAGCACGTCTGGGACCTGTTGGATCGGAGGGTGAGAGCTTGGGCCAGTCCCCCCCAGAAATGTCAGCGAACTTGCAGGTGCCTTGGCGGAAGAGTGGGGTAACATCTCACAGCAAGAACTGGCAAATCTGGTGGAGTCCATGAGGAGGAGAAGCACTACAGTACTGTCCACTCCAGATACTGACTGTTACTTTTTATTTTGACACCCCCCCCCCTCCCCCTTTGTTCAGGGACACATTATTGCATTTCTGTTAGTCACATGTCTGTGGATCTTGATCACTTTATGTCCAGACAAATATTTACACATGTTAAGTTTGCTGACAATAAATACAGTTGACAGTGAGAGGACGTTCATTTATTTATTTTATTTTTTTATTTTTTTCATCACAGCACCAGTCTCCGCAGGAGGCCTTTTGTCATTTGGGAGGCCGTCATTTTAAATAAGAATTTGTTATTAATTGATTGGCCTAGTTAAATAAAGGTTAAATACAAAATATGATAAAGAGAAACAAATCTCCAATGCCTCATCAAAACATGGAAACACATCACAACACAGGAGTCACTCAGGGCAAAATGCACCACATGTTCTTCCAGGCTCAAGACACAACACAGGAGTCACTCAGGGCAAAATGCACCACATGTTCTTCCAGGTTCAAGATGGAGGATGAAAAGGCAACATTACTGCTCAAAGCTGAGACATTGAAAAGATGACAAGCATTGACAAGCAGAGGAATTGGTGATTGAAACTGAAATGTTGGCTGACAGTGCTAAGTTGAATGCATTCAATAAGTATAAAGCCACAAATAATATTAAGTGATAGAATGAATGATTACCTGAATGCAATGGGAAGGCCTGAGGATACCTTGGGGAAGGATAAACAAAGCAAAACTTTCCCCACCACCACTCAGATCGTTAAAGGACTCCATAGCACACAACCACACACCATGGCTGAACTGGGATCTCCATTGTTCACTATGTCTGCTCATACTGCACAGGGACAGGGTCAAATAAGTATATTGCAGCAAAGTGCTACCACAACATACCGCTCTGTTCATCGTAGGTCAACTAACACACAGGCAGAGCCTGTTTTAAGACCGAAATATAGTCCTCTGCAATTTCCAACTGGGGGAGAAAGGCCTATCAACCCAGACATACATGGTGGAACTGAAAACATGGACAGTATTGTCAACATTATGCTTCTCCAAAATGAATTGCTAAAATGTTGGTAATGCAAAAGTTGTCCTCATTACCACATCATAGTTGTGACCAACTACACTACAGGTTATTTGTAATTGCCTTGAAGGCAGGAGTGAGAACAGCAAAGACAGGCTGTACTTTTTAGAGCAATTCACCGTAGTACAACCAAGACCTCTAGTCCGCAGTTGTCAACATATGGAGGCTGACAGACAATACGCAGAAGACAAAAAGCTTCTGAAAAAACACTTTGGAGACTAGTATAAAATTGCCAAAGCTTAAATTTAGAAAGCTCTCAGCAGCTCCAATCCATCAAGGTTGAAGATTCAAAACTTTACAAACCTTTGCAGTTTTCTTCACTGGATGTTGCAACTCTATGGATTATGTTCACTGTATGGAGGAAATGGACAGGAAATGGACAAATATGAGAGCCATGGTCAAAAAGCTGATGTTTAAAGGAAAATGGATAGTGTTGGTTTATGACCTACCGGAGTGAAATGGCAGGAGGGACAAGTATTCTGATCTGGTTAACTCTGTTGAATGCCGAGCCAGGATAAACCCCCACAGTAGCAGTGAGGGGAGGTTCAGGGCCTGTGAGTAGGCCAAGTGTTCTGAACACTTAATGTGTTAGAAAAGTAAAAGTTATTTAGTAAAGTTTTTTTTTTGAGTAAAGGAATAATGTAAGAGGTTACTTTTAAAAATGCAGTAATAATAATATAGTTACTTTCTCAAGTAAAACATGCCCTACGTTTCTGAAAACATTTCCCCAGTATTTCCATGAGCTGATCTCGACTTGTTTCTGCATTTAGTTCTCAAGGCCAGTCGATGAGAATGGGGGCGTGCTCGGTCGTCCTTTTCCTGTAGTCAACAATCATCTCCTTTGTCTTGATCACAGTGAGGGAGAGGTTGTTATGGTACTGGTAGTGGTCTTGTGGTGCCAAATGTATTTTCCATTGATTGAATGTTAGGATATTCGTGATCGTAGTTCATTAATTTTGTTATCCAATGATTCTACGTTGGCAAATAGGACTGATGGTAGAGTCAGATTACCCACTCGCGTCGGATTCTTACATGGCACCCCGACTTACATCCCCAAAATCTCTGTCCCTTTCTCATGCGAATCTCTGGGATTTGGGCCTTGTCGGGTGTCTGAGTTAAATCCTTTGAGTATGAAAAAAATCCTCGTCCAGTACGAGGTGAATTGTTGGTCATAAGAGACTGTGGCAGAAACATTATGTACTAAATAAGTTACAAATAGAACGAAAAAGAAACACAATAGCACAATTGGTTAGGAGGCCTTAAACGGCAGCCATCTCCTCCGTCACCATTATCACACTCTGGCTGAAAAAGGTTGTTGAGACAGCTGTGTGTGAAAATCTTCACTGTTGAATTAAAGACTACAATTAAAGACTACACAAATACTTTACTAATGATTATTAATTGGTTTATAAGGACATTTATTAAACATCTTATGAATGATCTTACAAATCATTATTACAAGTTGTTTTATTATAAAAGTTGTTTATGAATGTTTGAATGACTAGCTCAGGTCAGGGGTCACACCAGAGCAGCTCTCCCAGATGCTGTTGAGTCTGAATGAATATTGAGATTAGTAATACTCTATAATAGCACTTTGTAATAAACATTTTCGAATGGATGGGTAAATAGTTTATAGAGGGCATTTATCATTACTGAGGAAGAAACAGCTACATTTTCAAACCTTTTTACTGCAGTGTTTTACACCCACTGGGCACAAACTGGTTGTATCAATGTATCAAACACATCTGGGCGATGATAAATGTTTGATGAATAAACTATTTACTAATGCATTCTAAAATGTTTATTACAAAGTGCTATTATAAAGTCTTACTAATCTCTATATTAATTCAGACTCAACAGCATCTGACAGAGCTGATCTGGTGTGACCCCTGACCTGGCAGCAGTGATGTAGTGAGAGTAGTGGTAGTGTTCATAACCAGTATGTTGAGCTTGAAGTGTCTGCTGTGGTCTCCTGCATTATTGTGTTTAATCATTAATGCATATAGTAGTAATTTATAAATGTGAGAATACCAAGCTGACTAACATTTAACTAATGTTTAATATTTAACTAATGCTTAATATTAATGATAATACATGGTGAACAAACTGTAAATACCTTACAAATGGTTTATTACTGAATGTGTTTATAAAGGGTTACCCATATTTGCATCTTCTTACATTTTACCATCAACTACTACAATACACCATTGAGTGAGACCAGGACGTAATCTGATATCATGCAGTGTTTTACATGTAAACGTTACTGCACTTTTTCAAGGCATTTTGTCCCATATGACCCAATAATAAAAAATCAAATGTATTTATAAAGCCCTTTTTACATCAGCTGATATATGTACAGAAACCCAGCCTAAAACCCCAAACAGCAAAACAATGCAGGTGTAGAACAGAACATGGACAAAATGTTCAAATGTTCAAAAATGACCAGCATGGTCAAATAATAATAACCACAGTAGTTGTCGAGGGTGCAACAAGTCAGCATCTCCAAAGTAAATGTCAGCTGGCTTTTCGTAGCCAATCATTGAGAGTATCTCTACCGCTCCTGCTGTCTCTAGAGAGTTGAAAACAGCAGGTCTGGGACAGGTAGCACGTTTGGTGAACAGGTCAGGGTTCCATAGCCGCAGGCAGAACAGATTAAACTAGAGCAGCAGCACAGCTGATAATTAGAGAGAGCATACTTAAATTCACACAGGACACCGGATAAGACAGGAGAAATACTCCAGATATAACAGATTGACCCTAGCCCCCGGACACATAAACTACTGCAGCATAAATACTGGAGGCTGAGACAGGAGGGGTCAGGAGACACTGTGGCCCCTTCCGATGATACCCCAAACAGGGCCCGAACAGGCAAGCTATAACCCCACCCACTTTGCCAAAGCACAGCCCCCACACCACTAGAGGGATATCTTCAGCCACCAACATACCATCCTGAGACAAGGCCGAGTATAGCCCACAAATATCTCAGCGACGGCACAACTGGAGGGGGGGGCAACAACCCAGACAGGAAGACCACGTCAGCGAATCAACCCACTCAAGTGACGCACCCCTCCTAGGGACTGCATGGAAGAGCAACAGTAAGCCAGTGACCCAGCCCCTGTAATGGGTTAGAGGAAGAGAATCCCAGGGGAGAGAGGGCAACCGGCCAGGCAGAGACAGCAAGGGCGGTTCGTTGCTACAGATCCTTTCCATTCACTTTCACATTCCTGGGCCAGACTACACTCAATCATATGACCTACTAGAGGGTGATGTTAATGAACGTATGGAATGATCCATGACGTCCTCAAAATGTACTTTCATAAATCTTACATACCATTTATCATTAATAACATGCATCAACCAGAGACTTTGTCATTTGGAATATACACCCCAAATTTATTACAATGTCTTTAACAAAACAAGCTAATGCCTTCTTATGCCTTCTCCAAGTCATTCCTTTCCAAACCAGTCAAATCTTTCTGTATCAACATCACATGTATCTATTATGACAACACAGCGTTAAGTAATGTCAGCGTATTGTTACATGAATGAGGCAATTACAACATGACAGTATAACATGACTATATCTAACCTGTGTTTGTCAAACTTATGAATAAAAACATAGGAACTATGAACACCTTAACTTCAACCGAGTTAAAATACGCTTAGATGTCACTTTGAACCATGGATAAAAGAAAGCATAAATTATTGGATTAATTAAGGAATTAAGAAGTGGCAAAAAGCTGATGATGAATGACGATAAATTGTCAATTAAAAGAAAAAGTAAATACAAATGAAATGGAATCCAACAGCTTAGATAGGTGAAAACAACAATAGCTAGAGTTTTTGTTGCTTTTCTCTCAGACTTATTTGCCTGTACAGTTTTAACACCAAACACACAGGCAGCCTCTTTTGAAAATACCTTTCTGGCCTGTGATCTGGCCACCACAAAGATTTTCATATAAAGTGTTATAATAATAGAGCATGGGACAACCATTGTAATTACAAGGTCAATTACAGTACCCCAGGTTACTCCTTCAACAATAAAACATTCTTTCAAACACCTACTTGGTACCTGTACATTTACAAAAATGTTTACAGTAGCTGCATAATATATGATACAACAACACCAGGTAATGGATATACAACACATCATTCTTGTTATTGTTATTTTAGAGTGGTACAATAAGGGATCACACACAGCAACATAGCGGTCAATGGATATCAAGACCAAATTGCCCAGAGATAAAGAAGCACACAAACAAGTGATGTAGAAATAAAACACACAGAAATATTCCCCAAAACCCCAGCATGGTTCCATTACTGCTACTGTTGTTATTGGTATCACAATCAATCCCACCAGGAGATCTGACACAGCCAGAGAGAGGATGAGTAGATTGGTTGGAGTGTGGAGCTGCTTGAAGTGAGAGATGGAGATGATCACCAGTAGGTTCAAAAATACTGTAACTGCTGAAATCAATGAGAATAAGATGTACAGTGTTATGTAGATAGATGTCCATAGCAAAGCCTTTCTGCAAGAAGAGTTTGTATCTTGAAAACAGTATTGAATATCTTCATGTTCCTCCATTTGTAATAAAGGGTCAAATGCTGAGGTCCTGCTCCTGCTTGGTCCTGTGTGTGACCCTGTCAGGTCAGCCTTCTTACAAACTGTGAGCTCTGCCTCCCTATTTATCCCTGATTCACTGACAGACACTCCCCTCTCCAGTGTTTCTCTACACACACACACACACGCACGCGCACGCACGCACACACACACACACACGCACACACACACACACACACACACACACACACACACACACACACACACACACACACACACACACACACACACACACACACACACACACACACACACACACACACACACACACACACACACACACACACACACACACACACACACACACACACACACACACACAAACAAAACAATGGTTGGTTAAATAAATCATTTGTGAAAGCATGATGTAATGTGTGACAGGATTGGAAGTTTCTCTGCCCACCTTGTCTGTCCTTCAGCCTTACTGATAGTTAGAAGCCTTACTGATAGTTAGAAAAGGTATTTTAAAGGGGAATATACAGTATGGGAGATGTTCTGGTCACTCAAAGGTCACTCAAAGGCTATTTTCCATGGGAAATAGGATAACTGTGCAGACTAACTGGTTTGGGTTTTGTCAGTGGTTAGTTTGGAACATAATCCACAGCCTCAGGAGACACGACGGCACATCACATGTCAGCTGGCCAGTGGTGGGTGGTAACAAAACAGATGGCACTGTGATAGACTGCATCCAATTTATTGAGTAACGTATTGGAGGCTATTTTGTAAATGACATCGCCGAAGTCGAAGATCGGTAGGATGGTCAGTTTTACAAGGGTATGTTTGGCAGCATTAGGCAGGTGCAGGTGCAGGCAGCGATCGGTTGAAGAGCATGCATATAGTTTTACTTGTATTTAAGAGCAATTGGAGGCCAGGCAAGGAGAGTTGTATGGCATTGAAGCTCGTCTGGAGGGTTGTTAACACAGTGTCCAAAGAAGGGCCAGAAGTATACGGAATGGTGTTGTTTGCGTAGACGTGGATCAGAGACTTACCAGCATCAAGAGCGACATCATTGATGTATACAGAGAAGAGAGTCGGCTCACGAATTGAACCCTGTGGCACCCCCATAGAGACTGCCAGAGGCCCGGACAACAGGCCCTCTGATTTGACACACTGAACTCTATCAGAGAAGTAGTTGGTGAACCAGGCAAGGCAATCAGTTTAGAAACCAAGGTTATCGAGTCTGCCGATGTGGATGTGGTGATTGACAGAGTCGAAAGCCTTGGACAGGTCAATGAATACGGCTGCACAGTATTGTTTATTATCGATGGCAGTTAAGATATCGTTTAGGACCTTGAGCATGGCTGAGGTGCACCCATGACCAGCTCTGAAACCGGATTGCATAGCGTAGAAGGTATGGTGGGATTCGAAATGGTCGGTAATCTGTTTGTTAACTTGGCTTTCGAAGACCTTAGAAAGGCAGGGGAGGCTAGATATAGGTCTATAGCAGTTTGTGTCAAGAGGATCCACCCCTTAGAAGAGGGGAATGACCGCAGCTGCTTTCCAATCTTTGGGAATCTTAGACGACACAAAAGAGAGGTTGAACAGGTTAGTAATAGGGGTTGCAACAATTTCGGCAGATAAAACTAAATGCATGCTCTTCAACCGATCGCTGCCTGCCCCTGCCCGCCTGTCCAACATCACTACTCTGGACGGCTCTGACTTAGAATACGTGGACAACTACAAATAACTAGGTGTCTAGTTAGACTGTAAACTCTCCTTCCAGACCCACATCAAACATCTCCAATCCAAAGTTAAATGTAGAATTGGCTTCCTATTTCGCAACAAAGCATTCTTCACTCATGCTGCCAAACATACCCTTGTAAAACCAACCATCCTACCAATCCTCGACTTCAGCGATGTCATTTACAAAATAGCCTCCAATACCCTACTCAACAAATTGGATGCAGTCTATTACAGTGCAATCCGTTTTGTCACCAAAGCCCCATATACTACCCACCATTGTGACCTGTACGGTCTCGTTGGCTAGCCCTCGCTTCATACTCGTTGCCAGACCCACTGGCTCCATGTCATCTACAAGACCCTGCAAGGTAAAGTCCGTCCTTATCTCAGCTCGCTGGTCACCATAGCATCACCCACCTGTAGCACGCGCTCCAGCAGGTATATCTCTCTGGTCACCCCCAAAACCAATTCTTTCTTTGGCTGCCTCTCCTTCCAGTTCTCAGTTCTCTGCTGCGCCTTCTTCACGATGCTGTCTGTGTGGGTGGACCAATACAGTTTGTCTGTGATGTGTACGCCGAGGAACTTAAAACTTACTACGCTCTCCACTACTGTCCCATCGATGTGGATAGTGGGGTGTTCCCTCTGCTGTTTCCTGAAGTCCACAATCATCTCCTTAGTTTTGTTGACGTTGAGTAGTGAGGTTATTTTCCTGACACCACACTCTGAGGGCCCTCACCTCCTCCCTGTAAGCCGTCTCGTCGTTGTTGGTAATCAAGCCTACCACTGTTGTGTCGTCTGCAAACTTGGTGATTGAGTTGGAGGCGTGCGTGGCCATGCAGTCGTGGGTGAACAGAGAGTACAGGAGAGGGCTTAGAATGCATCCTTGTGGGGCCCCAGTGTTAAGGATCAGCGGGGTGGAGATGTTGTTACCTACCCTCACCACCATGTGGCGGCCCGTCAGGAAATCCAGTACCCAGTTGCACAGGGTGGGGTCAAGACCCAGGGTCTCGAGCTTGATGATGAGTTTGGAGAGTACTATGGTGTTAAATGCTGAGCTGTAGTCGATGAACAGCATTCTCACATAGGTATTCCTCTTGCCCAGATGGGTTAGGGCAGTGTGCAGTGTGGTTGAGATTGCATCGTCTGTGGACCTATTTTGGCGATAAGAAAATTGGAGTGGGTCTAGGGTGTCAGGTAGGGTGGAGGTGATATGGTCCTTGACTAGTCTCTCAAAGCACTTCATGATGACGGAAGTGAGTGCTACGGGGCGGTAGTCGTTTAGCTCAGTAACCTTAGCTTTCTTGGGAACAGGAACAATGGTGGCCCTCTTGAAGCATGTGGGAACAGCAGACTGGGATAAGGATTGATTGAATATGTCCGTAAACACACCAGCCAGCTGGTCTGTGCATGCTCTGAGGGCGCGGCTGGGGATGCCATCTGGGCCTGCAGCCTTGCGAGGGATAACACGTTCAAATATTTTACTCACCTCAGCTGCAGTGAAGGAGAGTCCGCATGTTTTGGTTGCGGGCCGTGAAGAGATCCTGGTCCCTTACTGGGCTGGTTTTCTTTTTGTAATCCGTGATTGACTGTAGACCCTGCCACATACCTCTTGTGTCTGAGCCGTTTAATTGCAATTCTACTTTGTCTCTATACTGACGCTTAGCTTGTTTGATTGCCTTGCGAGTGAATAGCTACACTGTTTGTATTCGGTCGTGTTTCCGGTCACCTTGCCCTGATTAAAAGCAGTGGTTCACGCTTTCAGTTTCACGCGAATGCTGCCATCAATCCACGGTTTTTGGTTTGGGAATGTTTGAATCGTTGCTATGGGAACGACATCTTCAACGCACGTTCTAATAAACTCGCTCACCGAATCAGCGTATTCGTCAATGTTGTTGTTTGACGCAATACGAAACATATCCTAGTCCACGTGATGGAAGCAGTCTTGGAGCGTGGAATCAGATTGGTCGGACCAGCGTTGAACAGACCTCACCGCTGGAGCTTCTTGTTTTAGCTTCTTTCTGTAGGCAGGGAGCAACAAAATGGAGTCGCGGTCAGCTTTTCCGAAAGGAGGGCGGGGGAGGGCCTTATATGCATTGTGGAAGTTAGAATAGCAATGATCCAAGGTTTTACCAGCCCTGGTTGCGCAATCGATATGCTGATACAATTTAGCGAGTCTTGTTTTCAGATTAGCCTTGCTAAAATCCCCAGCAACAATGAATGCCGCTTCAGGATATGTGGATTCGAGTTTGCAAAGAGTCAAATAAAGTTCGTTCAGAGCCATCGATGTGTCTGCTTGGGGGGGAATATATACGGCTGTGATTATAATCGAAGAGAATTCCGTTGGTAGATAATGCGGTCGACATTTGATTGTGAGTAATTCTAAATCAGGTGACCAGAAGGACTTGAGTTCCTGTATGTTGTTGTGACCACACCACGTCTCGTTAACTATAAAGCATACGCCCCTCTTCTTACCAGAAAGATGTTTGTTTCTGTCGGCGCGATGCGTGGAGAAACCAGCTGGCCGCACCGACTCCGATAGCGTCTCTCGAGTGAGCCATGTTTCCGTGAAGCAAAGAACGTTACAGTCTCTGATGTCCCTCTGGAATGCTACCCTTGCTCGGATTTCATCAACCTTGTTGTCAAGAGACTGGACATTGGCGAGAAGTATGCAAGGGAGTGGTGCACGATGTGCCCGTCTCCGGAGTCTGACCAGCAGACCGCTTGGTTTCCCTCTTTTACGAAGTCGTTTTTTTGGGTCGCCGGCTGGGATCCATTCCGTTGTCCTGGGTGAAAGGCAGAACACAGGATCTGCTTCGCGAAAGTCATATTCTTGGTCATACTGATGGTGAGTTGACGCTGCTCTTATATTCAGTAGTTCTTCTCGACTGTATGTAATGAAACCTAAGATGACCTGGGGTGCCAATGTAAGAAATAACACGTAAAAAAAAACTGCATAGTTTCCTAGGAACGCAAAGCGAGGCGGCCATCTCTGTCGGTGCCGGAAGTTACATACATACAACTCAAGCTTATGGACAATGTCAAATGTAATATAGCGATGCACCTGAGTGAGCTAGGTGGGCAATTACGCAAGTACTTTCCCGAAACGGATGACACAGAAATCTGGATTCGTTAGCCCTTTCACGCCCTGCCTCCAATCCACTTACTGATATCTGAACAAGAGAGCCTCATCGAAATTGCAACAAGCGGTTCTGTGAAAATGCTATTTAATCAGAAGCCACTGCCAGATTTCTGGACTGGGCTGCTTTCAGAGTATCCTACCTTAACAAATCGGGCTGTTAAAACACTGATGCCCTTTGCAAACACATACCTACGTGAGAGTGGATTCTCGGCTCTCACGAGCATGAAAACTAAATACAGACACAGACTGTGTGTGGAAAATGATTTAAGACTGAGAGTCTCTCCAATACAACCGAACATTGTTATGTGCATCCTTTTAAGCACTCATTCTTATGTTTAATAAATGCATAGTACAGTGTATGTGTGGCATGCTTACAACAATGACAAAAAAAATACATTTGAGAGTGCATTGACCCTGGTGCTTGAGGGGGTACGCAGCTGGAGGTTGAATGTTTGATAGGGTACGGGACTATAAAACGTTTGTGAACCACTGGTCTACACTAAAGAATATGAGTTTAGGCATAAGTCATATGCATGAAAATAAAGATGGTTAATACATGTGACATTTTGGAGAGATTTTTGGACACTATAAGGACCGCCTTGGCCAGGTTATGGATAAATGTCTATAAGATAGATTGGTGTAAGATATCTGCTCCGTTTTTCAGGGTCCATGTTGACAAGATGTTGGTGATTAACTGGAGGGGAATATTGACCAAATGGGATGAAAACTCAAAAATGAATACATTGTGTAAGGTGGATACTTTTGCTTCACAGTAGATTTGTTTAGGACTACCAATAAAGATCCTTTGTGCACCGGATTTAGCCCACTGCATTAAAATATTGTTAAGGAGGTAAAATTGTCTATTAAAGTCGTAAGTAAAGGGCCCATCTTAAAGAGTACAAAGAACCCTTTTTATATTTTTATTATTGACTGAGACATTCCCTGGACATTCCATCCTCGGACATCCTAGGATTCCCCCACCATAGAACTATTTTTAAAGGATAAAGGTTAGACAGGTTTAAAACAATTGTTTCAAAGACACTAGGGGCACCCCCTTGTGTAAATATAGTGTGTATTGTGTGTAAAGGACCCCCTAGATGACTAACCTTGACCATTAAAATATTTATTAAAGATGAAACAGGTTTAAAAGAAACACCAAACACGCTCTCACACACACCCCAACGGACCAATTTATCTTGTGTTGAGAGTGTCACGACTTCTGGGCTGAACTAGCTCAGAACTCCTTACGCCACTCCTCAACTAACTTGTCTCCTTTTGAGTGTGTGTTAGGTTACCAGCCGGTCCTGGCTCCATGGCATCAGAGCCAGACCGAGGCTCCTGCGGTGATGGAATGGTTACAGCGCTCCAAGGACACCTGGAAAGCCGTTCAGGACTCATTACGGTTAGTGCGAGAACGGCAGAAGAGGAGCACTGACCAGCACCGCAGTGAGGCCCCCGTGTTTGCACCGGGAGACAGGGTCTGGCTCTCGACCCGAAACCTGTCCCTCCGCCTGCCCTGTCGGAAGCTGGGGCCGCAGTGTGTGGGGCCGTTCAAAGTTCTGAGGAGAATAAACGAGGTGTGTTACAGGTTACAACTTCCTAGGTATTACCGTATTAACCCCTCGTTTCATGTGTCTCTCCTCAGGCCGGTGGTGGCTGGTCCCCTGCAAGAAGGTGAGGTGCCTGAGGTCCCTCCGCCCCCTCTGGACATCGAGGGGTCCCCGGCGTACACAGTTCGGGACATTCTGGATTCGAGACGCCGGGTGGGGGGCCTACAGTATCTCGTGGACTGGGATGGGTACGGTACGGAGGAGAGATGCTGAGTTCCGGTGGGAGACATTTTGGACCCTTCTGTCTTGAGAGATTTCCACCGCCTCCACCCGGATCACCCAGCACCTCGTCCTCCGGGTCGTCAGAAGAGGAGCACTGCCCAGCAC